>NC_135657.1:58035704-58360573 GCF_964188315.1 Podarcis muralis
CCACTTACAGTATTCAGGCCACTATTAGAACTGCGACGAAGGGAGAAGCTTAAGTTAAAACGTGTGTTAATTAGCTGCTGTTATGAAACAATGACATTACAATCTAAATCTCTGCAATCAATTATTTATGGCTAAGTTATGCAAACATAAATGCATGATAATGAAATTCCAAAGACTGTATTTCTTGAGTTGTCTCCTGGAACCCGAGGGATAGCCCAAACAGTTTTGCATTCTAAAAGTGAAATTAAACAAATAAACCTCACAGAGCAACTAAAGACAAAACAAGTTTCTAAATGTTGTTTTGGTTCTAAAAAGGAACAATGCAGCTGCAAACGTCTGGGGAGACTATCAGCAACAGGACTATGACATGCAATGAAACACACATTAAAACATACATCCCCAAAGTGACTAGTTTCACACAGGAAAAATGATGCTATTGACACCAGTGGCAGCTTCTCCCCAAAGATGAACAACTTCGAGACAATGGGTGGACTTCAATGTCGTGTTGCTACCAATGTTCCACCTGCACCAGGCAAGCATATCAGCTTGCCAGACCTCCCGTGTGTGCTGTTCTGTGGTTGCCCCTGACCCGCCTGAGCCAATTTTAGGGGGCATGGGTAGAGAATGGGGAAGCCGTGTTGCCCTAGTGCTGGGCTTTTGCTGATGGGATTCATTAGGTGAATTCCATCCAAAGTGATTTACATTGCGAAAGCAGTGCATGATCCTCATATGAATGATTGGTTCCTGGCACCAATATGTAAAATGCAACCATACATTTCCAAGCATTATCTAGTTTGGTCTTGTCATGTTTTCAGTACCCGATTCCCGCAGGCTTGGAAAGCAAAGGGACCTCACTGCTGCCCTTGCAGTGATGCCATTTTAAAAATAAGCTACTAATCACAGAAGGATGTTCTTCAGGGAATATCTGGCAATATTTGACTAGCTAACTGGCCAGTGTCTTAATCCTAGTTCAAGCTATAAATGTGGGTGACTCTTGGTCACACCACTGTTGCTAATGAGGTCCACACTAACTTGGCCTAAATATCTACAAGATGCATTTCTCACTGGGAGCCAAATTAGGAACAGCGTCCCATTTCTGTGCACTATTCCCTTTTTCCCTAGGCCAAAATTTCCTGTGAAATATTTCATAAGAGTAGCATTGCTTATAATCAACAATACAATTCTTACTGCAAAAAAATATGCTTTACACAACACTCTATCCTTTATGACACTGCAGTGCATTCAGCATAAACTGGCTATGTAGAGCAATCTTGCACGTGTTAAGAAATAGCGATAGTCTGAAACTCTCTGCTCTAGGCACTGACACCGTCTTCATTTTTAGAACATTTTAATTGGTATCTGCATATCTGGGAATTTTTTTTTTCTTGCTTGTATTCCCAAGCAAGAGAGGAAAATGGAAAAGAAGCGCTAATCCACTTTATAAATTAGCACATACACAATGCTGGAGAATTGCCTGCCTTTTATCATTTTGACATTGGCTTGGTAACACTTAAGAAAAACAAATCCTGTAACTGCATGCAATTAGCACCCAGTAAGAACCTTGTATACACAATCTCAATGTGTTGAAGAGCACCTTTTCATCCCCCACCCCACCCCATTCTGATGCAGCCAGCTAGTAGCTTATGTCAGCCAGTAATTATCTGAGTGCATCGCAAGTTGTTTCCTTCCCCAAAATACCCAAAAATTATAGACTAGACTTTGCAGTCTTCTAGCTGGAGACAAAGGAGAAGAAAAGAAAAGCCAGATAAACAGGATAAACATAATGCTAAAAATGCTACTGGTTGGTTGAAGCTGATGTTATAAGTCCCCAGTTCTACCAACTAGTATTTCTGGATTTTACTTATTAGCCCCCTCAGAGCCACTTCACACATTATACAGAAGCAAGTCCAGGTTTGCCACTACAGGTAAATGGATCAAGCTGTGATATGGATTCTTGCTCTCTCTCTCAGTTAAACCTGCAAGACACAAATGCATGAAAATAGGCATTTGTTGCATGCACACACTGGATTCTTAGCACACACCTAACAATTGTGGTTTAAAAATGAATGTGTTTTTCTGTAAATAATAATAATAATTACATTTCAGATCAAGTATTTTCCTAAAGCCCCACTGCTAGAATCTTGAAAATCTCATCATATTTTTCTCATTCTTTACACAGCAGCTAAACAATGTTTGAGATCCAGGACTGATCATGTGGTCTTTAAGATGACCATATGCACCATACTTCTGCCCAGCAGTTAAATAGCTGAAACAAAAGAATGACATAGGTGACTTGGCTATGTTCCTACCTACTTCAGTTAGGTAGGCAACCTGGTGTCCTTCAGATCTTGTTGGTCTCCGGCTCCCATTAACCCTTAGCCAGCATGGCTAAGAGCAGGGATGATAGGAGATGGAGTCCAGCAACATCTGTAGTCCAACAGATTTTCCATTCCTGAGTCAGAGCATGCGTGGAACTGCAACTCAAAAACAACTAGAACTGCTATAATAAGTTGAGGGTCCACAACATGGAGAAAGCAGATTACTCTTAGACTTAGGAAACTGGCTGTTTTTTAACTAGAATACCAAAAGCAATCAAAATAGCTTGGAATTCCCACCCCTTTAGAGAAATGAGCTCCTGACTAATAAAACCAGGAAATAGCACCCTCCTGCTCTAAGGCTGAACAAAGGCTGATGTTTACATCAGAGAAAGCCTATCATCAGTGTCACTGTCTCTCTCCATTCAAGAGTAAATCCTTCTGGTTATTCCACCCAGAGCCAGAACTCATCCAAGCAAACCTGATAAGTGTTAAATGAGTTTTCTTTTTTGAGAGAGGGAAGAAAGAATGTGATGGCTTTTTGAAATCACACCGCCAACAAAACAGGCGCGCTAGTAATAAACAATACAAATATGAACACTGGAAAACCACCACCGCTCAGTGTAGACAATACTGAACTAGATGCACAATGACTACACTCAGTATAAGGCAGCTTTTTGTGTTCCTAACCAGTACAGGCACATGGTGGGCAAGCATCCACTAACATCCTTGCAGCCACATTCTGGACCAAATGAGGTTTTCTAACGACTCTTCAAAGGTAGAACCACATAGAGCACATTGCAATAATCCACCCTGGTAAGAATTAGTGCATTTGTATTTCAAAAAACAACTGAACGATTTTTAAAGTTGCATTGTAATACAATACAGGGCTACTGCTGAGAACATCCAAATCCCAAACCCCTGGAGCCAAGATCATTTCCTAGAAAAGGTGTCTGCAGAATTTCAGCTGACTGCACTTATATAGAGTTGCCATACATTCAGGAAAACCCAGACATGTCCTCTTTTGGGTGGCCAACATGCCCATCTGGTCAGATTTTTGCATTTTAAAGGAAATGTCGGGGGGGGGGGGCTTGGGCTGTTCTACACGCCGCAGCCGCTGCCAGCCCAAGCTGAGGGAAAAGGCAAGTGGGTGTGGCAGCAACAGCCCCACACACCTCCTTCTCTGGCTCAGGCTGGCAGTGGCTCAGGCTGTCCTCTATTTTGCTGTTCAAGATATGGCAACCCTAATTACAAGTTCAATGTTCCAACCATAGCATGTTGTTGGGAAAAGAACGGAGAAAAAGAACACAACCCCAACCCTGATGGTATCCTAAGACATTGAAAATTTTGGATACCTCCCTATACTTGTTAATCCTCTGTCTTTTTGTACTTATGTATCTCAGGAGCTGCTGTGTTTTTCAGGCAGTATGAAAATGGAAAGGAGCCACCATACAGTTTCTTTTGCAATGTTGCAAAATATGTTGAGGTAGGACTCTTGAATTGTCCTTTAAGGTATATTGGATCATGTGGTGCACCTTCTTGGATTGTGCAGTTTACCATTCAGGGACAGGATAACTTGGACAGACAGATGCTAAGGATTAACAACAGGGGCTCACTCCTCTTGTCCCACTCCTTTCCCCTGGGGAAAACTGCTCTTTAGTGCTCAGTCGGAGCAAAGAGCAATTCAGTTTCCCCCACAGATTGCTATTTGTTCTGATCTATTGCTTTGGGAAGAATCTGTTGTTCTGATCTTCCATTGGGAAGAAGTGGGGCAAGTGAGAAACTGCTTAGACCTGTGCTTTCTAGGCATAGCACAAGTGGACGCATGGACAAGCTCAGGGTATTAGAACACCATTAGAACCAAAAGACAAATAAAAGTATGAACATGAAATATTTTTTTCTGACTCTTCAGAAGATACCACCTGGCTTTCCCCAAACCTTTCTCTACATGTAAGAGAGCTACAAAATGAAATACTAAGAACACCAAAATTCTACCCCAGAAACCAGATGTTGAATTTGCATTCCAAGCCCACATTTATGTATAACAAACACAAGCATTCGGCATAGCCTGCTAAATAGCTTCAGACAATTATTCAAGGATAATGATAAGACTTAGACTTTAGAGGTTGAAACATAAAGATGGAGAAAGGTAAAGGTGTTCTGCGAATGCTCATTTTATGGCAAATAGCACTGTGTACTTTTGAAAAGCAGAGTTAATGGATAGTGTACACTAGCCCATCAGTTTATATTGAGAAGCATTTCTAAAGACAGCTGGTGCTACCCAAACAAGCTTGATTTCCAGTCCTTGAGACTGCACCCTCTCTTCCCTATAAATGTTGATTGTGGAATCACTGATGAGCAGCTGACAACTCTTGTCAATTTCTGAAATGAGTTCTCCCTTTCTTTAGGTAGCATATTGTCTTTCATTCAGGAAGTATGATAGACATTTCCATGATTTATTGGGGGGATGGGAGAAAGTAAATGAAATAATAAATCAAGGTAGTCAGCATCCTCTGAGCTTTCATCACAGCTGAGATGGTAGTCTGTAAACATTGCCTGCTCAGAAGATGACACACTGATTGATAATCGTATAAAAGATTCCATGTGTGCTGTTGATAAGTGTTGGTGACAAAAATAACTGCAGAGGTGCCTCATCCTGTAAAATATTTACGCAGATGCTTGGCCTTGAATGACAGAACCCAACCCAAATGAAGTCTAAGCAGGTGTAGCTTAATAGATTCACATTCTACCCATGCCCCCCCTTATTCCTCCTCATCGTCTATGGTTTGTTATCTCCCTACACAGGCGCCAGAGGCTGGACACCCACAATTTTTTGTGCATGCCATGGGCATGCTGACATCAGACACAAGTGTGCATGCAGCGTGCACAGCCTGGGCACCCATGGTCCCGGGGCAAAGCCAGTGGGCCAGTCTCCCCATCCTTTCTGCCTCCACCACTGTCAAAATTCAAATGGCTATTAGTCACTGCTGCTTTATACTACCACCAGGATCAGAGGCAACATGTCTCTGAGTAAAAGTCACTGGGAAACAACAGACTGAGAGGACTATTGCCCTTAGGTCCTGCCTGTGAACTTCCCTGAGGCATTTTTGGATTGCCACTGGGGAAAAGAGGATGCTAAACTACATAGGCCTTGAGTCTTATCTAGCAGAGCTTCTCTTATGAAGTGCAAGATCTGTCAAACATCTTGGGGCAGATATGGTCATTTCCATTCTTTTGGTGATTTGCATGTGGCTATCCTAAGTCAGCTCTAAGTCAAATATGTATATGTGTGTCTAGGTGCTAAATAAGCATCCTCTCTCACTTTAGTCCTGCACATTCCCCATTTGTCCCAGAATTATCCTTTTTTATCCTTTAAAAACAAACAATTCCAACACTGGATTGCTGCCAAAGGTGTGCAACTGGGGCAACTTAATGTGGACACACTAAGGTAGTAGAGTGGTCTCCAAAAATCAAATATCTGTGTAGGGATCTTGGCTTTTTAAAGAGGGGAAACCTTTCATGTGCAAATCTCTTATACAAAAGCAATTGAATCCCTTTGGATTCTAGGATTAATGAAGCATTTGATTAATTGGACGTGGTTCTTTACTATGAATAACAGGTCTTCAACATCTGTAAGTGTCCCTTTGATAAAAAAAGGTAAACAGTCTCATTGCAGGGCCAGTAATTACACAGAGCTTTAACATTTTAAAAACAAAGCCAAAAACCTTTCACCTCCAGTTTTTATATACAGGCAGACAGAAGATCATGTCATGGTTTTCAAAACAAGTAGGTCATTACCACCATGCTCAGAAATATTTTACAGAATATAACTCCCCCTTCATTGTTTTATAGACTAGTTTTGATACAAAAAGAACATCAACAATACACTGAAGAATGATGAGCTTTCAGTGATATCCCCCACTTAGCACTCCTTTTCTTCCTTGTGGATCACTAATACCATGTGAGTGGCCCTATAAATATTGGGATTTTAAGTTATCTGCTCAGTTAGGTTTGGTGAGGTAGACCCAGTGCTTTAGGATCTATGTGACCAGTGGCATAACTAGCTGTTCGGGCGCCCAGGGCAGCACAAATGCCCTGCACGTGTGGCCGGGGCAAGCCCCTGGCCTGGGCAGAGCATGCTGGGCAGAACCTCCACAGAGTCTGCAAGCCCCACATTGCCGTTTTAGGCAGCGCAGAGCCTGCAGGTGCCTGATCCACCATGTAACTCCCCAGGAGACATGTGTGGCTCAGGCGTGCTGCAGGCCAGGCCGCGCAGTCACCCTCCTCAGTGATGACACCCGGGGCAGCCTGCACACACCACACACCCCTTCCTACACCTCCATATGTGACTGAAACAGCACATATGTAGCTGAAACAACAAGACCTTGCACCAAATTAGCTGCAGCACAATCCTGACATAGGTGCAGTAGGTCTCTCCTGCTGCTCTCTCCAGCCTTTGTGATCATGGATAAGGGGAGACATGGCCATAGGGAGAGGAAAGTCATTATGGAAGATGGTGACAAAGCTGTTTACACCTTGCACCTTGCTCCCTCCCATAACCTGATTCCTAGTCACTTGTCTACTGTGCATGCTGTCATTCAGCACCACATTGGTATAGGATAAGGGTGCTGATCTGGCATGTGTTACCAAGTCCTGGGTAGGTGAGGTGGGGGCAGTTGATCTGACCCACCTGCACTGCACTTGGATACTCAATGCAGCATCAGCACAGGCTTCAGAGACATGGCGCGGGGGGCGGGGAGGAGTTGCTGAGGTCCATAACATTTCTACCTCTATCTCCAGAAAACCCCTTGGTGAGGGCCTGCACCTGGTCTTGTGCCATGGAGACAATAAATTAGGGTTACTCCTGATGCCCAGCAGCTTCTCTGGCAGAGTTGGTCTCTGTTGCAGTTGGAGGACCATAGGGGGGGGGAGTTCTGGGAGCTATTGGCATCCATACTGATGGTTAGCATTCCAGTTTAGGACTTTATGGCCTCCATGATAACCACAGAGTCTCATAATCTGTCCAGTAGGGCATATCATCAACTTGGCCTTTTGTCCTGGTGGAAGAAATGGGTTTGTGTGGACAGGCTGTCATGGTGAAATTTCACCCCATCCCACAGGGATGGTGGACAGATTTGGATGGCCCACCCTGTGTTTTCCCCTCCAGTGAGAGGTTGCTTCAGTATACACTGACTGGGTCCATAAACTGTTTCAAATACTTTTGACCACACAAGTATTATTCTGTGAGCTTAAAGAACCTGACTCAAATATTCCTATTCATAGCATTTTTCTTACCAGAGATATTGCAATTGGAGGTGGCAAGTTTCTTGTGAATTCACTTTGAACCCTCCAAGCACATTTTGAGTTCATTTTATATTCACTGTAATTGTACTGATGAGTAGAATTCATTTGATATTCATTCAGCCCAACACGTTTATTTTTGTACTAAAGGTGTTCCGTTTTAAATTCACTGGATGTTAAACAGGAACACTTTTGGGAAGCTTATGGATCTTTGATGGGTTAGTGTCCTTAGAGGTATTTGCAGTCTAAAAAAAAAGTATATGTTGCATGTATATTAAAGAGTACACATACATATTATGGACCTCTCTCTGAAATGCATCACACATAGGATACTTTAGTTTTAAAGGAACCATAAGACTCGTAAATCCTATGGAGGAGATCCAGGCCAGCCTAGTAATATTTCTTCATAAGTTTTATTTTTCCTAGGATGCACTTTTATATGCATTCATGGGCGTGAAAGAGAGAGAGAGAGAGAGAGAGAGAGAGAGAGAGAGAGAGAGAAAGGAAGTGATGCTTTTAGTACATCTCTAATCTGCTTTCTTCCCTGTGTCCTCTACACCTCCAAGAAAGTCAGTGACAATATGATTATCTGCCTTCTTATTAATTATGTTTCCATGGTACATTCAAAACTAGAATCAAATGTTTTTAAAGCAAGCCTTTTTTTGCAGGGGGGAGGGCATTTGCTTTAAGTGCAGACTCTTTTCCCACTTATTTTCTCAAGTTTTGTTTGTTTGGGGTGGGAGTTGCCAGTGTGAGGCAGAATAATATCTTTATCCTTTAATATACTCCATTATGCTTTTTTCACAGTTTTTGTGTGTGGGGGGGTGGGAAGGTCTGACACAGAGATCAGACACAAAGCTTATATGGAAGTTATTGAACCCTTTTGTACGTCAGCCTCTTAGATGTCATAGTACTGAAACTATTCAGCTGGTTTGTAATACTGAACTGATCAGGGAGGCTGACAGTGGTTCATAAATGGGACTCTTCAATGCAAGAGAGCCAAGATGAATTGGATGTACTGAGCTAACTCTATTAGATCCTGCATCTTATTTGGAAACCGTTACCTTTGCAATCAAGACACAGAAGGAATTCAGCAATTGCAACCCCTTTCTCCCCATACACCCTTTAACCCAGTGGTCAAAGAGGATGGCAATTGAATACCAGGACAGCCCCAATTTGGGAAAGGCTCATTTAAGCAAAAGATGGCTCAGTTACTGCATCTCAGATAATATGCTGCAACTATAACACCTATGCACAAACCACAGCAAAATTACAGAAACACGTGAGATGCTGGCCCTCCTTTCATACTTACAGTACAAGGAGGAAGAAGATGCTGATGGGCAAATTGGGACTCCTTCCCATGTCCCATCTCCTTGAGAAAATGGTAAGGAAATAAATAAAGCCAGTATAGGCCATGCAAGTCTGTGTTTTGAAGGAATTGTAGCAGGACATCTCAACTTGAAATCTATCAAGCCAAGTACAGTCCATCAGCCATGTATTGTGGACTGCTAACTGCTCAATATTATGCTGCCACCATTCTGAAGTCCCAGAGTGGCAGAGAGAAACATGAGGTTTGTGGGCTGCCAATCACATGTGGTAGGGAAGCTGCTCTTGGCTTGCCAAGCCACAGGTTGGGAAGCCTACTAAATTCTGCACTCTCCAGGCAGTGGATCCCGCTATCACAAAGAATATCTTTCTCTACCGTAAGCTTCAGAAAAATATAACCCCATATTTTATACAATTTTAAAAGTCTATGTAGGAGAGGCACAAATATGATTTGTTTGGGGTTTTTTTTACTGATCTGCAAAAAGAAAAAAGAAAAAAGCTGATGGATGTTCCCCTTGGTTCTTTGACTTGGCAAAATCAGATGCAAATGTATTGAAGCCATAAAGAGCTCATCTCTTTTTATATGACGAGGCTTTCATAGAGACATATTTTCTTGAGCTATATTCCCCAGCCTTGCAGCATTCATTTAACATATTAACTGTTGCATGCAGAGTCAGCCACCTACTAATATGGTAATTTTCTACACAAGCACACTTGTGCTAATATTTTCATGACTTGAAAAAAAGTATGGTGATAAACCTCTGCTGAAATCCCACATGAAACCATCGTCTCTTTGTTTCATTTTGTCAAAATACAGCAGAGTGATCCCACATTACACAGGGAGATTACCGCCAAAAGTGTGCATGTCACATAAAGGAGATTAAGAGGAGGTTTAGAGCTAGGAAACCTCTCTCTTCATTAATGCATTACTAATTATCTTCTGCACCCAGAGCACAAAGGATAGGGGGGACCATTGCGGCAAAGCTCACACTCCTTTCTGTAAAGTGCTGGCTAGGTGCGTGACCACAGCACAGCCCTTTGCTCCAAAGAAAATGTGACTAAATTGGTTGTACAATGTAGATGGATACTCTCAACACAGTCCAATATCCAGCGCCAGTAGAGATTATTCTACAATACCCTATTAGATTAGTTGTGTTAAAATCAATAGGACCTACTTCCATGTAACAACCATAATTCAGTGACTCCAAGTTATTGCATTTGCTGTCCTCTCTCCTTCCGTATGTAGGAGAACAGGAATGAAGAGGCCATTAAAAAACAGAGCAATTCCTGGGCATGGAGCCTGTTCCATTGGAGAACTTGATAGAAGACCATTGCACAAACAAGACTTTGGATCAGCCCAATGTGGTCAGGGAGTAAGTTTTCACTGGATGTATCAGATAATGGATCTGCAAATTAGCATATTTAAATCAAATTTGCATCAGTAGATTTGTATATGAAGGTCTTTTGATGGGAAGATCCTAAATCCTTAGACCAGATCTTTAGCTGAACTCAATTAGAGCTGCACTATTGACATTATGCTATTCATTATATTCCCCATTGTTATAATGACTCTGCATAGATAGGATAATTATAGATGTAAAACCTGAAAAAAATGACTGTCTATATTTTTCAATTCATGTTTCTATGAAGCTCTAATAAATGGCATTTCACATGCAGCTATGAAAAATAAATACATACAAAAACCATTAAAAATGCAACCATCCCTTGGTTGAATGCAAGAGTGAGTCAATGACCCCCCCCCAAAAAAATTACCTTTACCTTTTTTACTAGATCTGTTTCCATAGCCACCCCTTTGTCTTCATTGCAGTTCCTCAAAGTATTCATCAGTGAAACTTCATTCCATGCAAAAATATTTCATTCACCCTACTTACTCTGAGCTTCCAGAGTTCACTTTACAGTGTGCAGAGTGCAACATAGCTTACCAGAAGGGTTTTTAAAGAAACAACCCCCACCCCAAACAACACAGCTCTTATATGCACCCCCCATGTTATCTTATTATTTAAATGAGCTTCCCCTGCCAGCAACAACAGTGTTTTGCATACGTTTATCAGCCTTACCAGGCTCCAAGGATCTTATTGCAATGCGGGTCTTATTCCAAATACCAACCTGGTTAGGGTTTTATTCCAATAAGCTTACATCCAGATCAGAAACAGATATACATTATCATGTTTCTTTTTTAATTACTCGGAGATCAAGAGTATAATTCTTACAGCCATATAAATGAAAGTGTTAAATACTTAACCTTTAAGGAGTGTCTAGAGCTCAGTAGTACTGCCTATTCTTTGACCACAGAAAGCCTCAGATTCAACTCCTGACATTTCCAGTTAAAAGGAATCTTAAGCATCTAGAAAAGACCTCTGCTCCCAAGCTATGGAGAGCTGCTGCCACAGGTGGTACGGTGCTAGATGGACCAATGATCTGACTGAATATATGAGGCAGATTGTCATGCTCAACCTCTATACATAATGCAACGTGGTGAAGAATAGATAAGCTGCTCTGTTACATTTTTCATTGCCTGTTGTTCAGGAAAAACAAAACAAGGTAGACTAGCTTGAGCATGTGGCTTGGCTTGGGAATCTATAATACAAGTGACCTGGGCACATAGAGATCCACTTTAAAGGGAAATGTTATCCACAGCAGAAAGTCTGCTGGTCCAGAAGAAGGAAAATATTTAGGAGGATTCTTTTAGTTTCTCCCTTCCTAGCATCAGAGGGAATTTTAAATCAAGGGGAAAGAGAAAGCTGGAACTTAAAATCTTTGGAGTCAGGTGAACTACATCCAGGAGACACACCCAACTCATTTACTCTTACCTAGTCCAGGCTTGGGGTCGTTTCTGGAAAACAGTTCAATTAAGGAAATTTTATAAGGTGTGAAATAGGTTTAATTTATGCTTGCTTTGCATAAAGTTAGGGCAAGATCCTAAATCCGTGTTAAGGGAGGAAACTGACATTCTAACTCAGCACAGCACATCTAATATAAAAACAAATAATAAAGGTGAGGGGTCCCTTAGATCACACAGAGAACTGATATTATGGAGTGAACTGATATTGTTAAAATAATCGTAACTGACAATCTGTGTAGCTATTATAACATCAGAAGAGACACTGGTTTAGATAGCCAGGGTGGCTATCTAAAGAACTTTTAACTGAGTTAAGATTAAAAAAGGATGTGTACAAAAAATGGAAAAGGGGGGAAACCACCAAAGAGGAATTCAAACAAATAGCCAGCACGTGTAGACACAAAGTCAGAAAAGCTAAAGCACAGAATGAACTCAGGCTTGCTAGAGAGGTTAAAAGCAACAAAAAAGGCTTTTATGGGTATGTTCGTAGCAAAAGGAAGAACAAAGAAACCGTGGGGTCACTCAGAGGAGAAGATGGTGAAATGCAAACAGAGGACACAGAAAGGGCTGAACTTCTCAATGCCTTCTTTGCCTCAGTCTTCTCCGATAAAGAAAACAATGCCCGACCTGAAGAATTTGGAGCAAATGATTCAGCAGAGGAAACACAGCCCAGAATAACTAAGGAGATAGTACAAGAATACTTGGCTAGTTTAGATGTATTCAAGTCTCCAGGGCCAGATGAACTGCATCCAAGAGTATTAAAAGAACTGGCAGATGTGATCTCAGAACCACTGGCAGTCATCTTTGAGAATTCCTGGAGAACAGGCGAAGTCCCGGCAGACTGGAGGAGGGCAAATGTTGTCCCTATTTTCAAAAAGGGGAAAAGAGAGGACCCAAATAATTACCGCCCAGTCAGTCTGACATCAATACCAGGGAAGATTCTGGAGCAGATCATTAAGCAAACAGTCTGTGAGCACCTAGAAAGGAATGCTGTGATCACCAATAGTCAGCATGGATTTCTGAAAAATAAGTCATGTCAGACTAACCTGATCTCGTTTTTTGACAGAATTACAACCCTGGTAGATGAAGGGAACGCAGTGGATGTAGCCTACCTTGATTTCAGCAAGGCATTTGACAAGGTGCCCCATGATATTCTTGTAAAGAAGCTGGTAAAATGCGGACTTGACTATGCTACCACTCAGTGGATTTGTAACTGGCTGACTGACCGAACCCAAAGGGTGCTCATCAATGGTTCCTCTTCATCCTGGAGAAGAGTAACTAGTGGGGTGCCACAGGGTTCTGTCTTGGGCCCGGTCTTATTCAACATCTTTATCAACGACTTGGATGATGGACTCAAGGGCATCCTGATCAAATTTGCAGATGACACCAAACTGGGAGGGGTGGCTAACACCCCAGAGGACAGGATCACACTTCAAAACGACCTTGACAGATTGGGCCAAAACAAACAAGATGAATTTTAACAGGGAGAAATGTAAAGTATTGCACTTGGGCGAAAAAAATGAGAGGCACAAATACAAGATGGGGGACACCTGGCTTGAGAGCAGTACATGTGAAAAGGATCTAGGAGTCTTGGTTGACCACAAACTTGACATGAGCCAACAGTGTGACGCGGCAGCTAAAAAAGCCAATGCAATTCTGGGCTGCATCAATAGGAGTATAGCATCTAGATCAAGGGAAGTAATAGTGCCACTGTATTCTGCTCTGGTCAGACCTCACCTGGAGTACTGTGTCCAGTTCTGGGCACCACAGTTTAAGAAGGACACTGACAAACTGGAACGTGTCCAGAGGAGGGCAACCAAAATGGTCAAAGGCCTGGAAATGATGCCTTATGAGGAACGGCTAAGGGAGCTGGGAATGTTTAGCCTGGAGAAGAGGAGGTTAAGGGGTGATATGATAGCCATGTTCAAATATATAAAAGGATGTCACATAGAGGAGGGAGAAAGGTTGTTTTCTGCTGCTCCAGAGAAGCGGACACAGAGCAATGGATCCAAACTACAAGAAAGAAGATTCCACCTAAACATTAGGAAGAACTTCCTGACAGTAAGAGCTGTTCGACAGTGGAATTTGCTGCCAAGGAGTGTGGTGGAATCTCCTTCTTTGGAGGTCTTTAAGCAGAGGCTTGACAACCATATGTCAGGAGTGCTCTGATGGTGTTTCCTGCTTGGCAGGGGGTTGGACTCGATGGCCCTTGTGGTCTCTTCCAACTCTATGCTTCTATGATTCTATGGTTTAAGTAACTGAAGCAGCAAATGCCATGTGGACGAAGGGATGCACTGGAGCAAATATCCACTTATTTTTATCTATTTAGCTCTATTCTTTATTACAGTTTTGTGCACCTTTTAATTTCATGAGAATGTTTTGCTTTAATAAAATGAAGGCATAAGAGGTTGGGGGTGTGTGCAATTGCCCTCAAGGTATGTGACTTCCAAATACAAAATGGATGACTTATTAACAGACAAAGCTGTGGGAACAAGTTTGTCCAGAGATGAACCTTGTTTTGAGGTTGCTCTTCACCCATACGTCTTCATACATTTTGGTATTAAATAGTGTCTTTGCCAAGTGAAACAAAATCCTCAGAGCTTCCAGTCATGATCAGTCTCTTTTTTGACAGCTCAGTCCACAACACTTCACTACAATGAAACCTCATCTAGGGCCATAAGAGACAAATGACTGAAGCAGTGACAGGATTTAATCCCTCAGGCAACAGGAGGAGGAACAGCTACCTATCACAGCTATTTAAAATCTGATAGGAAGACATGAATGAAGGCAATTTAACAAGTTTTACTGTCTCCTGTTGGGGCAGGTTGCCAGAGTCACAACACTTTTTAATCATTATCAGTTTAACTGTGTCACCTGTGTCTATCACCACGAGGAATCATCCAAAAATACTACCAAAGCTGTCTCAATTTCATGTTGGGCCTGAAGCAAGACTAGTAGGAGCTTTGTATGTATGTGACTGAAAGCCCTTCTTGGCATTAACTTATCCAGAAACGCAAAAACACAGAACTTCTCTTCCACAAAGAGATGTGATCTCACCTTATGTATTTGAAACTTTCTTGATTAAATGTAGGCTTGCCATATGTCAGAAGAATTCCTAACATGTCCTGGTTTTTGGGCGTAAAAATGGCTTTAGGGGGAATTTTTGCTGCATCAGTAAAAGTCAGGAAAATCCTGGATGTATGGCAATTGAAAAAGCAACAGAAACAGCTCACAAAAGCTTAAAATTACTGCAGATGTCAGGAATTTTACTTATTGCAATATGGCAACCCTATGCTACTCAATACTTTCTACAGTTGTTGATTTGACTAACATGAAAATTGCTGCACACCAATTAAACTGCATGAGGAATAGAATCTGTAAAGTCTGAAGACCTGGTCACAATTATTGCATGCAGTGATATCTACAAGAGCACCTCTGACACCACACACATGACCTCTACTGAAGACCATGACAGCTCCTCTGTAAGTAACACTAGAGCATATGTTGGGATGCAGCAACTGAATGCAGGCACAGTGCTATCCGTGACAACCTGAAGATGTAAGGATTATTACCTGCATTCAAAGGACTGTGGGGGTTGGGGTTGGGGATGGGAATGACTTTGTGACATGGCTGCAACTGTCACTTGATTCTCCGAACAAGGACACATTTTTGGCCTGGTTTTTACTTTGTGAAATCTGGCAGCAAACACCAGGAGAAAATGTTAGCAACCCCTGGTGCTGTGTTGTTGTTGATGCTTAAAATACAACTTTGACATTTTTATACAACAATGTAAAGTATAACATGATCCCTGCACTGAGAACCAATTGAAATGTTCAAAAACTCTTCAAAGGCAGCCTTTACAGGAAGCTATAGGTCAATAGCCCCAGGTCCCTGGTATCTCCAGGTGGGGCTTGAGGGAAGACTTTGGCGATTTAGTAAGCAGTTTCCCTTTAAGCTTTCTTGAAAGACAGCTGGGAGCAGTGCTTTTTTCTATGGGTACACATACCCCTAAATATTTTGTGAATCTAAGTTTGGTCTCAATGAGGGGCAGTATTTCAATATGAGTAGGAAAATGAGAGTACCCTCAAACATTTTTAGGGGAAAGAAACACTGGCTGGGAGTATTGTCAGCTGAAGGGAGTTAGCCTATAAAAGGAAATGAGAAGTAACAATATTGTGAGGTCTGGGTATACTTCTTCAGTTTGCTTAGGTTGTCATTTGTTATTATAGAATAAAGTGTTGGTGATTTACTTCTGCCTTTGATTAATGGATACAACAGAGCAACTTCTAGTTAATGTATGCCAATATTCCCTAGCCTGGAACACCTCAGGGGTTTTGGACCACAATTCCCAGCAGCCCCCAACAAATGTTTGCAGCTTCTTTATTCCAGAAACACACTCAAAACTAAAACTGAACACTGCCCTTCTCCAAACACTCCAGTTTCTTTCCTATTCCCCTTAGGTCTTTTTTATACTTTTAATACAAATCCCAGCATGCAATTTACCACCACAATGCCACAGTGCATTATTGTCTTTTTCTCAAGTGGCCACTTCCGTAAAAATGCTTCTCATAGATTGTCGGTAATCCCCACAACAATCTTGCAGACTAGGCTGGTGTTATTATGTACATATTACTGGGAGAATAGGATTGTGAGTTTCCTAAATCTGCTCAGTTCATGGCCAAGTCTAGATCTGAATTGGGGAGGGGGGGTTCTGAAAAGAGGAAATAACCTGGAGCAGGGATGGACGACTTCATAGGCTGGATCTCCCCCAAACCGACTCCAGAAATTGATCAGCAAGAGAAAGTTTCGGGAAGACATTTTGACCTTTTCAGGCCTTCTTTCAACACATGGAGAGGGAAGATGGCAGATTGTATCTGCTCTCCCTGCTCCCAATCTTCACGCATTCATCTGAAGGTCAAAACAAGCCCTACACATAAACACTTGACATGTTGGGTTATTACTGCACAGCTGGGAACACTGGAAAGGCAACTGTATGTGCGCAGGTTTGCTTCCAACTTTATTTAAAACGGGCTGTAACCAACACAGGATGACCGGAAGTCCACGCATGCAACAGGACTTCCCCTATCTCTCTTCCTCCCTGTAGTCTCCTGTTTGCTCCCAAAATCTGCTCCTGAGGGTTAGGTGTATTCACTCTGTGAAGAGGGTTTAATTGTTAAATCACTCAGGGGAATAGGGGCCTCTTAACAATTGTCAGCATCCTTAACATATTACAACTCCCAGAATTCTTTAGGGAAAGCCATGACTGTTTACAGTGACATTATGGTGCTTTAAATCTGTGGTATAAATGTGGCCAATATCCTCCTCCCAGTGGGCATGTTAGCAGAGTGGAAGAAGGGAATTCAGATTAGGAATCATATCAGGGAAAGAGTTAAACACTCATCCTCCAGCGTTGCCGCTCTGATCAAATTAAGTATCCTCTCAAAGAGTCTTGAAAACTTATCACAATCTCTGCCATGAAATATTTATTTTGGTCCTTAGTCAAAGTAATACTTTGCAAATATGTAATTAAAAAACTGTTCCTGTGGGCAAAATACTCAAACATATTAATTTGGGGCCAGGGTATGCTACTCTGCAGAGCCTTTGCTGTAAAACACCAGTTGAGAAGCCTTCATAAAAGTGATATATGAAATGTAACAAGGCATTTAAAATTAAGTAATTGGATACATGTGGTATGGGGCAGTGAGATGTGCAGAACAAGAGCAGCGTGGGAAACTAATATTCAGGATTGTCATAAGATTATTATTATGCCCCACTGCAAGTTAAAGCTTAAGCCATGTTTGTTAGATTGGGGTGTTTCTCCTCCTTTTGGTCAGTTAACCCTACAACTCCGACCATCCCTGAACATTGGCCAAGCTGGTTGGAGTCCAAGCTGAACTGGAATCCAACAACATCTGGAGGGCACCACATCCCTCAATTTATATTCCAGTGAGTACTTGCGAATCTAAACGATTAAAGTTCTATTGTAGGGGGAAAGCAGAAGATAAGTTTCCTAAATGATAATTAAATAAACAACACAAACCATTTTGAGACTTGTAAAGAGAAATACTTATGTCAATAGTTTGCTTTATTTTTTAACTAGCTTCACTGTCCCTTAAATCTGAAAGACCATCTTGCCCTGAGCGAAGTGAAGTAGAAAGAGGCTTGGAAAAGTGTCACCATCCAGTTTCCATAGTGGCCCATTCCCTCAGCTGCCACCACAGAAGGCCCGTCTTGCCCTGAGGGGAGGAAAGTAGGCAGGAGCAGCTTTTTCTAAACCAACAAGTTTTCCTATCCATTCTATTGTATTTTTAAATTACATGGTGTTGTAATAGCCTTATGTAAATCACTTTGTGAGTTCTGGGTGAAAAGTAGTATATAAAGGCAATAAGTCAATAAATGCCCATGCTTAGAATAATCAGCTGCTATGACTTGTCTCCAGACAGAAATGTCCTTATCCCAATACACCAGTAAAACATGACTGAAATAACCTACCTCCCAATCAAGAGGAGCTCCCCAAGCACTCCCAGACGTTTCATAGCCATAAGTATTCCCCTGACGGTCATGCCTTCACAGAAACAAACCACAACTCTGGCCTTTGGCAACCTGTCACGGAGCTTCTGAAGCAGCTTTTCGAAGCTCTTTTCACCTGCGTTGCTGTAGATCTTGTCCGAATGAGCAATACAAAGACCTTCTTGAGCAGCCAGCTCTTTGAATGCTTCCATGCCACTCTCCCCATAGTTTCCTAGACAAAAAAATAAATAAATGAATTATTATTACTATTGCGGCATCTAAAAGCTTACTGAATTAACAGACACAGTAAACTGAAATAGTACAGCTGCTTTCTCCCATTGTAAATCTTGGCTACTTAAATCACATAAGCATCTTAAACCACTGCCTTTCTTTTATTGGTTATTTGGGGGGACATTAACGCATGGAAACTTCACTCTCAAATTGGGTTGTTAAAATGCTATCAATATCCAAGCCAGGTGAATAAGTCTGTACAACCAAATCAATCTCTGTGGGGCAACAGGGTCCAAGCATAATAAAGATGATGTGCTCTTCATTTTGTGGTTCCTTTACTATCTAGCCAAAAAAGCAACAGTGATTTACATAATGAGTATTTCTAGCAAGAAAAACATACTTGACTTAGAGAGGCTGACTTTCCCTTGTTAATAGATACTGGAAAGCGGCAAGCATTTGGAAAAAAGGCAAAGGGAGGAAAGCGGTGCAGAGGTTAACCAAGAAAGCAAGGATTTCACCGTCTCTGGGGGCTTGTTACTGCCAAAGACAGAGGAGACAGAAATCAATGGTGCTGTCAGCTTGTTAGGGCACAAAGACTAAGCAGTGAACCAAGACCGCCAGTGTTCAGATGGGCAAGGTACCATTTTCTCTCTCTTTCCAACTGCAGCAATAAGAATATAATTCAGAGCAGCCCTTCATTGGTTCAGAGCTCACAGCTGGCATAGCTATGCTTTTTGTGTTCTGCCCTTTAGGAGTCTTCATTTGTTGCACAGAGAGATGATAGCCACCTTCAAATATCTAAAGAGCTGTCACATGGAAGATGGAGAAAGTTTGTTTTCTCTGGCTCTGGAGAGTAGGACCTGAACCAATGCCTTCAAGTTACAATAATTCTATTACTCTAATACCAACTGCTGGTGTTATGAAAGCCCTTCCTCTTGAGAAGTACTGTTACTCATAAGGAGTTGTTATTACGATATTACTACTGAGCCACATGGTGACTTTGGGCTCTCAGTTGTGCACTTTGTCATGGGTTTTCACCTTGAATCTTTGGGGATCCATGCCCTTGAAGATTGCTGGCAGTGGTGGCTCCACCTTTCCCATGGACTACACCAGGAGCTCATCCATTGGAGCTCCAACTGGAAGCCACACAAATGGCACCTCTGGAAGGACCCTGCAAAGTTCCCCCTGAACTCTCTGAACATTCAGGGCTGGAAATGGGGTGGAGATGCCTGCTCCCCTAAGTCTTCCGTCAGTCAGTGGGAGGTCCAATTCATCCTCTGAGGAGCTGGTGTCCAGGTTAAAGCTGGGCATGACATAGACACATTTTTAGAATGTAGCAGACTAAAGATCCCCTGACTTTACAAGCCTCAGCTATATTATATGGATGATACTATTTCTATTTAAAGTGTCCATGTGTCATGGAAAGGTGGAGGGGGGACTGGCAGGAGGTCTGGAGTTGGCCTTTTCTCTTAAATTTTATATAAAACTTCTATTGACTGTAATGGGAGCAAATTTAGGTCAGGACAGAGCACTTTAAAAAATATTCCCTGAAGAGATCTTTTTTATTGAAAAACTCAAGCAGTGCTATTAATTGTGTGTGACAGCCAAGAACATTTGTTTGCTATGAGGAAGTTTCCTCTGATCTTTACCTATGCAACTGATAGCAACTGAAGTGGAGAACACACAAGACTGTATATATTAAGAGGATATTTGCGGGAGAAAGTCTAAGGACAAAAAGACGCAGACAAACAGACCTGGTTTCTTGGATCAAGGAATCAGAAACTGAAAAGAACCAAACCAAGGTAGTCCTGACTTTTTGTTCCATTTATAGTTCAACGTATTGTCTATATGGGCCTTTACAGCATTTTGAGGCTTACAATAGCCCATGGATCCTAAGAACAGAAGAAGGGCAATGGCCCAGCTATTCCAGTATCCTGTTCTCACAGTGGCCAACCAGATGCCTATGGGAAGACTAAGTAGGGCAGTTAATATTCAGAGGCATAGAATATTTGACATTTGCAGTAGGAGATGCTAGTGCAAAGTGGATGTGCCAATATACCTTAGGATGTGCGGACCATTGACCTGAATCATGCATTTTATATGTTCTATATATGGAATCTGTCCTGAACCCTTGTCCTACCTGGTGGCAAGTCAGTATGTCAAGTCCCCAGTCCAGGGTCAAGCCACATGTCCAAAATCCAAACCAAAGCAGTCCCACAGAAATCCTGGAACATCCAAACTAAGGTCTATCAACATGGGCACAAACAGACTCAGCACCTCAGCTCTGCTGCCCTTTTATACTTTGCATGCTGACTGCAGCATCTGGGCTTGATGAGGCATCTGACCCTCACCTGCTCCAGCTGAGGAATTACACATGTCCTCCCAGAGCTAGTGAGCCACACCTGGCCAGCTAGGGAGCTGGGCTGTGGGCCCTTGCCTGCCTCAACCTCCTGGAGCACCCCATCCATTGCTCCCTGTGCCCCAGAGCCTGCCGTGTTTGTGGAGACAGGAACCCCTCTGACTCCGGCGTCTTGCTGCTCTGGTTCCTGTGTAGTGTCTCCCATCCCCACAACGTCCTCCATAACCCTCTGAGTACTTCCTACACCAACCTCCCCTTCCCCATCCCCAGCTTGCTGCAGTGTGTCCCAGGCCAAGCGACACACCTTGCCAGGATCCTCTTCCTCCTCCCTGTTGTCCTGCCAGATCACAACACATAGATAAGGTTGGTTCGTGTGATATAGAAAGTAAACATAACCATTAGCCATTGTTGGCTGTGATATTTATTTTATGAGACAATTGTGTTGAAATTGCATGTTAAGTGTATGTAAAAATATATATTAAAAACCTTGAGTTTTTGCATATACAAGTGGGGTATATTGGCCAGGGGATATACATTCTTGCTTTGGTTTCTATCACTTCACTTCTTCTTGGCTTAATGCACCAGCTGTAACCAAAAAGGGATTCAGAAAGCCACTGGGGGGTGGTACCTTCCCTTGAACCCTCACTGAGGCTCAAAGAAGTGAGATCAATGATGTGAAGCAGCCATGATGGATGTTGTGGTGAAGAACGCAATGCCCCCTACTCCAGTTTCTGTGCTCAGTCCCAAAGACAGATGGCTCAAGTAAAAAGGCAGGCCTAACCTTCACAAGAACAGACACTGCTTAAACCACCACAATATTTATTGAACATCAGTTCTGTGAGCAAAGCATAAAAGTACAGTTGCCAACCATTTTCTTCTTGCAGAGTCTGTCTCTGCTCCGGCAGCTATATGAAAGACGGTAGGATAAAGATACAGCTTTCCCTTTCACTGTAACTTTGTGCTGGATACCACTGAATCTGTTACACTACTGCCAGTCCTGCTCTTTGGAAAGACAGAAGCAGACATTGGAGAACAAAGATGGCAGCCCTCACAGGAAAGGCGAGCTTCCTACTGGTTACTGCTGCTTCTGTTGTAGCCCTTCTGGTTGCCTGCTTGACATTGGGTGAAGAATATCCTTATATCTGTGCATGTTGGAAGACTTCCCCATTGCCTGTTGGGAGACAAGAAAGGAGTGTGATGAATAAAAGTTAGCAGCTGCAACAGACAATACATGGGGCTGTGTGATTGTAAATGAGGACCACCATAGATGTTCTTCAGTTCTGCATGCCCCAGCCCAGCTCCCATTCTCCCCAGTGACATTCCCCATGGTGCCTATATTTAGAGATTGATCTGTTGGAGAAGACAATGTAGTAATAAAGACAATACTCACACATCTCATTTAGTGGAATGTACTGGCGTTGAATCTCCATTCATTGTTTCTTCTGCTCCATGTGTCTTGGCTCTGAACCTGAAAGTTACAAGGAGTCTTGGGTGTTTCACTACCAGTTTCAATAGAGTTCTGGATTTTTTTGGGTGTCCATTATGGAAGATTACCTACAGTTTGGGATTTGCAACCAATAGGTAAAAACTTTCTCCGGCATCAATACTTACTCCTTGTCCCCTATGGGGGAGACACTCTCCACTTCATACCTAATGTTGAGCCATAGTTGGTTTCACCTAAGTTGTGCTTTGGTTGAATGTCTGAACCCACCTCAGGCAACTAACCATGGTTTATTTTACAGCAACAAACCACAGTGTGAAGCCATGGTTTGTTGCCAGGTTTAGAATATCTGCTTTCTTTAATCATGGTTTGTCACCACACCTGAACTCATGATCCTGGCTTAATTCTGGTTTGTTTTAGCAGCCACCCTAGCTGCTTGCCAAGCTACAGGCAAGAACAGCTGGAAAACAAAACCAAGCAGCTCTCACTGGTGTTTTCTGGGAATTAGCCCTCCCTCCTAATTCTGTTTGGTAACAGACTGATTTTCCTATCCAACTCCCCCCAACAAGTCCTCCCTCTCAAGTCAACTTGTCTAGCTTCACTACTGCTTTGCAAGGAGAGGAAAATTGGCTAAATTGGCTAATTGACTAAGATCTATCCAGGAGTGTACTTTGAAAGCACAACTTAACTCTTAGGAGGTTTGAATGACCTTCTGAGGATAAAAACAAATAACTTTGAAAGAGAAACCAAACCTTAGGGTCCCCACTCTTGCTGGGATCTTCTTACTTAGACACCTAATGATCCTGAGACAGCTATTGCAGTGGTGCCTTGCAGACCCAGCACAGACTCCAACTACATAGCATGCATTTAGCATGGGCTTCCTGCTAAAGAGTTGGATGCTAGGTGGCAAAATAGCACCTTTTTGGAGGGGAAGGGGAATGATCCATCTTGCCAGGTGGTCTGTGGGGAATAATTTGGCAAATGCTTTGCTGAAAGTTTGAAGATACCAATCACTAACAGACTTTTGTATTCTGGGTTTCTGGGGGTTTTCCTGTTGTTACTCTGTCTCTCACAGCTACAATAAACCTACCATTAAAATTATGGACTGGTCATTTCTTCGTCAGAGGGCAAACGGGCAAATTTAGCAGGGGATCAAATACGTTTTTCCTTAACTGTAAAAATTTCCCTTGGGGGTCAGTGGGTGTTGTCGGAGTGTCAAGGAAAGCATTCACAACCCTTCACCTCTGTGAATTAATAATATCAGTCAACAAATAACTTTAAGGACAATCCTTAAAGTTAATACCACCCAAATTAGTCACCATCCCTACATATTGTGTAAGGAAATTCCATAATTTCACAATGCACTGGTAGGAAAGGGATATTAGTTTCTGGTCTCAAGATTACATTGTGTGGGACAGGGGAGGAAGGGAGGTTGTGGAGCATGCTGAAAGCAGCCCAAAATGCCCAAGGAAAGTTCCATGCCCCATTTGAGCATAGTTAGGCATGATCATTTTCCAAAAAGTAAAAACCAGCACCACCTTTCAGAAATTCCCAAGACATCAATTCCGCCTTTGAAATCCCAGTAATGTCTGGGGAAATCTGTATGGCAGCCTTAAGCATTGTAAGGAAGCTGGTGATGTGGTGAGGCTATGCCAGCCACATCACTTGATCCAGCCGTGTTGATGCATTAATCTGAGCTGCTTATTTATGGTGTATTTTGTATTTTTTTAAGGTTGCAATTGTTGGTTTCATGCTGTTCACTGCCATGCAACTTTTTTTTTCTTAATGTAGCAAGTATATAATTTTTTCAAATAAATGGCAGCACAGGAACTTTGCATTTGTGAGAAGAGAACAAATCAGGATTGGGTAAAACAAGCCATAGTTTCATAGGTCATTTGCAAGACTGATCATGGTTTGGTCTATAAACCATGGGTAAAACAAATCTTAGTTTAGTGTTATGTGCAAACACAGCAAGTGTTAACCTGTGGGGTGTTGTTAAGCTTAATTAGTTGTTAAGCTAGTTAGTGGTTGATGTTTTATTGTGTTTTAAATATTTTGTTGGGAACCGCCCAGAGTGGCAGGGGCAACCCAGTCAGATGGGCGGCATCTCAATAATAAAATTATTATTAAAATATAACTAATTAATACATAGCTTCATCATACTATACTGGGTGGGGAGACACTGTAACCATGGCTGTTTCTCCCTCTCTCTGACTTACCTGTGTCATTATAGCCTCAGCTGCAGCAGCAGAGTTGAGATTCCCAGTGGGTGTTTGTATCTGGAGTCCCGAACAAGGGTTTCAGTAAGAGTTCTGAGAAAATGCGTGTTAGTACTTCACATTGTTTCTGTTTTGCTATGAGCCTCAGTTCCTGGTGCATTAGGCTTGTAGTTCCTGCATTTCACTAAATGTGTCCTCAGTTATCTAAGCACCTGTAGCATGGGACACCTTGATCTTTCTTGATCATTGTTACTGCAGCACATTATCTGGTCTGTTGGCTGTAATGACAAAGAAGCTTGAAGCCCCTCTGAGCCATACAGTGTTCTATGGTTCCCCTTTCCTTTAACTCCTTAGCTATAAAATGAGCAGGCTTAGTAATATGCTGCCTTATATGGGAATTGTAAGGATAAATACATGAAAAAATGGTGAGGTGATCTGATACTATGGTAACAGAGTGCCTGATAAAGATCCGTATTGGACAGGCTTCCGAGGTAGCAGCTAATAAGCTAATACAGGGCACATTTGGCACTTTGAAGTTTGAGCAGCAACATTCTCTAAATGCTTTCTGCTTTAAGAATAAAAGCTCCCATCAAAAACAAGCCCCTTTGAGGTTTTATATAAACAAGAGGGTAAAGCTACACGCTCAAAGCCCAGCAAAGAAGCTTATTACGTGGCAACCACATAATTTTGTACAGTCTGGGAATATGGATAAATGAGCCACCCAATAAATACACTTTCGACCACTTATCCAATTCCTGTTCCCTAAATAGATCAATTTGCATTCATCATCCTTTAATACCTAGCACATTACTGAACACAGCCATCACACCCTATGGCCACAAAGCACATTGTTAAAGGGAAGCTGGTAGCCATTTGATTCTCTTTAACCTCCCTCTGCTTCCAGCTAGGCCTGCTGGGCCAACTTTCTTTATATTTTTTCTGCTGCCAACTTTCAGAGGAAGTACACATGCACGAGTCTCCCCTTCCCACTGTAGAGGATGTCCTTTCCAAAGAATTTGCTTTTCAATCCTTCTTGCTTTCTGGATCTGCCTCACCACAGTATCCAGAACCTTCTTCATTGGCCTGCTTTGGCATCCATCTCAACTGCATATGGGACAGACCATTCATGAAGAGGAGGGGAGGGGATCATGCAACAAGGAGTTCAAAGCAGCATAAATGGGGCTAATCCCACTGTATGACTGGCTTAAAGTCATCCAAGGAGCTCCATGGCTAAGTGGAATTTTGAACTCAAATCTCCTTGACCCAAGTCCCACTATACTGTGCTGTCCTTTACTACTTGGTGGTTAAGTGCTAAGATACCAGATGTAGTCTTTTAGGACTCCGAGTTATTGTCCTGCTGTAGCCTTGTGTCTATATGATAACATTTGGTTGGTTCTGTTGCAACTGATTACATTGTTTTGTGGTGATTTCTGCAAGTCACCCTCCGCACATGTGCTTAGAGCCATCCTAACATAAATACATTCACAGAGAATGGAACAGAAAAATCTGTCCTATAATATGAGACCGTAGTTTGGGATAGGGAACATTTTTTACCTGGTGATATTTATTTCTCCTATCCTAGCAGGCCTTTGGCAAGCAGGTGGGACCACCTACCTGTCAATCATCTGACATCATCTTGACACCAGGTGACTGAAAAGTGGGTTGTCCCTCCCACCTGCCAAAGTTGGCCCTCATTGGTGGTGGTAGTGGACCAATCAGGACAGACTGGTGTGGGCCTCATCTGAGCAGGATTAAACTCCCTACATATCAGCTGACATATAGGGAAGTCGATTCTCCTTTCTGCAGCAGCATCTCTACCTGCCACACACCAGACATTTTGTATGATGTGAGATGTGGGATATGTGGATGTAGCTTCTGGAAAACAGCCTGATGGACCAACCGAGGGAGGCCTGGTGGAAAGAAACACAGACAGCTGGCATCCATGATGAGACTCCTGGGGACATGTTATAGCCAGAATTCCGATAACAGAATAGATCATACATCCATATACCAGTTGGGGGGACTGGCTTTGCTAGAATGATTGACATGGAGCTGGGAACTTTGAAAAACTGATCAAAATTTAGCTAAAAACACTACAAGTCAGGGTAATACCACCACCAGACATCCAAACAGGAAGCAAATATATTGATGCAAGGTGTATACTACAAAAATCCCAGTACATTATGAGCAAATAGCTCTTAGGAATATCTTTTACTTGAAGATGTAAAATTTCCTGGTTAACTGCTAGTTCAGTTTTCAATTGAAACTACTGTATTTCAATAGTTTTCATGAGTGCTGCAGTGTGCATTTTATGAGGTTAGATTTTCCCTCTGAAATGTTGCCATTTGAGGTGGGTGAAAATGTTAACAACCCCCTCCCACTCACCTCATACATGTTTCTGTTTATTTTTCCTTTGATCTGCTGTTGCTTTGAGAGAGGATTACACCCCCATTCCCCATGCAATCAGCCCAGCCGTCCCTACTTTGTTATGCTGCTTTAGCAAGTTTATTGCTCACCAGCCCTGCACAGCCAGACTTGCGTCCTGATACAGCTCTTGATGCAGAGTTACATATGACTAGTTCAGGGATGAGATGGGCATAAGAATATGGATCCACAGTGCCACAGAATACAAATGGCATAATCCCATGCAGCATGACTTTCTTGTGTATCTGAGTGTTCATTCTCATTCATATTTCTTCCCAATTCTTTAAAAAAGCATGGCTGGATTGGGAGAAGAAGCACCAGCCCGGGGGTCTCTTCTATAGGGCATAGCCCCTCTTCCCCTGACATCCACTCCCTTGTGCAAAAATAATCACTGCAAAGGAAAAGGTGCGTTTCTTGGGAGTCATGAAGTTTAACAGTCATAAAGAATGGCAACAGAGCCAGACTAGCACCCTGGACAGCATCTGAAGACAAAAGCAGTTAATTCATGGGTCAGCAGGAAAATAACATAGTAGAGAAGGAGCACAAAACACTTCCACCCAGCACACTGATAGTCGCTAATGTGTTCATGCAATTTATCCCCCTCTAAAAAGGAGGTGGGGAAATCATGCACTTGAAAGTAAGGATATAAATGTAACAATGCACAATACAGAGGTTGCGGCAGATGCAGAGGTGTATCTGTCAGAAAGGGCTGTGCCTTTCCTCAGTCATATTACTTGACTGCTGGTTTCTGGCAAATGTATGGATGTAGACAGGCATTCCTTTGATCCAAGTGAGAGAATTAAAACAGACGCACAGATATCCATAAAATGTGAACAAATCAGCTGAAAATAAAGTGACAGTAATAAAACAGGCCTAACACATTCGTTATAAAGATATTTGCCCATGTTCAGCAAAACACAATTGCTCTGATCTATGTGCACGTTTCTTCTTTCAGCTTTCATTGAAGTGTGGAGCATCTTGAGTATACAAAATCCATGAGTTCACATTTGAGAGTACTCAGGGCTCTGACTGGTTCAAATGTATCTATGTGGATCTTTGTTTATTTTTATTTTTTGTTTTAAGTCAGTTTGAGTTGCCTTTAGCAAGGTGATGATGATAAAATTAGAAAACAATAGAACAAAAGGCTCTTCTGTATGTGTGTATGTGTGATAGGGGGCTAGGATATGCTGTCAGATTGTCATGTTTGACAACATGTGGGTGTTCTTGCCTCATGTATTCATGCTGGCAAGCTAAGATTGGGTGTTGTGTCCCATTGCATCCACACCATGTGTACATAGAGTGGGAAACCCTGTGTGTCATTGTCACAAATAGTGAAATTCAGGTATGCCAATGTCACATGCAGGTTGCCTGTCATACAATGCATAATGTGCTTATGGTGTTTGCTGCCACAGAAAGTAGTGATAAATATTAGATCAAGATATAAGCAGACTGCATTTGCCACAAGGGTGCAATAGATTGCATCCCTTTGAGGGATCTGCACACACAAACCAACATACTTACTGCTATATACAGTATTTGGAAGTACTTGTCATGTAGAACTCAGCCACTAATACTCTGTTGAGCATCTCCACTCCCTTGCCCAATTCAACAGCTATGTTATGACTGAAAATCATAGCATAAGAGCCAATCTCTTCCTTGGGTTGCATGGGGAATAAATTCAGTTGCACACTTGAGGGAAAAAATCCTGAAATTCATTTGCCTCTGTAATCTTTCTGTAGATCATATGAAACAACTTTATGGAACATCTCCATCAATCAGATAGTTATAAAGCAAATGAACATTATGTCACCATCATCACCACCACCATCAGATTTATGTTGTTCATTGCTGTTGTTAATCTTGCCTTTCCTGTGCAAGAAAATGAAACTTCCAAAGAATTTTTTGTGAAGTCCTTAAACATAAATTTGCATTCTGTTTGTTCTGGCTATTGGTGTCATTTGGCTCACCCACTTTTATTAGTATGGCTATTAAATATTGAAGGGGATTGAAGGAAACCTTTGTCAAATATTTGAGTTACTTATTTCCAAATATGTAATATGATATTGTATTCTTCTGCTGTATTATTGTACATTTTCAAATGAAAAATCAGACTAAATAAATAAATAAATAGGCTTCTGTTGTAGTAGTGAAAAAGAATTTAACTAGATCAGAAGTCACCTATTCATCTTCTGATTTTGCTCCTCTGCAGGAAACTATAAATTTCATTCATATCAACCAACAACAACACTAGCACCTCCACAGTTAACACTAGTGTTTCTGTAACTTCCTTTGAAATGTGTATTAATTCAATAAGACAATGAATGGATATGCTATTTACACACACATACCCTGCCCCCCCCAATCATTTGCATGGTACTATGGAAGTTTGCTGCCAAGGAATCCCAAAAGGCCGATCACCAACATTACAGCAAGGTAGCTCAAATCATTTGAAACACACATCCATTTGAAGTACATCCTACCTACTGAAGCACTATAGAACTTGAGCCATGCTTCAAATCAAGCTAAAGAGAAGAGTCCTGTGGATCAAGATTTTGAAGTTAAAAAAATCCACTGTTTATAATAATATGGCCAAAAATCATGAGGAGAATTGCTCCATTACAAATTGAATGAACTGACATTTCAGAGATGTAAGCATTCACAAACAATTTGTTAAACCTCACCGCAGGTACCTCAGCTGCTGTGATTCATTGAAGTGGGTATTTTATGTCTCTCTCACAAACGAGCAAAATGGTGGAGAAGGCCCATAAATGCAATAAATGTTTAAACAGAAATTAACAGGCTGATCCTATTCCCAAATTATGCTGACTGGGAGGGACAGCATCACTCTTAAGGCCCATGGTACTGGCAAAGGTCAAGATAAACCAGCCTAGGTACTGCCAGAAAAACCCTACCAGTGCAAGGCATAAAATTGGACAGAGCTAGGAGGACTGGAAAAGACCCTGATGTTGGGAAAGATGGAGGGCACAAGGAGAAGGGGACGACAGAGGACGAGATGGTTAGACAGTGTTCTCGAAGCTACAAACATGAGTCTGACCAGACTGCAGGAGGCAGCAGAAGACAGGAGTGCCTGGCGTGCTCTGGTCCATGGGGTCACGAAGAGTCGGACACGACTAAACAACTAAACAACAACAACAAGGAGGACTGGGTATTGCTTGTGCAGGAGTTGCTAGACTTGAAATGGAGTAACTAAAAACCCCATTTCCCACCCCCCTCACTGCCCTCTAGGCCACAACAGAGTACAGTGGTACCTCAGGTTACATACGCTTCAGGTTACAGACGCTTCAGGTTACAGACAGAAATATTACCTCAGGTTAAGAACTTTGCTTCAGGATGAGAACAGAAATCGTGCTACGGCGGCATGGCAGCAGCGGGAGGCCCCATTAGCTAAAGTGGTGCTTCAGGTTAAGAACAGTTTCAGGTTAAGAACAGACTTCCAGAATGAATTAAGTTCTTAACCCGAGGTACCACTGTATAAGGTTTCAACTACAGATGTAAGAAGGCATCTATCTCCATCCCACCTCATATTCATCGCATGCAGCACTTGTTTCAGTTCCACTGCAAAACTACATTATTCGTCTTACTTTCAGTTATGGTGAAATTTGATGTAATTAGTTGTGTAATTTATTTGATCATCATTAAGGAGAAGGGGAAGGGATGTGGGTGGCGCTGTGGGTAAAACCTCAGCGCCTAGGACTTGCCGATCATATGGTCGGCGGTTCGAATCCCCGCGGCGGGGTGCGCTCCCATCGTTCGGTCCCAGTGCCTGCCAACCTAGCAGTTTGAAAGCACCTCCGGGTGCAAGTAGATAAATAGGGACCGCTTACCAGTGGGAAGGTAAACAGCATTCCGTGTGCTGCGCTGGTTCACCAGATGCAGCTTGTCACGCTGGCCACGTGACCCGGAAGTGTGTGCAGACAGCGCTAGCTCCCAGCCTATAGAGTGAGATGAGCGCACAACCCTAGAGTCTGGCAAGACTGGCACGAACGGGCAGGGGTACCTTTACCTTTACCTTACCTAAGGAGAAGGGGACGACAGAGGACAAGATGGTTGAACATGGCTACCAACATGAGTTTGACCAAACTGTGGGACGCAGTGGAAGACAGGAGTGCCTGGCATGCTCCGATCCATGGGGTTACGAAGAGTTGGACACGACTAAACGACTAAACAACAACAACAACAACAAGTTGTTTCACACCTGTCAGGGACTCAGGAGCAGAGGCACAGGGGAGAGAGGAAATGGAGAGCGAAGGGGAAGAATCTGAGGGCAGCGTAGGGGAGTATGGCAGTGACCCGAGAGATTCCATGAGCTTCTCCAGCGAATCAGAAGATTCCCAGAAGGGGGCGCCGATGGTCAGGGCAAGGGGGGTCCCAGGGGGGACACACCAGAAACAAGGGGCCAGCGGGGACTCCCAAAGCAGCAGTGGGAGATCAGGACCAGCTTCCCCACCAGAGCGTAGTGGGGGGGAAGAGTCCCATGTGTCAGGGCCAGCGTCTCCTCCAGCGGGGAGAGAAGATGAGTCAGGGCTGACCACGCCTCTATCGGAGAGTGGGGGAACGGAGGGGAGGTCAGGTCCAGCTAGCCTCCCCGAAGGAGGAAGCAGTGACAGGAGCAGTGTAACGGTCAGGAGGAAGGTTGCTGGCTGGGCGCGCTCGCCAAGTTCGAATGTACAGGCGTGCGGGACAGCAGAAAACCCGGATTGGGAACCAGGTCCTAAAGCCCGCTGGAGGCAGGGGGAAGACTCAGGGGACTCAGCGTCAGAAGAGTCTAGGAAGGGCAAGACCCCAGCGAACAGGCGGAACCAGAGGAGGAAAGAGCAAAGGAAGAGGTGGAGCAAGGCTAGAGTCTTAAACTGGTGTCTGGGGGGAGGAGATTCAGACGGAGCTTCAGCGGTCTAGAGTTTGAGACGTAGAGCTGCGCGCTGCGGCTGTGAAAGCGAAACTGAACTTCAATAAAGACTTTTGTATATAACAACGAACTGGTGTTGGTCCTTTGTGAGCTGGGACCTCGGGCAGCTCTGACAACACCATTCACTTCTATGCAAGGGAAACATAGTGCAAATGGGGATGAGGCAATAACATACAGGTACCATCTCTGTTGTCTTTTAGATGCCTACTGAAGACCTTCCTCTTTCAACAAGCCTTTTAAGTAGAAATCTGTCCTAGTCTATAGCTGCACTGAATTTGCTTTTAGATGATCTAATTGTTTTTTATCTTCAGAGGAAGTGCAGGATATAAATTTAATACATTAATGATGATGATGATGTACTATCAGTCTGTACTATCAACAGACTGAAAACAAGAACAAATATCAATCATATTTGCTGGATTGATTTCTGTCCCAGATATAAGCAAACATTGGCAATTTCAGATCTCATTTCCTGCAGAATTCTCCAACATCCCTAGTCTCATCTAACTCGGCAGTCATCACACTCTCCCAGGAGTTTATAAGCAGCAACCAGGAAACACAGGCGATGGATGCAACACAGAAGACAGTACACCATGAAATTGTGCTCCCTATTTCCAAAAAAAAAAAAACAGGAAGACAAGAGTAATGGGAATAACAATTACTAAAATAATTCCATTTTATTAAATGAATGTGTTGCTCTCTCAGCATACTTGTATTGGATGTGCCAGTCTTACGAAATTAGTATCTCCTGCATATGAAGTAGATTAAATTAATAGTAGTGTCTAGGACCGAATATTCTGTTGCTAAATGCACTGCAATCACAGTAATCCCACAGTAATCCTAACCAATTAGTGATTATTTTAACATTAAATACCATACATGTTAATTCCTTTGCTGCCATCAGAGTACATGCTACCTGTCACTTTGCAGATGAACATAATCACAAAAGTCCATTGTTTTGATCATACAACCTAAATTAGATTAGAAAAAGAAATGAAACCGTAGTTTTAATATGAATTTGCATACAGAGAACAGGTAGTGGCCCCATACCCATTGCTCAACCATCATAATTTGGTATTAATGAGGATAATTCTAAAAATACACACTCCAGACTAGCTTCTTATAGTAATAAAACTGTAGCAGTTTTGTTTTTTTAAATGAAATGTTAATACAGATTTTAATCCTTCTTTGTAGCATAACCACTAAACTGTAACATATGAATGAAGTTTTAATTTCAGGAGCCCATTAGTGCTGTCAATCACATGAGTCATTAATGCAGTTACCTTAAAGAGCTACCTTGAATTTCTGAACAGGTATTATTCCTTGGGAACAAGAGACATGTCCAGTATTGTTAGCTCAAGGCTCAGTAATTTGGCCATTATTTCTGAAAATTGGGAAATGTTGCTTTAGGAGTAGGCGGTACTCTAATTGTCAGGTTGGAAGGGACCCAAAAATTCACCTACTTTCTCCCCCTGCTGCAAGCAGAAGCTTAAAACTTCTACCCTAGTCCTTCAGATTAGCAGAGACAACCAAGACCGCAGTGCTTTGAGGCAGAATGCAGGTAGAACATTCTACAAAGGGCCTGTAGAGCAAGCAACGGCGGGTAACCTTTGCAAATGAAGAAATCAATATTGACTTCATTTCAGTATTTACAAAGAAAGGAAGCAGGGATGAGACATCAATCAGCGCTGACATAACCAAGGCAAGAAAAGGGACCAAGGGTGACAAAGAAGAATTCCAGAAAATACTTGAGCAATTTGAACAAATTTAAGTCAATGGAGCTCCAATAACATTTTCCTAAGGATTGGTAATGAGTTCACTTGGCAAATCTCAAAACTATTACACTGCCTTATGTGCAACCAGGTCCATCAGTCAACTTTGTGGTTGTTGTTTTTTTTAAAAAAAGCTTTGTCTGGAGGTCAGTCTACCAATTTGCACCCTCAATATATTGTCCAAAAGCTGCCACACGGAGAAGGATTAATTCCTCATGGGCTGCCCAGAGAAGTCAAAATCCAGCTTCTAAGGCCTGAAATTGCACTCGGCAACCTGGTTCAAGGCAAACTACCTACCTGCCTCTCCTGCAAACATAGACATCAGGGAGATGACAAGCTAAGCCAGTGGCAGCCATTGGGCCTATGAAACTCCTACTGATACAGCTTTCATGCTGCAATGACATCAACGTAAAATATAAATGTAAATAAACAGTGTGGTGTAGAGAGCCATTGTTGTGTAGTGCCAGTGTGGTGGTGAAAGTTTTGCACCAAGACCTGGAGGAACAGGGTTCTAGTCCCCTGCTCAGCCACAAAGCTCATTGGCTAACTTTGGGCCTGTCTCTCAGCCCAACCTACCTCACAGAATTGTGAGGATGCAGTGGGAAGAGGGAAAATCATGTGCATTTTAAAAATATAATAAATATGAACACAAAATAATAACAGAGAAGAGAGAGGTAGATATGGGGAGGGAACAAAATAAATATGAGGGGAGAGGAGTGCAGTACCATTAATGGGGTGGTTAGATAACAGGCTGTCATGCTGACAAGCCTATTGTTTTTGAAAATTAATGGAAAACTGATCAGGTTCCAGAAAACGGAATAAAAGCAAATATATAGTGCCTATTTTTTACACAAGGACCTCAGGGAATTATCGGACAAGTTCATCTGATTACTTTACCTCAAAGATAGTGCAGCAAATGATAAAGCCACTTATTTGCCAGTATCTAGACAAAAAAGGCATGATTACTAGCAATCAACATGGCTTTGTTGAGAACAGCTTATTTTTCTTTTTTTGATTAAAAAAATGGTTTAGGAGGCAAAGGGAAGGCAATTGGAGTGCTTCCGTTTCAGCAGGACTTTTCACCTAGTCCCACATGGCTTCTCCTAAACTATACAAATGGCTAAAATTTAAACACTTTAGTCTTAATATACACACATCACTAGAAAATAACGTAAGTTCAATTGGATCTGTGGGACCTATGTCCAAAAGGGGGTGGGGTGAGATGGTCGGTGCAGATTGGAAAGAAGCAATCAGTGTTTGACATAATAATGAATCGGATGCTAGTTAAATGCAAAAATGATCATCATAGTTATTATTTATCAAACTCATTGATTTCTAACGCAAGTTGTCCGTAAATGATTTGCAATATAAAGCATATCACACAATGCAGAAACATATAGAAATTAAACAATCTGAAGCACAAAAAAGGTTCCATTCCGATGACATCAGTAAAACAAGTAACGTTACAACTACTCTAGTGATAGCCACATAATTCAGTCGTAAAAATGGAGCCCTCCCAAGAAGCAACCCTCCATCACTCAAATGCCTGGCAGTACAGAAACGTTTTCTCCTGGCAGTTCTTCAGCTGGAGTTGGCATTGGACCAAAATGAAGGTTAACATGGACAAAGGTAAAGTGTTGACATATAAGAGTGAAACAACCTATGCATCAGAACATTTGAACAAAGGAAGTTGCCTTGGACTTAGACCATTGTCTATCTAGTAAGGACTATGGACACTGGCCGGCAGCAGGTCCCCAGGGTCTCAGGCAGAGGTCTTTTCCAGCCCTACCTCAAGATGTCAGGGACTGAACCTTGAGATCTCCTGCATACAAAGCAGATGCTCTACCACTGAGCTATGGCCTTTCCCCTTTCTCATTCAGATTCTCCACGCCATTACCCAAACACAACCCAATCAGAATGGGAGTCAAAACTCAGTCGATGGGACAATGTCCTCCACTACAACAAGCAAGTTTAAGGGGTACAAGAGAAGCCATGTTTCATCCACAGTTCCATTCTCCAACATTTCACCACCACTTGCTTGTTGCTCTGCCTGGCACCTATTCGCTCAAACAAATGCAGTACTACAGTAGTGAGGGCACCAGCATGTGTCACATGAGCAGAGCAATGCAGGTGCACATGCAAAGCCTGCTGGAGTGTGTGACAAGTGTCTGCCTGCTCACTTTTTCCAATGCTTTTTCCGAATGGCATTGTCAGTCATGTGTTGAGAGAAGACAACTAAGCAAGACACCCAACCAGCCCAGGATAACCTAACTCTTAATTACCGGTATATCCCAGTCAGCCAAGCAGGGGCAGGTAGAGTTTTAACATTCACCCATTCCCTCTCCCAGACTTCTGGTGAAAATTGCCCACTTTCTGCTGTTAAGCTCAGGAAAAAAATCATTAAAGAGACTTAGACAAACATTTTCTTAGCCGTGGAATATATGCAGTGCCTTTTCGCTAGACTAAATGTGCCCTCAGTTGATTGTAGCACTCTAAATTCTGTGAAAGATGAATATTTGATTTTTCTTAGTTTTAAATTTATTGGTTAATTATGTTAGCAATGAACAAAAATCTGTGCAAATTTCAGCTTAGGTCTAGGGCAAGCCATTAGTATGAGCTAATACTTTTTTCTGTTCGCTAAAGACAAATATTTCAATTTAAGGGCATTTAATTTTAAAGACAACTAGCTCATCTGTTTAGCACGGTATTTTTAACCCTTTATTACTTGCATGAGCTGAAATAGCTGTAGTTTTAAACTACACCTTTGTTGCTGCTGAGCCATAAAATGCTGGGGCTAAAGTCTGTTTGCAATTCTATACACACCTACTCAGAAGTAAGTACCACTAAGTTCAGTGGGGCCTCCTCTCAGGTAAGTGGAGCTAGGACTACAACCTGAAGCTCAGCCTGGAGCTCAACAAAAATTTCTGTGTCATTCAGTAAGACTCTTTTGTCAAACAGGACAGAAATCTAAAGTGTTTCTCTGGTTTTTGCCAAGACATGAACACTAATTGCATCTCAGCACAGTCAGAGCTGTGCAAAAGCTTCCAAATGCTGACTTTAAGGCTCTGTGTAATCACTGTGCTAATCTGCAGGGCACAGCTCTGGGGAAGTTCCTCAATCTTATTAGGGGAGAAGGAAGCATATAAAAAATTAAAGCCAAGCTGAAATGCCCCATTCTATTTCTGTACGTTTTGGGGGGAAATTTAGGGGCAATCTCATCCTGATGATATAAGAGTTCCTCTCAGTGGCTAGCAGCCTCCATCTTTCCCCTCAGAATAGGCCAAACATAGCATTCATTCCCGAGCATTCTGGAGGGAAATGACACCACCACCTTAACACACTCACAAAATAGCAGCTGCCAGTGAGGCCTTCCCTTTCCTCCCAGAATACTGTGGAATAACATTTTATCCAGGGCAGTCTGAAGAGACCCCCCCCCCCCAAAAAAAAAACCCCAGTTTTTGACACCCTACTCCCAAAATTCTTAAGGCTGCAGTGGTCATGTGAGATTCACCATAGCATTTCTCCTTGGTTGCACACCAAGGTAATGTGAGATGCTCCAGGCCACAGGGGAGAAGCCTGTACTGTAGCTGGTTTCTCACACCAACATCTGTCCTCTGAAAAGCAGGTCAGGACTGGCATGTGGAGGAGCTGAATTGCAGGCTCCTCTCACACAGCCTGGGACTTCCTACTATAGAGCAGGAAGAACTGGGCTTATAGGTTTTTGTACCACAATTTTTGTACCATAAGAACCCACTCATCCATTTCATCAGCACTTCAGCATCAATGTGGCTTGTTTATTTTTATTAATTTGAGAAAGGCTCAGGGTGTTTGGTCTCACTTAAAACTTGAATGTTGTTTATACAGGCCAACATATTCATTCCATCAAAAGCCCTATCAAAGTATTTGTCAGAAAACCTGCCAGAAGATCTACTGTGCCAAAGATATACGAGTCCAAAAAGGAAAAATAAAGTTCCAAATTCCAACGTGGCACTGTAGAAGTTAGCATTCCTGTCAAGCCCCTGGCATGAAATAACATAATGCCTTGTGACAAGATGCAAGAAAACACACAGTGAATAGATAATGAATCTTTCAGACACAGAATATTCTCAGGCCAAATATCGTCTGCCTCTGTAACCAGTCCAAACACAAGACAATTAACCAAACTGAAATGAATATTAACACGCGTGCAGGATGCAAATACTGGCAGCTTTTCAAGTGGATAATTATGTTGCATTTAGCATAAGATGTAAACAAAGGAAGTAAGAGTAATTATGCAGAATATATGCATGTGCGTTGTGTATGTGTGTTTGGCCTTTTTGTGACAGTATCCACTGTTGCGGCCCATGGCAGCCATTGACATTGGCATTTCTATCAATATACAAGTACCAGCATGTCTCATAGATACTGCTTTTTTGAGAAGAAAATAATGTAGCATAAAAGGGACTTCAATTTCCAGCTTCACTGTTGTCTCTCTTACATCCTCACAACAGACTGTAAAGGTGTAGAGAGAGCTGTCTCAATTTTACCAGAATTCAGCAAATCCACATTGCATTGTGAGCACACTGATGGATTCATTCCCACAAAAGGCCAGTGTTATTTCTGTATAGAAAACATTTTCTCATATGGCAAAGTATCTCTTAATACAAGTACTATTATAGTCATGTTTACCTTTTATAGGAAGGGTGTGGCCCTCCAGGTGTTGTTGGAATTCAACTCCCATCAGCCCCAGTCAACATGGCAAACAGTCAGGGATGATGAGAGTTGTAGTCCAGCAACATCTTGGTGGCCACAGGCTCCCCGTCCTTGAGGGAAGCTGAAAAAGACCACAAAGCCAGGGGGCCACTAGGGGCACATTGGAAGATGGCCGACAATACCATCTCTCCGGACCACATGGGGTAATTAAGAGGCTGTTATGGGAGTAGGCAGCCTCCCTTGTTGCCCCAAGGGAATGGGGAACACTGCCCTTGCCTGCTGTGCCCATAAATCACCCCCAAATTCGAAAGAAGGGGGTGAGGGCACTAGACAGAATGCCCCCATGTGTATTTTGGCTCTCCTGGACGCTGTCTCTGATAGCGCACTAGCTGCAGCAATTTGGAATAATTAATTACAAAAGAAGCAAATGCACATATTTCAAGTGAAGAAGGGGAGTTAAGACTGCTAATTGAAGGGACCTCTGCGAAAGAAGACGATGGGTTGGAGCAACAGGAATATTTTACGATGAAGATACATCAAAGGCTGGGTATGTCGGCAACGGGTCTGAATGGGGGGGGGAACCTTTTTTACTTTTCTTCTATATGATTAACCAAGAACCCCTCCTCATTAGAACCGTCGGTTTAACTGACCCAAGCAGGATGATTAAGGTCTGTGTGGAAATAAACTTTAACCAAAAGTATGCTTTATGGAGATCGAGAAGGAATAAGAGCTTTTGGAATGGCGCAGCAATTAATTCAGAGTCACCATCTTGCCAAAGGATTTATAGCCGGGAGGAGGAACGGATGTGTTTTCAGACTGCATTCCTGGTGAATCTCCTCAGAAGTTTGAGAAAGGAGGCAGATTTGTGAAGATTAATGACGCTAAGACTGTTTTGATTTATGGAAGTGATGTTATATGGAAAATGTCTGGATAAGGCTACTGGATAAAAAAAAAAAATCCACGCAGGACTACAAACTGTTTTAACCAGCTTGTGGAGACTATCAGAGGTCACAAAGAGAAAGGAAAAAATATATGAAAATAACAACAAGAGATGTGGAAAAACAATAAGAAAGGACTGGATAGTACTGTGAACATCATATGGTCAGATTTGTGGACATTAAAACAGCAGCAAGAAGCAAGAAGTTGATTGGATCCCCTTCGGAACTTGAAATATGGGTACGCCCAACAAAAAATTTAAAATTCGGCTGTGTAATTTGGAATTTATGTAATTTGGTTTGATTTGATGTGATTGGTCAGTTAATAAAATTATTCTTAAAAAAAAGAAAACGACCACAAAGCCTACTCTTTTTACACTGGGACTGTCCTGTCCGCACCCAGAACTATACTGCCAGCTATCCTGATGGAAGGATCCTGATGACTTTGGATATGTTGTTTTTGTTGTTAAAGTGTATTTTAATGTTACCTGTATGCTGTCTTGGAAGGATTTGGATCCTAAAAGATGGAGTAGAAATAATTGTGGTGGTAGCCACCACAGCAATAACAACAACAACAACAAGAGCAACAACTTTCCATGTTAAAAACGTGCCCTTCCAAAGCATTTCTTATCTCAGTTTATCTGTTCTTAGTCACTTAGTCACAACTGTTCTGTCCATTAGGCACCCCTCCGAAGGTTGCCTCAGCAGTTCTCAACATATGAAGAATGAAATCTGTAATGAATATGCACAGATAAGTGTTTGCAATGGTTATAGTGCAATCTCCAGCAATCCTTGCCTGGTGAGCAGTTTCTCAGAACGGTCCCAAGGCCCCAAAAGTGCCACCACACAGAAGCAGCTTCTGCTTCCTGTGGTGTTGGTCTTCAAACGGCACAAGGAGTCACATGCAGATCATCAGATGGATCAGAGGGTGTAGGGATATCGCGGAGTGGGGCAGTGGGGTCCGGAGGGAACACACTTCCCCACCAGCAGGCAGCCACAATCTGCCTGCACGCGTGACCTTGGGGTGCAGGGCAACCCCCCCCCCAGACAAGCCACAGCTGTCTGTACATCGTTCCACCTCTGCCTGACCTTCCGCCTCTGCATGACCTTTTGCGGTCCCAGCAGTCTGCGGTGTCCTGTCTGTAAACTTTTCCCTGAGATGTTATGTCTCCATTCGACATACAAGGTGCAAGGGGAAAATGACACTGTGGAACAGGTGCCAAAATAGCTTTGTACTACCCCACGATCTTGGTACGGAAGATGTGTAAAGGTCACAGCCCAAAATGTATCTGCCTAGCTTGCATATTTGTCTCAATAAAAAGAGGCTCCACAGGCTGGTCAGCAGCTCGCTACAGCCCACCTGTGCGCAGCTCACATGATGATCAACACCTGTCTTGGGCCTTCACTTCAAGAGGGTTTGCAGTGACATAGTTTGGCAGGAGGAGTACCCCCACATCACACTGCAGACATCAATGGTTCACTGTGTACAGACTGGCACCAAGAGCAGCAATTTAAAGTAGTTTCCGCAAAGTAGCTATTTTGTTAGCCTTTGATGCATAGGCCTTTCTACTAGAACTGACTCTCTGGGTGGAGTCAGGCCAGGTAAGCTGGTGGAGACTTGTGGACTTTACTGGGCTTTATATTATATAAGTCTAATTGGATTTAAATTACATTTTAATTAAAAATCATTGCTCATCTTCAAGCCTTCAGGAGAGAGCATAAATTCAAATACAAGAAGAAATGTAGAGCCTATTTTACAGACAGTTGGCATTTTAGTTTCACACAGCTTGGTTTACTGGAAAAGGTACTGAATTACACCAAAAACCTGGTTCTGGAGCTCACTTTACCATTCTGCCTTAGAACCATGTAAGAGGCAATTAATGCCTTCCTTAAAGGTTGTAGAGTAGCATTATGGCAATAAAGGTGACTACTTGGTGTTCAATAATAAGCACAGTGGTACCTCGGGTTACATACGCTTCAGGTTACAGACTCCGCTAACCCAGAAATTGTGCTTCAGTTTAAGAACTTTGCTTCAGGATGAGAACAGAAATCGTGCTCTGGTGGAACGGTGGCAGCAGGAGGCCCCATTAGCTAAAGTGGTGTTTCAGGTTAAGAACAGTTTCAGGTTAAGAACGGACCTCTAGAACGAATTAAGTACTTAACCTGAGGTACCACTGTAATTACAAATGGGATAATGCACATAGTGACTTGCGATCTCGATCACACACAGTCTGAAGTCTGCTGGCAGTAGGAGTACAATATGGGCATGTCTTTAACACCTTACATTAAAAACCTGACAGTACCAAACTATAGAAAGCTTTTCACCAAAGCCAAACTAAAAGTCTTTCCTTCTGCAGTGTTGGATTGCGGGTTGAGAGGAGTTCCCTACCAGGACAGACTTTGCTCGTGTGCTCAAGACACCGATTCCATAAAACATATTTTGTTGCACTGTGCAAAATATGAGCAAGCCAGGGCTGAACTGATACTACCCTTGCTGGTACCTTTCCCGGGAATATCAGAGGCTCACTATGTCAGGTTCCTATTGGAAGACTGGACAAATGCTAGAACATTAGCCGTGGCAAAGTTTTTATTGGTGGTTGCAAGAACCAAGGATCCCTATATTCTGAACAAAATGCTTATTTTACCTGGAGTAGGCTGTATGAATTGTGTATTGCTTTGTAACGATTTGTTGGGTCTCTGGACTGTAATAAAGATTGTTGTTGTTGTAATTACAAATGGCTTCCAAGTGTGGCCCAAATTCCTCCTATTCTAGCATTCTACACGGCAGCCAGTCAGATCCCTCTAAAAGATCACAAGGAGTGGAGGGAACATAGAGGTTCCATCCAGTCTAATAGCTCTGTCATCACTAAATTTGACTGAATCTGTTTTTAAAGCCAAACAAGCAAGTCCAATGGTAATTTATTAGTTATGCATTGGGACACCAATCCACTAGGACTGACAGTCAGTCAAGAGCAAGCACAGCATTTCTTGCTTTTAATTAATAGTGAGGGTGGAGAGGTGAACTGGCATCCTTCTGCCAGGTGAAATCAAGAAACATAAAGCAGAGAGTTCTAAGAGGAGTTTAAGACTTCCTTGGCAACAGTTCCTGACTCTCACATTCCCTGACCCTCATCCACCGGCCCGCATGATACCAAAAGTCAGATTTCCCCAAGCTGGTGCCCTGCTGCTGATTAGGACTACAGCTCCCATCACCCCTGGCTGTTGGTCATGCTAGCTGGGGTTGATGGGAATTGTAGTCCAACAGCATCTGGAGGACACCAAGGTGTTGTTGTTGTTGTTGTTTAGTCGTCTTAGTCGTGTTTGACTCTCCGTGACCCCATGAACCAGAGCATGCCTTGGAAACTCTCACTTTTTTTTCAAAGCTTTTCCTTTTTTATGTCCATGGAGTTTTCTTGGCAAAATACTGGAGTGGGTTTCCAGTTCCTGGTTCAATCAAAGTCAAATTTCCATACCCTCTTTTTCTTCCTCCTTTTCATCATACTGACTAAGGCTCATCGTAATGTGTTCCCTGAAGCATAGTGAGCATACTCAGCCCTCATGGACTGGTTTGGTTCCTCCCCTTACCTTAAAAAGTAAAAAGAACTAATTTTTTTGGCATACTTTTCTAAGTATTTGGAAACCACTGCCTTTGAGTGGCTCTGTTTCACTGTCCATTTAACAGGCACATGGCTACCAAGTGCCACATAAGAAAGAATGACAGAATCTCTATGCAATATATATAACACATTTCCAGAATTACTCACACCTGACCTGATTGCTCAGTAAACTGGCTGATCTGGCATGCTGTCATGTCTATGTTTAGTCTGATTTTCCATTCTGAACAACATTTGTTTCTCCTGGACAGGAAAATGTTCTGCATATACTAAGAAATGCTGGAACAACTCTGTTTATGGGTTTCTCTGCAAGCTCTCTTGCATTCATAACATACAGTTCAGAAAGTGCAGGATAGCTCATGCTTCTTGGCTGAGTTCCCAGTCTGCTGTACGGATGGGATAGAATCAGGCACACTCTTCAGATAAAATTAAATGTCTTTGAAATTCAGGGTCTATGTAGAAGCTGGATTGGTTCTTTCAAAAAAAAATAGCCTCAAACAGCTGATAACAGTAGCCTATTAATCTTTAAAGGGCTGCAAACTTCTGTATATTTACTTGGGAGTAAGTCCTGTTGAATTCAGTGGGAAGACTTCTGAGTAGACATGCATAGGATTGCATGGTAAATGTGAAAAAATGCACCACCAGGGAAAGTTTTATGTCTGATATATTAGAAGCAAAGAACTCAACCTTACCAATATTTACATAAAGGCTAGAAAGGAACAAAATGGCTTGCATTAAATGAAATTCTACCTCAAGCTCAAACCGAAACAAGCTAGTAAGCAGGGGTAGCTAAAATTTTTGGGGTTGAGGGCCAAGTTGACTCATGATTATCCCTCCAGAGATTATGTATAATAGTGGATGTGTCTGAAGTGTAAAAGTAGGCATGACCAAAGTGAGAAAGTGGGTGTCACCAAAGTATAAAAAAGTAGGGATAGCCAGATTGCAAGAGCCAAATTTTTTTTGGGGGGGGGGTAGCATTGGGAGTGGCTGAGGGAACCCAGCCAGATGGGTGGGGTATAAATAATAAATTATTATAGGGAAAACAAAAAAAAATAGCATCACAGTGGGGTACCTATCGGAGCAGTCGGTAAAAATGTTCATTATTTTTAAATACTTGTTGAAAACTTTTTCTGATTTTCACATGTAGTACTATTTTATATTATATTGTGGTTTTTTTAAAAATAATATTTATTAGAAATTTCCAAAGAATTAACAACCAAACAAAGAAAACCACAAAAGGAGGCAAACATCAAAAAACCCAACAGAAAAACACCCAAAAAGAAAAAGAAAAAAATACAAAAAAGAGTTTAGTATAAAAAAGAACACTCTTTCATTTTGATAACTTTCAAAACCTTATTCTCTTTACTTTCACCCACCTTCTCTTCTTGTATTCTGATTTAGAAATTAGTTCAGCAAGATCATTAACTATTCATTTTAAACCTTTGTCCTTCTCTTTATAATCTATTTCTCTTAATCGCTTAAACCCCTTCATTTCATTTTCAGAGCCCTTAGTATTCATAAATTTTACAATATTTTTGTAGATAAACTTTAAACTTCTTCCAGTCCTCTTCCATCTGCTCCTATTTTATATTATATTGTGTACCATGCTTTGATTAAGTGGTTTAACATTTTTCGAAACCAATTTTATTTATTTTTAAATGGACAAATTTGGAGGCGCCTTTGTAATGTAAAGTGTGTGAGTCTTGAGACAACTCGCTTTTCTCGTCACAGCGCAGTGGCTTTATTTATATATCAGGGATACTCTCAAGCTGGGTGGGTAAGAAGAAGTCACATGTATTTGCACCCAGGTGCTTGGGAGACGGTTCATCTGCATAGCACCTTGGAGAGGGGTGCTAACAGGGGAAGGACTGTGGCTCAGTTGTAGAGTGTCTGTTTTGCACACAGAACATCCCAGGTCAACCCTTTGCATTTCCAGGAAGGGCTTGGAAAATCCCCTGTCTGAAATCTTGGGGAGCTGCACCCAGTCAGGTAGGCAGTACTGAGCTAGACCAACCATTGGTCTGACTGAATATAAGGTAAATAACTACCTACATTGTGATAAAATGTTTCATCAGTGGCAATCTAAGTTGATTTTTGTTTTCCCCAGAGTGGTTTTTTTTTATTATTAAAAAGTCTCTCTCTGTCTCAAAATAGGAACTTAGCTGAGAAGCCAATAGTGGGATCTGATATTTTTGTTCACTGGTTAGTTAGAGATTTTTTGTGGGTTTTTGTGTTTGTTTTTTAAAAAAAGTTTTCTAGAAGGATCTCTCTCAAAAGCAGATCTTTTCCTCACTGTGTTCGTAAAAAATGATCAAACTGCAATTAGTTAGTGAAACCACATTTGGGGTGTCTTTTTTTCTCTTTGGCAAGGGTAAGCCTTTATGCTTAGCACAAGGCTGAGGCTTGGCTCTTTATTAGGGGTAGACTGAGGCTTCTCACCCTAGCTTAGGAAAAAAACAATTACTGCAGGAGGGCAGAGAGTGGTTTCCATGCCTCATTCAACTGGGGTAAAAAATAAAAAGTTAAAGACCTTTTTAAAATTTTCAGCCTGGTTTGCAGACTGGGCATAAACATGACATGAGCACAGACGTGGTATGCAAGACCCTATACAGCTTTGGACCATGATATCTAATATACCCTACGAATCACCACACTTGGCATGAGATAACATCTGATCAGGAAGTTTGTTCTCTACAATGCATCAACCGAGCACTTAATGTGGTTGGCAACTATCCCTTAGAACTTGCTTTTGTTACATAGCAAACAGGCACAGTCTCTTTTTTCATCCCAGTGCTTATGGTGGCAATTTTATGTTTTTACCTGTGTTTTTTATTGTCTTAAACATCATAATACTTGACCGATTAATTGTTGTACTGTGTGTTCTGTAAATGGCTTTGTAATCATCAATGGGGAAAAGTGTTTTATAAATATTGAAGGCCTACCTTTTCCAATTAGTCTTTTAAGTGGAGATTTGTATCCCAGTCTGCAACTGCACTGGGTTTGAAATTGTTTTATCTATGAAATTGTTTCATATATGTTTGTATTGTTGGTGTTTTTATTGTTAAACTGCTTTCAGGTGTTTTGTAGGAAGAGATTCATAAATGGAATGAAATAGATAAATCTACTGGTAGATTGTGAAGCTGAGGCTCCAATACTTTGGCCACCTCATGAGAAGAGAATACTCCCTGGAAAAGACCCTGATGCTGGGAAAGATGGAGGGCACAAGGAGAAGGGGATGACAGAGGACGAGATGGTTGGATAGTGTTCTTGAAGCTACCAGCATGAGTTTGACCAAACTGCGGGAGGCAGTGGAAGACAGGAGTGCCTGGTGTGCTCTTGTCCATGGGGTCACGAAGAGTCGGACATGACTAAATGACTAAACATGTAGTGCTAAGGAGATCATTCCATCAGTACAAGCATTTCTGCTTGCCAGATGAAACGTAATCCTCTCTCCTCCCCTTGTGCTCTGTGCTAAGGATTCTCCTGACCCTCCAGAGCAGATATGGGCGAGGCGCAAAGGGTCATGGAAGGAGGAGAGGGTGGGGAAAGCCCCACTGCACTAGAGGGAGTCCTTGCACTGGCTTCTACAAGCAGGCCAGGTAACTGAATCCAGCCCTATATTTTTCAGTGTCCAGTGTACTCTTTGTTTCATGTACATACAACCCTGATTTTCCAGGGTCCCTCATCACATGGAAAGAACCTCCTATACTGAGCTGCAGATAGCACATGCAATCCCATTCCTTCACACACTCAATGCAACGTGAGGAAAAGTTCATCCAAGGTTATGGTTATTAAAGCAGCCCTGGGATATCAGATATGTTTCATTTTTCAAGTGTGCTATTACCTCAGAGATTTGAATTTTGTTTTAGAAAGTAAACAGGCCAATGGAGAGGAGGCTCCCCCCCCCCCCGTTGATTACACAAGAACTTCTCTGACAATGCCTGTCAGAGAGAAGCTGACTGAATCAGCTCTCAAGATGTATAACATTTGTTGGCAAAACATTAACTATAGAAGAGCCAATAAATTGTCTGGTTAAGTTCTGCAGCATGAAAGTACCAGTAATTAGGGCTGTGATTCTAAACATATTGACTTGGAAGTAAGTACTATTCATATTAGTGCACCTTAACTGTTATTTCTGCATTGCAGGGGTTTGGACTAGATGACCCTTGGGATCCCTTACAACCCTACAACTCTGTGAGTCTTTGTCATGACCCCTCAGGGTCCAACCCTCCATCATCAGGGGCTGAGGCTGAGATATCAGAATAGGAGAGGAAATTGCCCTCAGAGCTAGTCCAGTTTGCCCCTACAACCTCAGAAGCACTACCACAAGAAGAGACTACTGCACCAGGACTGCTCCAGTTTGAGGAGGTTGCATTTCCCTTGCTCTAACTCCAAGGACTCCAGCCTAGAAGCTCCAGAAGAACTACAATCTCCCCAGTACTACTGGATTTAACAGCTGATAAAGCAGCCTAGGTCCCTTTAATTGAAGAGATTCCTCCCATTGAAGGCAGAGACAGCCACCCACATGGAGCTGTCCGTCCATTTGAGTTTCTGTCTGGGATTGCCAATTGCTGAAGCCACCTTTCAGTCTTGATCTTGGTCTGCAGCCTGAGTGCAATGTGGAGCTGTCCATGGTGCTGTCTGAATCCCAAATTCTTGCTTCACATGAACCTCATCCTATTTTGCCTCACCGTGATCTGCTCTACTGAAACTAAAGTTTTTGCCTTAGCTTCAGGCTTGGGCCAAAACCTCAATATGGCAGTGGCCATTGCTTGGAACAGACAGAACATGACGACTTCCATGTATTCATATAGATTCAAAAAGTTCTATGATTTATTTATGCATTTCTTTTTTCAAATTATGTCCCATCCTTCCTTCCTTTCAGCACACAGTTTATCATGCTTTTTTGTTTGCACCAGATGTATATGTCTGATTTGGGCTAATACCCTGGGGTGGTATTGTGGCTTATTATTCTTTCCCTCCGTTTTCATGGGTGATTTATAGAGGAACAAAGGCACAGAAATACATAAAGGGTAGTGTGGTGACATGTCTGATGATCTGCTGTTGTGTCATCATGGCCAGTGGTATGAATGAAATTTAGCACAGCACAACACTGTATAGTGAACACACTATCCATAGTTTTATAAATAAATTAATACAATACTGTACAAGGTTTGATAAAACTATGTAGTTATCTCAGTTTAGTTACAGAAGAAAGGGTGAAGAGTTTCTTAAAAGTTCACTTAAAATATTTTGGATAGATTAACAACTATCTGTTTATATTTGAGACATAGTCCCAGAGTCATCTGGAAAGTAGCAGGGGGAGCCTTTTTGCTTTTATAGTTTGAAATTAATGGAGAAGCCACAAGTATTTCCCACCAACCTTTAAATAAGGTTGAATGTGATTTCTGGGAAGGCAAGGGGGAAATACTGAATGGTGCTCAGTATATTTTGGTGATGAGTGTTCTGCCTTTTGCAGATTGATTTTATTTCTTCCTCTTTGGATGCACTTGATTTTTTTATTTTCTTGCTGGAATGATTTTCATGGCTTCTCCTGAAAGAACCAGAGCTCCAGAAGAACTTTTATCATTGAACTGCAGTGTATATATTGCTTGGCTTTAAACAATGTCTTTGAGAAATCTCACAAGATAAAACAAATCTAGGTTGCCTCATTTTACACCTTCTGCTGCTTAAGCTGGTAAGCCGTGTGGGAATATAAAACCAATATACTGTAGCTTCAAAATGAAAGAAGAGAGAGGGAAAGCTCTTTAAAGGCACAGGAGGATAAATCAAGACTGCTTTGTGCAGTGCCAAGAAAGCAGGAAAAGGAGTAGAAGCAATCCAGGCATCTTCTGCTCTAGCATAAAACTTGGCAGATCTTGCCACACTTCTTGGGGAATAATGGAGTAGGCTGCAATGAGGTATTAGTTAGGGAAAGACCAGGCTTGTACACTAAATACAATTAAGAATAGAAAAGAAAAGAATAGGTTGCCCGGTGCTTGTTGAAGAGCCAGGGCCCATTGGTAGAGCATCTACTTGTCAAGGTCCCAGGTTCAGTCCCTGGTAACTGCAGGTAGGGCTAGGAGAGATCCCAGCCTGACTCAGTATTAGGCAGATTCCTATGATCTTAAAAGGGACAAGCATGTGCTACAATCTATTGGATCTGGTGCATATGCTAGGATGCCAATGACATCCAAATGTCTGTGGTTGCAAAGGCCATTCCAACTGACAAAAATAATGCAGGCAGTGGCTCAGCTAAGATAATTTTAGACTTAATGATCTTCCAGGTAGAAACATAGTGCACAATTTCTAATTTCCCATTACCACTTTCCATGTTCTACAATTGCTTCTACAATCCTGATACGTTAAGAGCAAAAGATGAACAGTTTATCAACATTTTCCCCACCACAACCAAAAATCCCACAGGGATTTGCAGTTCCGTATTTTGAACTCACATAATTCATTGCACCATTATGGTTACTGGAACAAAATGGAGTCTGCTTCTGCTGCCCTGATTCCAAACACACTCACTTGGGCATAAACACCGTTTTGTTATAGAAAGCATAGTATATTTTAAAACTAAAAATAATAAAATAACCATCTGAAACCCATTCAGCTTATTCCTGGAACTCTCATCACCACCAATAATCTCAGTTATTTAGCCATCATCCCAGCCTGTGAGACTTAATTGTCTTTAATTGGGGGACACTGTTTCAGTGTCCTGAGTTACTGTAACAATGAGTTCTAGATGGGAGACAGTCCCCAAAACTCAGATTCAGCATTGCACAAAGGTGATAATTCCATCAGTGCAAGCATTTCTGCTTGCTGGATATAACAATCTCCATTTTCCTCTCTTTACACACTGTTTGGGGGCTTCTCCTAACCCTCTAGATTTGGAGAGGGTGAGGGGAGTGTATGGGGGAAGAGAGGAAAGTAGGACTTGTTGCACAGGCCTCCTCTAGAGTAGCAATTTAGTTGAATCTGGCCCCAAACACTCCAGCAGTAGCTTCTGGCATTCTGGGACTTTTGACCACATAGACCAGTGCACATTTGACAAGGGCTTAGTCATAATTAGGCATGCATACACGTCAGACTTGAGCTATATATAACATCTGCCACAGGGATCAGCATCCTCATGGCAAATGGGAATTTTCCTTCACTCACTCTGCAGTTCATGGTCATCACTGAGTGATTTTCTTGGTTATGTCAGCAGCAGCACAGAGCAGGTATGGAAAAACTTACAGCATGGTGTGGGACGCTTTGCACAGTTATGCTGATCCCCGCAGCGAATGTGTAACAGCCATATCCCAGCTCCCTGGGTCCTGTGCCTCCTGGGGAAGGGAGGATTGGCCACAGCAATGGGTGCCCCTCTTTTGTATCCTTCCCATTAAATGCACTTGCAGAGACCAGATAACAGATCAATTATTTACCAGCCTGCCTCTTATTTAACTTCCCTAGGGTTTCCCTCTGAAACCTCCTTGGGTAGCATAAGGCTAAAGTTATATAGGCCTTAAGCTGAGGCCACACAGGGCTTATGAAAAAGAAATGAGTTTACAAAGGAAAAATAATATATGTCAAGTGAATGTTACAGAGAAAGAAATATGATGCCCTCACATTCCTGAAACCCAACATATTCCATTGAAGCAAAAACAAATCAAAATTGTAAAAATTCAATCCCCTAGCCCTAGTCTAGAATATTCCCCAACTCACCAGGCTCTTAGCAGGGTTTTTCTTGCTTGTAAGCAGGCCTTTTGATCCTTGGAGTCTTGCTCCCAGGCTTCCCAAAACTTATTAATATCACTTGGGATCTCCTACATCTGCCCACCTCCTTGTTGTCTACCTGTTTTAAAAGACTTTCCTCATCAATCTTGTGTTCTTCCCCTTGGGATACCTGCTCAAGTAAGTTTAGAACTTTTAAATTTCCTGTCATAAGAGACAGGTGTGTCATTCTGCACATATGCAATGGAGTTTTGCTGCCTCTGGGCATAGCTAGTTAACCCCATAATCCCCACATGGACAAAGCAGAAGCATTTACATCCCCTTGCCAGATGCAGCAAGATATATTGACCTGCGGCACACAACTGTAGTTCAGTTCCTTCACAGGATGGAATGTGCAGCCCAAGCCTAATATTAGTGGCTATGTATTCTCAGAAACCATATCAGATCTTTAAAGTGGTTGATGTTATCTCAGCAAATTTCTCTACTGCAGGTGATATGCCTATCTCCAGGAAAAAAAATAAGCAGCCATAGCCAGTTCAGAACAGAGCTGAATTCTAAAGAACAAAGGAGCACACCTGCCAATTTCCCAAGAATTAAGTTGGGGAAGTGATAGATTCAGAAGGAGTAGCAAAAACATTGCAACCACAGGAGAATGGCCTCTGGAGAACAGAGAAATCAGCACAGGGAAGTTCTATTTTCCATGTTAGCCTGAAAGAGTAAGTAGATGACCTGTGCTTCTTGACCATTTCTTCTTTTTTGCTTGTAGGATAAAAAGCAATCTGTCAGTAGAAAATGACAAGCTTCCTTCTTAATGAATTACCTGCTTCATTGTCATCGTAATGTGGAGATGGTGGAGGAAATCTCTTAATATTCATTTCCCAAAGCACATCCACTTAATCACATTTTGTTATAGGTGTTGGCAGATCATCTGTCAAAATGAATTAGTGGGAAATGTAGTGCTTTAGTTTTGCAAATAATAAGTTTGCCGTGACATTTCGGTTTCCTTTCAAGCTCTGCTCAGTCCCTGATTTATGCCATCTTCTACTACTCTCTGCCAGTTTGATGCCTGCTTCCTATCAAACATCTACAACGGGTGGGGCAGAAATGTCTGTTTTTCTTGTTTCGTAAAGGCATTGTGTAGGCATGTCACAGAGTGTGGCCTCACAGTTCACAATTTGTTCCTCTGTATTTATATATACCTCTGCCAAGGTCAACACTTCATGCATCTGATCCAGTGTGCTCCTTAAGGAGTCCCAATACTCTCCTGATTTTGCTGCAAGACTAAGAACATAAAAAGAGTTGGGCAGGCCAAATTGCCTATCTAGTCCACCATCCTGTTCTCATAGTGGCTAACCAAATGCCTGTAGAAAACCTGCAAGAAGGATCTGAGCACAGGCGCACTTTTTACCCCACCCATGGATTCCAGAAAATGGTCTTCTTTTCTAGAAAAATAGGTGCTGGTACTCACCATGAAGTTGTTACAGTAAGTTAAGTTTTTAACAACAACAAGGTGGCGGTACTGCATACCCTTGAGTTACCCCTGAAAAAAGCACTGAGCATTACTGCCTCTGACTAGTCTACCCCAGGGATTTATTTAAGTTTCCTTGCAATAGATTTAGCTAGTAATAAGTGTGTGAGTGATATTTATAGAGACAGGTGCAGTTAAAAGCAGAGGGGTGCAGTGGCTGAGGGGTTGTGTTTCATTGCAAGAAACCAAGGTTTAAATCATGATCTACTTATAAAACTCTAGGTGACCTTAGTCAAATGACTCTCTCTCAGCCTAACCTGCCTTACAAGGTTGAGAGCAGCTTAATCCACCCAGAAGAAAGGGAATATCCAAATGAAACTAATAATTGTCCACTTTGATTAGTTCTGATGAGAAATTAAAACTTTTTTTAAAAAAACATCTTGAGAGAAATTGCTTATGAGGACGGCTTGAATGTGTGTGCATATCAGCGAATTTCTGTTTGAAAAGACATGATTTCTTTTTTAAAAAATTGTCTTAGACATACAATCAAATATTTTTCTTCTTTTCTATACTTTGTCTTACTTTGTTGTTTTTTAAATTTTGCTGAACAATGGCATATTTATGATGCGATATTTGAAGAATGGTTGTCTGATGGGAAACAGCTATTTTGTCCACCCTGGAAGCTGGCTTTATTGAGATTTAAATGCTTTTTAAAATACCATATGTATTTTGCTTTTAAGTATTAATTAATTTAAAGGTGCAGGATGCTTCAGATTGATGACAAATATTCAGGTGAATGAAAGCTATGGACGGAAAATAGTACAGATGCTCTATATCGGTTTGGAATTCAGAAGGCAAAGAAATAGTGTTTGTTAGTACAAGCTTGGGTCCTCTTATACCCATTTTAGTGCAGGTGTGGAGGGACTGTAGCATTTAAGCCAGTGAAGGCATAAGGTGGCTCCATACGTGCATGGCCTTTGTGATTTTTAGTCCAACTCTGGCTATAGAAACACTAGTTGTGCTGTGCATTGCTATATATCAATACTTCAAACTAAGTGAAACAATCATAGGCGTAATAGAGCCAACCCTCCTAGGAAATCAAGATGTTCTCTATGTTTCATTAAAAAAAAAAAGAAACTAGGGCACAGTTAAAAGTAACACCAGGTCAGCTGAACAAGCAAAAAATCTTCCCTCTGCTCTTTCATTTCCCAAATAGGAAGAACAAACATTCCAGAACAAATATGTCAGTTTCTCGGTTCTGTAAGATTGAATCTCCCTCAAACCACAGAGTAACATTAATGAAACACTAAAAGTGAAAGGATAATATTATGCTGGTGGTTCTTAGGCTCTGAAATGCAGGTGAGGTGTGTAACAGCAAACTTATCAAGTGCTTCAGAGCAGCTTTTTAGCTCCTCCAAAGCAACCCACTTCATTTCAAAACCCAGGGTTTCTCCAAATCCAATGCACTCCACTTGCATCAATTGACATTTTTCCATTTCCTTGGGTTCGCATTGTCACAATCCGATTCAGTTTATTAATTGTGTTACCTAGTGGCCATAGCAAAACCAAATACTGTAAATTGCCGCACTCTAGTAGGACACTTTAGCAATGGAACTGAAGGTCAAACTATGCAGGAAGAAGAGCACTCAGTTCTCAGTGGTTCACATTAGGTTTGATGAGACAAGGTACCAAGTATTGCCTGCCAGAACAATTACAGACATGCATTTTTATTGCCTCTTTTCTTCTTCTTCTTCTGGCAAATGTACGAACTGTTGCTTCTTAATGAGAAGGAAACCTCACTCAAGTATAGAAAGGCTGAAAAATGGCCCATGGTGAATGTGCTGAACACAAGAATGGAGGAAACTATCAGACCTGAATGTGGATTGAAGCTCTGGGTGCTTTCTGAATGATAGGAAATAACCTGTTATTTTCAAGACAAGTGGTACTCGCCATTTCAACAGTGTAGCTTTCACTGTTCTCCAAAGGTGCTTTGAGAAAGATCATAGAGAGCTGCTTTAAGCTCTCAGTACTGACAAAACTGCCAAGCATGGGCTCTACCAATGAGCCATGACCCTTCCCAAAGTGTGTCTGATGTTACCTTGTGCTCCATTGTGATAGCTGAACACCAAAAGACATGTTTCTGCTAAAAGAGAAGTCATATGCATATTCTTGTTAGAAAACACTATACGTGGGACTCAATCAATGTGTTAATTAGCCCTGTGCGAGAAGCGTGAAAATGTTCAAATATGCAATAAAATTTAGGAAAAAACACTTCAGGGCATGTGTAAGGTGTGGCTTTCATTAGGGAACTTTTTTAATTGCAAAAAAAATGGTCTGTACATCTGTCTACTAATAGATTGCAGACCTTTATGCAACCACAAGAAATACAGGGTATCTTTTTTTGATATGTGAATACCTTTTGGAAAAGAGAGAAGAGTCCCTGATGTGAGCTATTCTATTCAGGAAGGGTAACTCAGCATGGCATGTGAGGGGTCTGGGGTCTGTGTGTGGGGTGCTCAGTCTGCTATCCAGGAGAAGAGTCCTGCTCTGCTCTATTATCATTCTTGATCTTTAAACTAAGCATGTACAATCCTTTCAATAAAGATCACCTTTAAAAACAGGCTGTCCTCTGTAGAGTACATGGCCACTTTAATGGGAAGGAAAGATCCAAACACAGGCAGACAGCCAGCAGGAGCATTTTTATGAAAGAAAAATGTGGTGGAAAAAATACACTGTCTTTTATCATAAACACTTATTTATAGATGGCACACAATTAAACAACTTCTAACACATTACATTGCAACCCTAAACAAGTCTGCTCAGAATCCTACTGAATTTACAGGGGTAAATCCTCGGGAAATGGAGTTGGGATTTCAACCTCAATCTATGTTTATGTTATTTTAATTGTTCTGAATTGATCTGAGAGAGAGAGGGCGCGTAAGCCGCCTTGCCATAAAATGTTTGTTTTTTTCATCTGCTTAGGAAAAGTTTTCTTAACATTTAAGGGGGAGGGGAATCACTGATTTACTCCTGGTGTGCATACCAGTTCTGTCACCTGCAGGGGTAAGGCAGTTCCCCCTTTTAGTCTCCATGGGCAGTCAGTCAGGGAGCCTTTCAGCAGAGCCTCACAGTAGTGGTTTTAATTAATGCCATCTATGACAGTGGCTTCTGAGTTGTGAATGCCAGCTGCCTTAAAAACTCACACAGAGCTCTAGCTCTTTCCACATGGTCTGCCAGGCAGCAGTTGGTTAGCAACAATATTCATTCACTTAGCTTGCAGTTAGCTGGGAGTAAGCCACACGGAATGTAGCGGGGCCTACTTCTGAGTAGACCTGCTTAGGATCACACTTTCCAGAGTCTCAAAAATCCTGGAATGGTGACTTTGAGAGCCATGGAGGCTACATTATTTATAAATGTTCTCCTTCTGGCAACAGAAATCCATCATTCAGTGATTTCACAATTTAAACCAAAAAATATTAAGATCTGCCTTCTTAAGTGTAGACCAGAGCACCAGAAGCACAGTTGACCCATTTTGGAGGAATTCGGACTGATTAATACTTTATAAGTGGAAGGCAGTGAAACCAAATGCAAGCTTCTTGGATGTAAATTTCCATTTCAGTGATTTTTTTTCCCTTAGTCCTACTTTTGCACATGCTCACTTTATGTCAGCTCCCATTTCCTTACAATTTAGCCTCTTCCCTCATAACTGACTTCTGACCTGAAACCTGACCTCTTCCCGCTTCCCTGTTTTCTCTGCCTCATGTGAATCTTTTATCATCTGGAGAAGGCCTATCACTTCTGTGCTCCATACAGTGTCTGGCACACATCAGCTACTAAATACCATGGGCCAGGGCAATCCCATGGTCTAGTTAAAGTAGTTTGTGCTATGCCAGGTCCTAATTGTAGTATAATGCAATCCTGTGCTCAACCAGCAGGAAAGTCAGAAGCACAGCAATGAAATGAGAGCAACACTGACAGCCACTAGCACAGCATCCCTGGAAACATCATCGGCATGCATCAATCATGAGCTCGCTTGCCAACAATGTCACCCCATATCAATGGATATCTAGTGATGCTACCCTACACAGCACACCCTCCCTTCTCTGTTACAGACACAAACCAAACCAGAGCTAGGCAATGAGGAAGAGGGAATGACCACACCAGCCCATGATGACCACCATGGCACAGTGGGGAAGAGAAAGCAACTGCTGCTATTAGGAGAAATTGAGGAATTACTTCTTTGTGAATTCAGATACAACTTGACCTGATCCGCACTAACCTTCCAGGCTAATCTGCTCAACAGACCAACTCTGTCCTTTGGATTTCACATTTCTCTTGTGTGCAGCTCCTAATTCAAAAGGCACACCAGAGCAGTTTGAGATACTGTGCATTTAGCACTGTCTATTTTGTAGGAAAATGCATTCAAGGTTACATATTGAAATGCACTTTTTTTGTGTGTGTGCTGATTTTACTTTTTAAAAAAGAAAACAATAATTGCAGATCAGTGCAGAAGCGAGAGAGAATGGACTTATGACAAAAGTGACGCAGACCAGAAAGAGGCAGAACCCCCAGCCTCCCCTTCTCTAGAAAGCCAAAAGGCAGGCTCATGATGCAAGTCTTTGTAGTGTGCTGAACTGGCAGTCAGAACAGGAATGCATTAGAACCAGTAAGACCTTGTTGCTCAGGTAAATGGACTTCATTGTCCAGTCAGGAAGCCTTTTATAGCCATCACTTTCCAGGAGCATACATACATCATTTTATTTGCAGGCCACCTTCCTATAGTTCAAGCCATGCTCAAGGCGGCTTTACAATATGAAAAAATTCCATAAGTATGAACATAACAAAAGTAGTCATAAACAATAAATAAAACATCAAAAAGTACACAACCAAATTAAACAACTCCACACAACTCATAGTAAGTACTGAAATAAAGATACAGCAAATTAGCATCAATAACAGCAACAAACCCTCCCCCCAACAAACCCCCCTAAACAATGCCCCAATGCAGTCCAAGAGTCTGTTCAGCAGCCTCAGCTTTTGTAGCTGGAGTCCTTCAGTGCCCCACCCTCCCAGGTCAGGTGGAAAAGGCAGGGAGCAGGTCTCCCAGGACTCCCAGGACTCGCAGCCAAGATGGCAGGCCTCAGGGAGGAGCTGGCAGGCCAGAGCCTGAGACTACTCCATGGCCAAGCTGCAGTTCTGATAGCTCATCACATGAGCTACTTTGCTGTCAGATGCTGCTGTTTGTAGCCTTTGACGGGTGCACCACACACCATGTTCCCACTTGTGCAATCTGCATGCTAGGGACAAGAAGACATAGCACCACATGCCCATGTGAAATTATAGTTTCCTGGCTCAGTCTTAAATGCCCCTGGAGGTGTGTTGTGAATTCCAGCCTCCATTGCAGCAGGGAGGACAGGGAGGGAACAGGTGGAGAATAGTCAGCTAGGACTGTTCATTATAATCACAGTGTTTTAAATTTCATCATCTCTTTCATAGACATCATGGGGAATGAATGAGTCTTAAGTGAGCATAAGGTTCCTCCTGATATTTCCCTTATCACAACCACAGTCTGCCCACTTTTTAACCTCCCATGTTGGTCATGCATGAAGGTCCTGCAGACATAGCACAAGAACAAATGGTCCATTTATCCCAGGATGGTCTACAATGTTTGGCCAATAGCTCTCCAGAGTTGCAGACTGGAGACATTCCCAGTCATAGAATCATAGAACTGTAGAGTTGGAAGGGACCCTGAGGATCATCTAATCTAATCCCCCATAATGCAGGAATATGCAGCTGTCCCATAGGGGAATTGAACCTGCAACCTTGGCATTATCAGCCCCCCAACTGAGCTATCCATGCATTCCTACCTAGAGATGTGGGGGTGGGGGTGGGCCTGGGACCTTCTGCATGCAAAGCAGGTACTGTACCCAGCTCTTCTCCAATGATGCCACCAAAATGCATGGGACTTAAAAGGACCATTCCTGTCCTTGTCTAGGGCCTTAAGCAGGGAATGAGATTGTTCTACTGCTCCTATGGAGAAAGTGTTTTATAACTAAACTGCAATTCCAATAGAATATAATTCTGCTTTTTGTTCCTTAAGGCAGGCATGGTCTTTTTTTATGTCACGTAATGATTAAGAGGAGGTCTGCCCAACATCTGACCTACCAATGCAGCCACCAGTTATGTATGTTAGCCCACTAGAGGGTCTTCCACCTTCTGCTTTTACTGCCTGCCTGGAACTGGGATTTGTCAAGCATCTGGCAGGCCACAGCGCACGACTGGTAAGCTACGTTTGGCTTGGTCAGCCACCAATGTGCAAGCCTGATTTAAAGAGCATTTCTGTCCCACTGCACAAAGCAGGGCAATATAATTAAAAAGCACATTTCTCAGCACTCAAAAATGTCAAGCTCACTTGGCAGTGCCAAAAGGATATATTTCCCTTGGAAATGAGATCATGCATACATTTAGCCATATTCCATATTTTTCTCCTTATTGCATTAATTTGTGCATAGATATTATTTTCTTCAGAATCACCTTGTAGACTGATAGCCAGCCATGAACAACTATCACACAGCAACACAGAAAGGTTTTTCAGTCTCAATGTTTAAATTAAAAATGATGCCAGGCATTACGCCGGAACTGCATCAGAGGCTTACATTTGTTGAAAACCAAAATGCATCACATAAAAAACTAGGGAGGAAAACAGAGATTAGGGCAAATAATGAAGTGCTACAAAATCCATCAACAAGCAAAGGTAATAATTTAATCTTTTCTTCTTCTTTTTTGCATTAATCTGCATATGTATAGATTCAGCACAGCCTGTAACACTTCCACAATCTGCCACATGCAAATTGTCATATGCACAGCAATAGAAGTGCTTGATTAGAGGACTCCTTTGTGCTCCGGCGCCAATCTGCATGCACAAGTAAATGCCTGACGGGCTAAAGGGAAGTGTGCATTGATATTTTAAGATTAATGGCATCTGCTATCTAGAATAAAATGAAACTCAATTTCCTTCCCCATATTAATGAGAACCATCCTAAGACTACTTTTCACACACACTCTGCTTCTTGCAGCTAGAATAAATAAATAATGGCCAGCAAGAAGTAAGGGGTCTGCATCAGATCTGGACAATCAAGAATCAAAGTGAGCCACTTTGGAGAGATTCAGGGCTTGTCTGAGAGCTTATCCACACTTACCTTTCCTCTGCTCTTACCAGGACGATCCATGATTTAAAGCTCTGTGTCTGTGGTCCAGAGTTTTCCCTGCAAAACCCCACTTTTGAAGCTCAATGGAGGCAAACATCAATCTATGGAAAACCTGAACTGACGTTTGCTCCGATTGAGCTTTAAAGAGTGAGTTTTTGCGGGGAAATCTCAGGGCAACAACACAGAGTGTTAAAGCACAGACCTCTGCGAGAAAGAGTGGAGCAAAAGGTGAGTGGGGATAAGTCCTGAGTTCAAGTGAGATTTCTCGAAGGCGCCCTAAACTGAAACAGGGATCTCTGAAGTGGCTCAGAGATTCTGATATTTTTTATTTAAAAAAACCTACACAGCAGATCTGTTAAAAAGCGACATTTCTCTCTATGCTAACCATTGAAAACACACACCAAGGTGGGAGGCCTCTTTTCTGACTAACAGAAAATGATTTCAGCAGGACTTTCCAATCCCAGAGCTTGGAGAAGGGACATCAGCTTGTAGTTGTCTGTTCTGCATCTGTGCTGGTTCTGCTACTAATGCTTGTATGGCAATGCTGGGCATTCAAGTTCTTCTGCCCCTGTGCCACACACCCATGTACCCATTCCTGTCAAATCAGCTTTGCACTTCGTTTCCTAGACTGATTTGTCCATAATGTGGAAGTTTCTTATTTAGGAGCACTTCTCTCATGCAAGCCATTTTCATATACAATTGCCCACAAAACAATAGAGGAGAGTAAGTAGATCCTTTTTAACCACCCAAAAACAGTAAAGGACACCTGTGCAGGAAAACCACTACAGCTTTCCTTTTAGAATTTGGCAGGATTCTCAAGAACACCCCAAAGGTGCTAATAAGTCTGAAATTTCATCCAGTTCTGCAGAAATATTTCTTTTTAAGTTATAGACAGTGCAGGGTGGAGGGGTTGAATAAAATTCAAGTGTGAACTGCACATAACGCCCAGTAGAGAAGGCTGGAGTCATGCTTGCCCAAATTAGAATTCAAATCTAGACCTAAACTGAATCAGACAACTTCTGAAGCATTTTGGACTAAATTGGGCTGATGTGCTAAATCAGGGCCGAAACCAAACCTTGTGCTCAGTGTACACCCCTAGCAGAAAGAACAGCTATTAAGTTTTTGAAGATCTCTGCAGGTCTCATTTTTAGCCTTTAGTGCCTATTGACCAGAGAATTTAAGGAAAGCCCTGCTGGCAGTGAGATGCTACAGAAGCATATGGCTGCGTCATGTTCAAATAGCTGGTAGCATCTGGTAAAACGACAATCAGATGTGGTGGCTTTACCTCAACATATATTTGTATGAACACCCAAAAGCAGGCAGTTGTTCAGGAAACAGGTGCTATGACTAGTGCATAACAAGGGCTGCAGATATCACAGCCACTCAATTGCTCTTCAGTAGAGCGGTGGCAATAATGATGGATGTATTTAACTATTTCCTTCTTAATTCTATAGTTCAGTGATATTGATAATAGGTCTAATTTACAGTGCTATACAAGCCAATTTACAGCCAACACAAATGGGAACTGGCCACTCTGTTCATTCATTCTTAGGGTAGCCCCATTAGGGGAGGACCCATAGCTTAGTGGTAGAGCATCTGCTTTGCATGCAAAAGGTCCCAAGTTCAATTCCAGGCCTCTCCAGGTAGGGCTGGGAAAGATTTCCTGCCTGGAATCCAGGAGAACCACTGCCAGTCCTGAGCTATGGTCTGAGACCCGAGGGTATAGGGCGGTATATAAATTCAACGAAGAAGAAGAAGAAGAAGAAGAAGAAGAAGAAGAAGAAGAAGAAGAGGGAGGAGGAGGAGGAGGAGGAGGAGGAGGAGGAGGAGGAGGCAGCTTTCTATGTTCCTGTGCCCCATACAAAACAGGACATTTGCAAGTGCCCTCTGAATTTTTTCATATTCTGTACAGTAGGGCTCCCCAGAAACCAGCTGGCTCAGAATGTGTGGGCTCATTCTGCCATAGCAATTTGACCCATAGACTAGAACTAAGCTCCTTGGCACATTCCCCTTCTTGCTTCATCCATCCATCTTGCTCCTTTTGCATTTATTCTGTAGCTCACAACACACATCCCCTCTTGGTGTCAGCCATTCTCTTTTCTGCTTGCTACAGACTACTGCTCCAGAACTGCCCCTCACACGCCCCTCTGAGACAGACTATCCATGCCACTTGCCAAGTTTCAGCCAACAGCAAAAGAGGAACCCACCAATGCAAATGCCTTCCTTGCTACAAGAGGCAAGAAAAGGTTTAAATGCCTCTTCATTCATTAAGCATATTTTCTTGAGCACCAAATGCAGGCAGTTCCTGAATCCAGTCAATGGGTTCAGAGGAGGCACATGCAGCAGCAGGGTGTTTTCTTTTAAACGCAGCAACAGATTTCATTAAATGCCTTGAAGCAAAGATGCCCAGTGACAGGCATTTGCACAGACAGATGCAGAGATCCTCTCACTTTGTAACTCGACTGTTGCTTCCTTTCAAAATAATGCACCCCCTGGTGTGCAGCTGCAGGACAAAGTTGCATGATAACCTGGCAAGATTAGCTGTTTGTGATTTCTCTTGACTGTATGGCGTTATTTGTCTTCTTCAGCGGAGGCTGACATTCATTCTCTCTCTCACACACACACTCACTCTCTTCTTTCTTTCTCTCATGCACACACGCACACATATAATGTTGAGGGGGGAAATACAGTCAGGCATGTGTTCTCTGATTCTTCTCTAGGCCCTATGAATGTGAAGCAACAATGTCCATAACTATCAAATAACATCAAACTTGCCTTGATCTAAAATGCTAAAAAGATTTTTAGAAATGTGTTTGTGGTAAAAGGTAAAGGTACCCCTGACCGTTAGGTCCAGTCACGGACGACTCTGGGGTTGCGGCGCTCATCTCGCTTTACTGGCCAATGGAGCTGGCGTTTGTCCGCAGACAGCTTCCGGGTCATGTGGCCAGCATGACTAAGCTGCTTCTGGCAAACCAAAGCGGTGCACAGAAATGCTGTTTACCCTCCCACCAGAGCGGTACCTATTTATCTACTTGTACTTTGTGCTTTCGAACTGCTAGGACCAAGCAACGGGAGCTCACTCCGTCGTGGGGATTCGAACCACTGACCTTCTGATTGGCAAGCCCAAGGCTCAGTGGTTTAAACCACAGCACCACCCGCATCCCACTGTGTTTGTGGTACCTTACCCAAACTGGATCACTGTTATCACCTAAATGGCTACTACATACTTGCACAAGCTAAAATAAACTGACTGAAACATTTGTGTTGTCAGAATAATGTAAAATTAATGCATAATCCCTACCCCAGACCCAGAAAAAGCTGCATATTTACCAAGGTAAAAGATACAATGGTGTCTTTAAAATATCTCTTTTGGGAAGCAAGATCAATTTCCTACAGAGTGTTTCCACCTGTGGCCATGGAACTATAGCCAGAGCTATGCCCACTCAGAATGGACTCAGTAAAATTAATTTACATGACTAACTTAAGTCTGTTGATTTCAGCTGGTCTACTCTGAGTATAACCTAGTTGGATACAACACATAATCAAAAATTAGTTGCAATATAGCATTATCCTATAATGCATTCATGGTGAAACATTATTTCTTTATTTCACATCCTTTCCCCTCTTTTTTTGGAATTCAAGGCAGCTCCGTTAGAACCCCTAGGGTCCTTAGGAGGTTTTGTATCCCGGCACTAACCAGATCCAGATCTCCTGAGCTACACAGTGTACCCTCAGACTACTCAAAAACACAGATTCCATTTAAAATCTCAAGAAAAACTTATTGGGTTTTTCCTGTGATATCCATATGAATGCTGCATCCCAATCTAACATTTCCAACACATATTTCTGCGTGGTTATTTTTTCATTGCAGAAAAACCTCAAAATTTGCCCCAGGAGGGGAGAAGGCCTATGTGGAATACTGTAGGGGAAGGGATCTGATGAAACCAGGAAACCAAATAACTAACCTATTTAGAAGATTCATTAATGTATCCCTGTTTGGAGCTGAGCAACAGCAAATGATCACCAGCTGAAACATATGTGAAGTGGGAAGGTGAGCTCAAAGCGAGTTTAGTATCAGACTATGAGTCAAGCCACACACACACTCACACACCTTATATGGCTATATTAAGGGTAATACTACTAAACTATTAAAAAAAAAAAAATCTGGCATTTTTTTCCTGGTCTGAAACAGGAATAATGCTCAGACTTTAACATGTCCCATCTCTTGGAAACAAGTAGTTTTAAAAGGAAGCATTCTCTGCCCCTCAATATAAGCACTAATCTCCTCCAAAAGTCCAAGGATATTTGGTTGCTTAACTGTCTTTCTGGAGATGACTAATCATGGAATGCTTTCAGACATGAGACTTAAATCACCACTGAAGCATCTCTCACGCTGTTTATGTCAAGTCTGATCATTGAGATTGAGAGGCACTTGACTTGCGAGGAAGCATTCTGGCCAATGTAGGCTTTGCATCCACACTGCAAAGCACTGAAACAAGAACTACTTAAGACACCTCATGTGTGAAAACGCCATTCCTATGTACAAAACACTAGTGCAATTTAACAAAAGGAAACTCACATCAGCACCAGATATGGGCCACATCAAGTTTAAACTGAACATTTTTCTCTAAAGAATCACAGTGCAGAAGAATGGTACACTCTCTTATCAACAGTTATACAGTTCAGAGTGCCACTAGACGAGGTGTGAGAGATCTGTGATCAAAATCTCCCACTCTGTTTAAATTTCAAACCACCCGTGGTGCCATCACATCACATCAGAGCTGTGGCATTGTGGAAGTGGGTGGCTGATCCCTTTTTCAATCTGATCTGAATAATCTCCCCCAACTATTATTTGACCCCTGGGGAAACATCAGATACCAGTATTGTTATTGTATGTTTTTCCCTACAGGACAAACCACATTTGGTATTTGGGGAAAACAGCATGAGGGATTGGAGTAACTTGCCTCTGCTAGTACTGTTGCACTGACCCAATTTTCACCCAATGCAACTTCTTTTAACTTCTTTCGGGTGATCTAATTGTGATCCAGTTGTGAATGTCATATCTAGTCTAACACAAAGTTGTTCTTAAATCAGCAGTGAGGGTCAAATCAATAGTCTTTCATTATCTCCTGTCCAATGGGCAACTCCCATGGCAAAACCATAAAACAATTAAGTACAGTATATCTTTATTGTGAATTGTACAAAATGGAGAGGTACTTAAATTCTAATAGATCTTTTACTGATGCTTATATAACATATAAACAAGAGAACCCCCAAGACGGCAAACTGAAGAGAGGTACTCTATTCTCACTATCCTTGGGGCATTTGCTTTCCTTCTTTTAAAAACAGGATAGTGATTATGATGATGATCTCAACACCTTATGTAGTTTACAGAAAGAAGTGTCATAATCTTGTTGGAATTTTGGAGAGTAGAAAACCCCAAGAATATTGCAAATTCAGTATTATTTCTTCCTTAATTAGGTTTCATTGGGATCCTAGATGGACCGATGTAAGTCCCACCAAACTTTCAAGTAAACATGCATGAGATCAGGATGCACATCTTACATTGCAAATACATTGGGTGTAAACAAAAACGTCCACAGCAATTGTATCTGTAAAAGATTTATGATGGCGCACAGTCAGAAGTCAGCATGTTGCAAAGCAGACTTGAGCCCCAAATCCCAAAAATATCATAGCAGAAGGGGAAGGGGAAGGTTACTTTTAAATTACTTCCTGCTAAGTAATTTTAAATTACTTCCTGCTAAGGAATATTTTCACTTTAAAAGGGCAGCTTATTGAAAGATTTTGCAAGCAGTATATGCAATTACTAGTGAAAGTATCATACCATTTGCCTAGGCTTTATAGCATGCACTGATTTTAAAATATATTTATCAGAATGATTCATTGACCCCATTTACTTTTGAAGAGGAAATAGCATATGTGATAAATAAAGAATAGTCTTCTCCTTCACCTGCCACAAGATCCAGCTATATCCACAAACAGTGTTGTAATTGAGTGCCAGGAGTATGCAACAACTGGGATGAGTTACAGTTATTTTATTAGTAGGTTGCCACAGAATGAACTCCATGAATACTTATTCCCTTTTCTTAACACGTTTCAAAAAAAACAGGCTGGTTCCACATTTTTAATAGCTAATACCACTCTAAGTCAAATCACCTATGACTAACTGAAGGCTGTCTTATTTCATGAGTCAAGTCTATGCTTGTAATTTGTTTCTTTCAGCTATTATTTGATCACAAAAGTTCATGAAAAATCCTATTTGTTATGACAAAAAGGCATTGAAGACCTCAGTATAACAGGAAATTCAAAAGGCAATGCTTAAGAAGTCCAAATTTTGCATGTAAAAAGTCAGTTATTATTTAAACAGATATCAAAGTAGAACATTTCCCCTAGTGGACAACTTTAATTATTTTTTATCTATTTGTCATGATCTAGCTATAAATTATTGCTTATACTTTCTAATAACATTTCTCCCCAATTCCTTCACTATAGTTTTAAAGTATAGTAAACTTCTTCCTTGTAGTCACTAAAAGATAATATTATCTGGCAATTCACAAAGCATCAACACATTATGACTATTAATTCTTTTGGATACTTGCACGCTAAGAGATCTTTGATCACATCAGTTCATTTTATGAAATATGTAACAACAATATTTTTGGCTCTCATCCTTGCTGCCCGGTAGTGTCCAGAGATAACAGATTTCCTAGGGGTCAAATGCCCATATTTTATTTTTAAAAACAACCTTGGTGCTCACTAGAGCAAAAATACAATTGACATGAAAGACATCTTTTTTTCTCTCCCTCTCTTCAAGGCAAGCCTGCAGAACTTGCCTCATCGAAAATCTATAAACTTCATTACTGAGCTGGCACTTTTTCTTTGAGAATGATTTGTTCATGCCATTATTAACTTTGCCTGTAGATTTCCACATCTGCTACCTACTTAATTAGATATGAAAGACTGCTTGAAATTGGAATTATTGAGTCTCTGTGAGGAAGAGGTAAAAAGGTTGGTTTAAGTACAAAGTAACACTACACATATCAGGGATGTGTGAGTGTGGGTATGCATGTTTCCTCTTCTAGATGTTCAACTTCTATCTCAAGAGCATGGAATCAAAAGAGCTGTTAGCTAACAGTTTCACTCTGTCATGCTTAAATATTTAGTCTTTGGGGAGTTAGCTGTCCATGATTCAGGAGAAAAGTTGATTGCTAATAAAAGACCAATAGAGGCTTGTCCCACTGATGGGAAGATGAATATTCCCCAAAAAGCTTTACTAATAATAATAATACACCCTAAGTAATGTATAGGTACAGTACAGCTCTCTTATCTTTTCTAAAATCATGGATAATTAATGTTCTGAGAGCTAAAATTAATGAGATGAGAGCCAAAATGTATCTATTATATATGCTTATTTAGCAAAGCTCATTATAATATAGGAAAGTTCTGTGGGGAGCTGTCTATGGTTGTAAGAGAAATACTAGTTCAAAGCAAAAGGAAGGAAGAGATCATAAGTAATGTACACATCTAGCAGAGTTAAATTCGACTTGAAACTTGAAGTAGGATCAAGACCCACTTCTCTTCTGATATGAAGTCACTCCTTCATAGCAGCAGTTTCTCAGAACTGGAATAATGTTGCCAATCCTTTAGGGTTAAAGTTGGATTGAAACTACAAAGTGATTTATACCTGAAATGCCCTACAAGAGCAATTAATAATATGAGCTTCTCTTTTTATACCCACCTTCTGTATGGACAGCAGACACATAGGTCCAGTTGTAACGTTTGACTATGTCGAGCATGGCTCTGGCTTGCAGAATGTCCGATGGAACTACCCTCAAGAAGTATTTGTACAACGTTTTGTCACTCAGGTCAATACTGGTTGCAGAATATGCAATCTGGGGAATATCAAAGAGCTGAAGCAGATTTTGAACCTGGATGGCCACAGAACTGGATCCTGGGCCGATAACACCAGCAATGGGCTTTTTCTCCCTGACCTGGTGGTGATACGAAGGGTCAGGCAGGCAGCGGCCGAGAGCATCTTTCTCATCTCGAATGGAGATCAAAGAGTCCCTTATGAATTCAATACTCTGCTCCAAGGCCACAGAGGAGTGCCAACAGGAATCTCGGATTTCACTGCCTAAAGTGATGTTGGGCAGCAAGACTGGGTCTGAATTAATTTTATCCAGAGTGTGAAACATGGCCTCAACTCTCTGGATGCCATATTGCTCTCGGATCTCGCCACATTTTCTTTCGGGCACCTTCTCAGCTGGAGGTTGGTGATGAACCGAAAAGAGGGCTCCTATAATGACATCACCATCCATTCTGGCTACTGATCTTTGGGCGGAAGCACCTGAGATCAAAACCTTCCTGCCAGCATTCTTGGGGAGAAAGTCCATCTCCAGGAAAATTGCAGGGAAGAACACCAGCAGCACGCCTATCATCTTGTTGCAGGAAGCCATCCAGATTCTGGCGACCAATTTCACGGGCTCTTCCTGCCTGCACATTGTTAGAGATATGAAAAAGGCGGCAGATTCACTCCACTCTTTTACTTCTCAAGTGCCTCCAAAACCCATTACAATGTGCCCTTAAAGGAAATTGCCTGGAGGGGCAACAGAAGTCATCATAGGAGTGAATTGTAGCCTGTTGACATAGGAAGAAAGAACAGAAGACATTGATCAGCTGAAAATATGTCAAAGCAGAGCTCAGCAAAGGTCATTTTCTTCATGAACATCTCTCCCCACCTGCCTGGAATATTAGCAGACACCAGATCAAATGGATCCAAATAGTAGGTGCCTTTCGATTTCAGATCTCAAGGAGAAAAAGCAGGGAGAGAGTAACAAGGCACAGTTATACTACTGAGACCAACACTGCGTAGGTGTGAGTGTGGGTGTCTGCACACACACACACACACACACACACACACACACAATAAAGTAGTGATGCCTTGTTGCATGCATGCATATGTAATATACAAAGAATCTTGCATTTATAAACAGAGTGCAGTGTGTGACTTGATATATTCATTTATACCTAACCACCTCCATGTGCAGAAATTGGTATCCCTTATCTACTAAGGCAAAATGCTGTTACCTGCATTCTGACACTTAAAGCAAAGAAAAGCCTTTACAAGTTTGAGAACTTCCTTATGTCTTTAATTAGATTTTTTTAAAAAAAACATAAACCCTTCATTATTAAGTCAAGAACAAGAAAACTATGCTACTTTAAACATCTTGAGAAAGACGGGGTGTGTGCGCTTCTGTGTAGAATCTTCAGAAAAGAAAATGTCATTTAAAGGTCAAGACAGAATTCTTAAAAACCCTTACAAGATACAGCCTTTCCCAGCTAGATTAATCTTTGGGTTTTGAAAGGGGGAAAGCTGTAGTTCGACAAAAGAGACAACTATGCAAGCTGTGGGAAATACATATTAGTTACTAAGGCAACCGCAGGCAAAGTCCTGATGTGCTTTTCTGGCACCGCTTGCTTTTCATGCAGACTTTGGGCAGGAGAGGTGACAAGCCAGGCGGCTAGAGTTTAAGTAGTTTAATGCGATTTAAAAGGCGATCGGCCGCTCGTTGGAGATAATTGCTGATTGGAAAGTCGGGTATGCTTCGCTTCGCTCGGCTGCCTTGGCTCCCTGTTGCACGGGCAGGGATTGCTATGGATTTCAGCACCCTGGACAACGTCCACGGCAACCCGATCCCTAGCGAGTTCATCCGTTCGGTGCAACAGAATCTGCAGCCATGCTGCGCTCTTTGCCCCAATAACTTCTTGCACCCGTTGCTTTGGTCTTTTGCACCCACCCACCCACCCACCCACTCACTACTATCCAGTCCCCGAAAACACATAGTAGAAATACATACAGAGAATTCCAGTTGCAGCAGCCTCTTCTCCCCACCCTCTCTCTGAAAGGCTTTGAATGGAATGAAGCGCTGCTGGTGGGTTTCTATGAAGCAAGCCAGATTTCTAGTTGCCACCTCCCCCCACCCACCTTCCTTCGGTCTTTCTCCCCATTATCTCTGAAGGACAGGAGAGGGGAGAAAAGCGAGAGATGAAAGGGGGCAGAAGGACGGTCCTGTGTGTAGCAAGTGCCGATTCTCCCTGCGCACGCACAAAAACACACACATCTACGGAATCCAGAGAACTGGTCACAGGAAGCCGAATCCGTTTGAAATCTAATGGAGAAGGAAGGTCTTTTTGTCTGGCTCTCTTGCCTACAACGTTATGGTTCGCGCCGGTCCCTTTTGGAAGATGAAACTCAAGACCTACCTGAATCCGAATCGGTGAGGCTGGTCGTTCCTTTCCGTGTCCGAGGCGTTCATTGCCAGTTCTCCTGTTCACATTTCCCTTTGCCACAGTCTGGTACAGGCGAATCGAAGGAGATGGGCTGTACGCGACTGCCCTCTTTCTTCAACGCTGTTTTACCGCATGAAGGAGGGAAAGGGGAGGGGTGTGTGGAAACAGGTCATTCCAGGCTCATCTATTATCTCATGCATAAAGATCAGTCATTCTTTCCCCTTCTTCAACCAGCTCTCGGCCCCCCTCCCTTTCCATATATATGCATATATATGTTGGTTTGGACTGTATTTCAATGCCTTAAATTCGTTACTTCCCAGTCACACAAGCAAGTATAAGAAACAGGAGAGAGGCTGGTTTCAGAGGTATAGACAGACATGCACATTTGCATCCTGCTGCGAAGATTTCTAACACTGCATTTGAAGATTTAATTTTCCAATTACTGTTGCATTAAAACCCTGCCAGAACAAAGCAAAATCCCATGAATTGTCTAGAATGGAATTTCCCCCCCCCAGCTGAATCTAAAGCTTGCATGCTAAGAGGCATGTAAGATTAAAATAATACCAGGCTGAAAAAGGCAATTGACCTGCTTGCTACACAGACTGAATTAAAGGACTCTAGTGTTTTAGTTTATTATATGAAAGTTAAAGTTAGAATAAGACCCCACTGGGAACGCTGGGCGCTTTCAGGGCTGATAGTTGCCCTACTTCTGAAACGGCAATGACACCTTGTGCAAAGAGACGACTGCAAGAATCCAAGGACCATTTTATGTGGACTTATTTGCCATGGTTTTCTACCTGTGTGATCTCTGTTACCTTTACACGGTTCATTTATGTGTTACATTGTGTTTCCATTAGTTCTAGTATTACTTTTTTAAAAACAAAACCTGTGGACATGTGAGCTTTATGGTATGTTTTCGGTAAAAAAGGATAATCTTCCTTCTGCCTGAAGGACACCCAAGGTAATGTGCATCCCATAGAAGCCAACTCAACAATTAAAACAATGGGATTTAAAGTAACTGATGAAAGATCATGGCTAAAATAGCTGCATAACCATTTGCAATGCAAGGAAATGTGTTTTTAAAATCCATTCTAAGTCTAAATCCCATCACTGATGTGGCCTGACATCTCTTACTGAGAATCAGACTCCAAAGCTGTAATGCCACCTGTGGGAGCATTCTTGCCTCAAGCCCCACAGTGTCATTTCAGGAAGGAAGCCTAGTGTAAGGTCTCACCAGCTTATCTCAAAGAACAGGGTTCATATGTGAGAAGACATTCCCAGAGGTAAGATCAAATTCATTTATGAAATCAAGAGAGACCATGAAGCTACAATAGGGGACAGTGAATCAAATCTTTTGCATAACCAACACAAGAATGGTGGCTTATGAGTTAATTGTTTCCCACATAATGGGATTAAGATGTATGTGGCTAGAGTTTCAGATTGGTTTATGCTTTATCTTTGGAAACTTATTTTAAGAGAGGGAAATTCTCCCGTGAGGAAAAAGTGAGAGTTGCTTAATAAAAGCAATGAAGAAATCCAGGATTTTAGTACACATGTAATTGGACGGCTATGCTCCCCTCTCAAACAAATGTTAGCAGCAAAGGTGAGAATTTCTGTCTTTGACTATGAAGTCAAACATCTCTAGCCAATGAGGTGGAAATACGGTAATCTAGTATTTTTAATCTCTCTTTGAAATTTGTTGTTGTTGTCATACAGTACCTGTGTTGTTTTAAAATACATATATTGCAGGTAGGTCAGTTACACACATACATCTTATGCTTTTGACCTCAGCATTCCATAGGTTCTGGCAGTTCTCAGCTCATAGAAGCTCACACCTACACATCTATAGACATATGGAGTCACATGAGTAGGTAAAAGTCATACCATAGCAACATACTTCTGAGTGGCCTTATTTGACTTCTAAACTGATAAGCATGCAACAACCCAATTTTAATACCCAATGAAGGATGCTTTCTAGAACATCCATGGTTTGCAGAACAACAAAAGCACCTTTAATACCTGAGGGGATAAGCTTCTGCTCCTTAGGAGGATGGCTCAGGAGCCATAGGATGCTGCTGACATCCCCCATTTCACCAACTTGGACAGGATACCCATTTGATTTACATAGCTTCAATTCTGAGTCCTGTCTCATCCCTCCATTCCCTGCTAAAAGTGGGATCACCTCCCTCACACACAGCTTGATAACACTCCAAGACCACAAGGTAGTTTTTACAGAGCCAAATATGGATAGTTGTTTCCCATCTTCACAATAGACTGAACCATTTTGCTGAGATTGAGAGGCAGAACTGCCAGATCGACTATTACTTAGAAACAATCTGGTGTTTCTGGGATATGGCCAATCTGCATTACTAACTCAATTCCAAAGGATATATCTGTGAACATATAAAAGTATTATAATAAACTGCAGTATGCATAGAGCATGTAGACTCCTGGAAGTCCAGCAAAACTCATGAGGATGAGCAACAGGTTTAAGATTATAATGGGAACCCCTAGCATGATTTGGGGAGATAGGAATATCCTTAAGGCAAAACAAGTAAGAGTTATTGTAGCTTCCTCCAGAAAGATTATTGATAAATAGAAGTTTTAAAACACATCTCTGCAGCAATACAGGAAGGCTGAATGACCTCACATACTATCTTCAGCTGAAATATAAATTCCATGATGTTATTTCATTAGCATAATGAATTCCATATACCCCTTTTAAAGTAAGCAAATCACACAGACTTCCCCAGAGATTCAGCCAATAGGGAGTTTTCATCTCATGGTGGTTTCAAGCATCTTCAAATGTGAAATATATCTTAATGCATAATCCGGCACCTTGAGACACATTGTGTGTTTTCAATGCTCTTCAGGGGCTTTAGTCTCTCCCAAGCAATGCATAGTTTATGTTCACCCAGATGTACTACCTCAGGAATTGCCTGCATTTGTCACAGTATTTTATCCATACCTGTATCTATATGCCAGCCCCCGAGTGTGAAGGACTAGATGTGGTAGAGGTTCAATCCAGATTAAACAGAAATTGTTGATGATTCATGTTTGAGTTTGCAGTCTATCTTGGATGGAGTTGCGATTCCTGTAAAAGATCAGGTACTTAGTTTGGGAGTATTCCTTGATGCATTGCTGTTGGATAGGCAGGTAGCATTGGTTGTGAAGAGTGCCTTGTCCCATCTTGGGCTAGTTTGCCAACTAAGAACTTTCCTTGCCACAGTCATTCATGCACTAGTGAAAGGGAAGCCAATGTGGTACCTTCTAGTTGTATGCAGAAGGGTCATAGCTCTGTAGTAGAGCATCTGCTTGGCACACAGGTCCCACCTTGAATTTCCAGAATGTTAAGGTAGGCCTGGAAAGATCTCACCCTGAAACCTTGGAGAGCTGCCACTAGTTAGTGTAAAAAAAATACTGAGCCAGTTTGACTGTTAATCTGACTTGGTTTGAGGCAGATTATTATGTTCTGTTGTTGGACTCCAACTCCCATCAGCCCCTGGCAGCATGGTCAATAGTCAGGGATGATGGGAGTTGGAATCCAATGACACCCAGAGGGCACTATATTGGCACTGATGTAGTCTCATCCTCTACACTGGATTACTGGATTACTGTGTGGGGCTACCCGTGAAAAGTGTTCAGAAACTGCATTTGGGACAAAATGCTGCAGCCAGGTTGCTGACAGGTGCTAGCATTTTGATTCCAATTTGCCCATTCTGAGATGTGTCTCCTGTGGTTCATTTAATGAATGTGACAGAATCCTGAGCTTCTTTCAAAACTCAAACAAAAGTTACTCTCATCATTAAGGGTATTTTCACTTTAAACCAAGAGCCTGGTATGGATGATATTCTGCCCTGGGCATATGAGACTATCCAACGGGCTGCCAATTTGAGAATCACATCTAATGTATGCTGTATGCTACTAAGCTTTACTGCTAAGTGCAAAGGTAGCCCAACAAACCATGAAGATACGATGCTCTGAAATGAACGCAGAACTCGATGAGTTATTGGAAGCCATGCGAGCATTTTAAAATAAGGCTGCAGTTCTAATAATGCCACTGAAATTGATTAAATTTTCCATGTGTGAGAAGGGTGTGGAAGTTTGCCACAGGTTTCATTTAATATATTTGCATTAATGACAATAAGAGGGGTGGCTAAGCCACAACCCTCTAGTTGTTGCTGAAGTACAACTCCCATCATCTCTGACCATTGGCCATGCTGACTAGGGCTGATATAAGTTGTACTTCAGCAGCATCTGGAGGATCACGGGTGGTGCACTCCACACAGCCTGTGATCTTCTTTTACAAATATTGGCGCTGGCAGTCTGGAGAAGGTGCAATAAAGCTCATGGATAAAGCTGGCAGCCAAATGAATTAGCTGGGCTGACAGGTGGGTGGATTGGGAGCTGAAAGCCAGCAAAGCCTGTAGGGAGAGTCTGAAGAAAGCTTGATTTTTACCCAAAGGATGGGTTGTCAAAGCAGAATCAGAGGCTTTTTAAAGTGCCAGTTGGAATCAACATTGGCCCCTTATGTCACCTTACCTCTGGTGACTAAATAGCTACAGAACTGCCTTCTGGCCATTAGCAATGATGGCACTCAAGCGGCAACAGAGATCAGGCCAGCCACTCTCTCTTCTGGCAACCTGCCATGAAATATATCTGGGACTAGTTATCAAAGTCCCTCGTTCCATATTGTTGACATCGAACAACAAAACCCCATTTCCTGCAAAAGTTGGGACTTATTCCCCCTCCTATCCCCAACCAATGAGTAACTTTAGCACAGAAGAGAATGCCTGCATCAAATATTTAGCAGCTGCTCTTTGCACCCCTCAGTATCCTGCCATATCTAGTTTTTCATTTCTATATATTGCACACAGAATCACAAAAGTCAGAAAGGGTCATCCAATTCCCCTACATTCCCTACACTTCCCTATTGTCTCCTACAATTTAAAAAGGCTTATGTTGTTGTTGTTTAAGTGCTGATTTAAAAAGCAAAACAAACAAAATAAAATATTGGGAATTTAGAAAGGGTTATGAAAAAAGAGCATGTTGACATTTTGGAATTGTGACTGATATGAACAGCATAACCCCATTAAAAGTCCTTCATCTTCACTTGTGGAATGTACCTCGACCCTCTAACATAACTCCACTCTGAGCTTAATATGGAAAAGTCTCAGATAGGTCTGTCTTGGGTCATATGTGAACTGAACACTAACTTCCTTGGGAGTTCTAGCTAATCATGGACCATGCAATCATGCACCACCTCCTGAAGCACCTTGCTCTGCTCACAAGTCATTGACTTAGATCCTAAGGTTGCAACCCTAACGATGTCTACTCAGAAAGAAGTGCTCTTTAAATTAAAGGGGCTTATTTGCAGGTAAGTGGGATTTGGAGTGCAGCCTAAGCAAGCTTCTGCAGGTGGGAGTGTCATGTGAGTGGAATTCTGATCACGAGACTCTCTCACTAATGGAAGTGGAAAAGTGACTTTCAGTAAACTCCCTTTTCCCCCTGCCAATCTGCCGCAGAGAGTTATGAATGGTGCTCCACAGCAGCATTGCGCAACTGCTGGGGAAAGAAGAGGTGAGCAAAAAAAATGCCATACCACCCCATACTCTGCTAGATACCAGCTCCCTCCATGAATGTAAACAGCCCTTTCATTAGCAGAGGGTTAGTTAAGATCCAAGTTTGGTAGCTAAAGGGAAGGTTTTTCAATGCACACTTAAATCTTAGAGTCATAGTGTTCTTACAATATCCAACAGAGAGAAGCTTGGATAGATAAGACTGGTTGGCTCACACTGGGAGAGCTTAGATCACAACAATCTTGAAGGTGCACAAGATAACACTAGTTTTTTATGAGTTCGAAGAGAACCACATACTTGAATTAATGTGCCTATGCAAAAATGTCCTTTATTTGTAAAGCTAAGGCATTAGAGGGAAAGCTAGACTGGAAGCCTTCTGCCTGATATATTAGTCTTACATATAATGGGAAGCTTGAGCGTGGAAATGCATTCAACCAAGCAACCCCCCTTCCTTGCATTTTAGGGGGGTATGTAAGGTTTGTACTGCATCCCCTTGGTAACAACATGTTTAATACATAAATAGATGCCTGTAGGCTGGAAAATGGGATGCAAATGGGGAAAACAAACGAATATTTGAACTGGCTCAAATATCCCCTCGATTCACCCATATTGTTATTTGTACAATGGCAAAGAGGAGAGTAGCTAGATGGAGGAAAGAAATTACACAGGACATCCTTGATGGCAGAAGGGCAGAAGTCGGTCACAACTTGCTTTATTCTAGCTTAGCAGTAGCAAGGCAGGCAGGGCATTACAACAATGGTTGGGTCTGCTAAAGCCTTTTATCAAATCATACTGTTGGTCTCCCTACTTCAGTATTATCTACTCTGACTGGCAGTGGCTCTCCAGGCCAGGTACCAGGCAGGAGAATGTCTCAACCCTACTTGGAGATAGGCAGGACCAAAGGATAGGCAGACCAAAGACCAGAAGGGAGAAGTTATCTCTCTAGACCTGTCCAACTCCTCCCTTAAGAACTTAACCAGGTCCTGATTGTGGGATTCCCATAGGCATCTGGTTGGCAACTGTGAGAACAAGATGTTGAACTAAATGAGACACTGGTCTGATCCAGCAGAACTCTTCTTATATTCTTAACCTGACCAACTCAGCAAAGGAGGAGATCAGTCTCCCCAAGTCAAAGCCAAAACAGGCCACTAATGGCCTGCTACTACTAGTGCAGAGATACTTCCGCCCTCCCTGTATCCTATCAAACAGCACAAAGCAAGTTCACTAAAGAAAGCAAGGATCCAGCATTTCCTAAATGATATTTCCCATCTACTGAGAAATGAAAGTCATATTCCTTTAACTAATCTTGCTAAATAAATTCTTCGTAATCTGCAGTCATCACAATCAAGACAGGCTTGTGGGTTTGTGTTGGTGGGTGACACATCTGTCCAGATGCTGCCACCCAGGGGCTGCTCTGATATGAGCCCCTTCCCAAGGCCGTGACAGTAAATTATATCAGAAATTCAAGTGCAGACCATCCAGTACTCCCATTATTTTTGAAAAATGAGGTTGCAAAAGTCTAAGGCACCTCATTCAATCTTGAGCAGCATAACAAATACAGCAGAGCTGCTCTATTTGTAACCTGGTAGCCCAGTTTGGAAAATAAATTAAACTTTTGATTAAATCAATGTGTTTTAGATATGCATTTAAAATATGAGCCTTCAAAAGTTTACAGTATGAAAAAGCGGGAGGGAACCCTGTGCTTCCTTGGTTCATTTTGTTTAGTGGTCATTAATACGGTAATTGCCTCATGAATACAACTGAAATAGCTACACTTTTCAAATTGCAAAGCACTTATTATCGGAGAAAACTGTGTCTCATTTCCATGCACTGAGGAAAATGTACTGTACCTATTTTTTTTTTTCTTGAGAATTCTCCAGTATTTTTGGAGAGATTTTATTTTTTTTAAGCCAATATTTAGAGAGATCGTGGGGTTTTGTTTTTAGTAACTTCATCCTTCTCTTGGTATTTTGCAGGGCTGTTACCTCTCTTCATGATTATTTGATTGAGAAATTGAACCCTAGCTTTTAAAATTTACCTGTTAAGATTAAATCAGATATTATGGGAAGACATAGAAAGCTAGAAGAACTTAAAATAACAAACTATCTAACTGTACATGAAAAATTCATGTAGTTTTATGATCACCCCCACTTTTTCCCCTTGCGGCTGATCTGCTATGAGGCAGTATCCTGTTTTACTCACTGACATTGGCCCTCATGACATTTGACTACCTAAAAGGAATATTAATGTATACTTTATACTGGGGCTTCATTAGACCATACATTTCTTGCATTAACTATAGCAGTTTAGGTCCTGTTTTCTTTCCAGCAGCAATTCAACAAAATAGTATCCTCTCATATCACATTTAATCTCTATTGTTTGACGTTCACTCATAGACTCGCTGATTCAGTGGCATTCAAAACAGTTTGCTTATTTATTTAACCATATTTTTAACCTACCCACCTCTTTTTCAGGCAATTATTCTCTCCCAAAGCAGCTTGCATCAATTTAAAAGAGTAGAGGAGCACTGCCATCAGGCACACAAAGACCCACAAGGGAAAAGAAGTGGATGGAAAAGAAAGAGAAATGGAACATCAACTCCTTAAGGCCAGACTGAAGCAGTGGGCCATAACCAGGCATTTATAGTCACCAATTTATAGTTGATCTTCGCTGGCCAGTGTTCTTGCTTGAATAGCAGTTGATGGCTCTCAATGGATGGGGCCAGAATGTCCTCTCATTTTGCTACTGCAATACTAAAGCAGACTGGAAGTTGGAGCGGAGTGTTCTTTCTGGCATGGAGGAGAAAGCAAGCTCCTTCTGTGACCAGCGGATGGGGCCAGGCTGGCCTCCCCCTTGCCACAAGGTTCTTCCTAGAAGCCTCCCAATGGCCTTTGGTGCCTCTTATACTGAATATAATCTTCCATCTACAATTGTCTGAAGCAACAAACGGAAGCTTTAAAACATAACTAAATAAATCCTTTCAATCCCATCCAGGGAGTATGTACAGACTTGTGATGTTTTCATGTCATGCAGACATGATGTTTTCATGTCATGTTCCTGAAAGAGAATCGCGGGGTGGTGCTGCGGAGGAAGTGTTTTGGACATTAACACAGAATGCACAGTGCTGTGTTGACAGCAGAAGAGAAACTCAGTCTGTTCACATTTTTATTGTACATGAAAAATATGTTAAGACACCTGTGTGCTGCCTGTACAGAGCTGAAGAGCAGTTTTTTGAGAGAAAACGGATTTAGTACCACAGTGGAGATGGAAAAAGATGAGCTTAGCCAACTCACACAATGTTTTCATGCATTTAAGATTAATTATGGGCACAACCCATGCATAGCATCAGTGTGGTGTGGTGTCATGCTAGGATGAGAGAAGCCAATTCAAATATATACTATATTATTGTTATTTTGCTATTGATGTTGATATTATTAGTATTGTTTTATACACACACACACATCACCCTTATTATGTGTATTTTATATACCACCCTTCAAAGAAAAAGCACAAGGTAGTTTAAAACACAGAACACAAATGTCAATACATAACATAATATCTGTACAATATAAAAATCAAAATGGTAACAATTGTCATAAAAAATACGTAATCGAATATAGATTTTTTTAAAAAAGATAAAATACAGATACTCATAACAGCAACAGCACAAACAAAAAGGAAGGAGAACATCATCAGCCAGGTATCTAAAATACAAAAACAGTGCACAAATTCACAATTGCCTCTCTGTCCAAAGTAGCTCTTAATCCCAGCCCCACACAGAAAACAGCAGACACTCCGAGCTTTCGCCTGGGTTTCCTTTTCTCTCCCAGTTTCTCACCCTGGAAGATGTTCACACTGTTTCTCACTGAGGGTCCTTCACTGAGGTCAAGCAGAAATCTGCCAATTCAAAGTCAGACAAAGCAGAGGCAGTTAAGTACAGATAAGCAATATCAGGCAAAAGCAGATAAGGGGTCAAGGCAAAGGCAGTTAGCACCCTGGATAGCTCCAAGTCACATAGATTGGAAGTTTGACAAGACGGTCTTGAATGCTGCTCCAACAACCAGCAAAGTCAGATTTAGCCTTAACTGGACTGCAGCTTCCACTGAGTAGCCAGCCTCACCCCTGGTGGTTGGAATCTTGTTTGGGAGCCATTGACTCTGGCAGCTCAGAGCAGCCCAGGATTCTTCTATGATCTCTGAGCTGTCACCCTTAGAGTCTGAGAAAGGCAGTGCGACCTCTTGGGGCTGGAGAAGTGCAGGCATCACCTGCTCCTCTGGTGATGTAACACCTGAGGAGACAGGAACAACCAAGACTGGTTCTGAGGGGAAATCCTCCTCACAGTCGAAGGTATCCTCTGTATCCACAGCCTCAGACCCTGAGAAACCCTGAGTCACATGACACCATAACATTTAGCGAGTAAGTTTAAGAAGTTGAAGAATTTTGTTTTAGCATTCAGGGATAGGTGGAGGTGAGGAGGAAATTGATCACTGTCCAGAGAAACCACCATTAAGGGACAATTATGTAGCCTGGTTTATGCAGCAGAATTTAGTGGTAAAATTCTGGGGTAATAGAATGGACTGTACCACTTCAAAATGCAGGTGAAGGTATCAATTTTTTTAAAATGTAAAGGAACATTTAAAAATGGTATCTTCATTCGCAATCTGAAGCAGACCCTCTCTGTCTCTGGGGTATTCCCAACTGACAGCTAGCAGAATAATATACTACACCCTCCTTAGGGTGTTCCAAATTGGCAGCTACTGGAATAATATATTGCTCCCTTCACAACAGTGACATGTATACTGAGCAGCCACAGACTCCAGAGAATTTAAATGGGCTTTGCAGCCACATTTTCAGGGGTATAAAATGCTTTCCAGCAGCACTTTATGGGCTGGCTTAGTATTTCAGTTATCTAAAGCCAAAATGCTCTTGAGCATAAAGCACACGCACTACTCAAGAGATAGTTAACTCTTCACCTAATGAAATCACGATTGCTGTTTCAGAAATGAAATAGGACCACTTAATTAGATAGAAGGCCTTCCTTTAAAGTACTCTTTCTTTTTCACTTAGTTCAAAGTGAATTAATTTTTAAACCATAACTTTTCAGACCGAAGGATGGAATTATTCTCCTAATCGTAATAGCACCATTATGGGGTTCAAATCTTCATAGAAATCAATTCCGGTGCTGCCGCCATGGTGAACAGCGGATCCCACGATAGCGAATGTCAGCCATGCAGTTAATTAAGGATAATCTGGGAGTAAAATCCTGGGCCCATTTGGATCGCCATGTGTGTAGGCTCTCTGCATGCATATACTGGTGCACACAGAGAGCTTCTTCTCACACATGTAGGACATGTGGGTGGTAAGGATGGAGCCACTGGGTGTGTTGACATCAGGGCTATCTTGTGCACAAGCTCCTCACATGTTCTTTTAATGTTTATCTGAACTCCCCTATTGTCATAGCGTATGGCATTTCACCAGCATTAAAAGACAAATTAGTAGCATTGTAAGACAGAGCTATTGCCTGTCAGCAGCTACCACAGTGAAATTCTGTATTAATAACATTATGCAAAGACATTTCAAATAAGGGATAGAAATTCAGTGTAGCATGGGCGCATGTGTTGATTGTCTGGGTATCTGAAAGAATTTTGGCCTCTGTTCATCAGAGAGTCAACTGCCAGTGAAATCCTCTATACCAGGGATAGGAAATTTATGGTCTTCTAGATGTTGCTGCATTACAATTCACATCATCCCTGACCACTGGCCATATTGTCTGGGGCTGATGTGAGTTGGAGTCCAATAACATCTGGATGGTGACAGGTTCCTCACCCCTGTATACTTTGAAATATTTATTTATAATGAGATGGGTACTGAAAAGCCACAAAGCAGACATGCCCTATTACCCTACCGAGTTTAGCTCCATCAGCGTATATTACTCTCTGTGTTATCACAGCAATACACCCACCTTTAGGGTCATCTTGAAAAGCCTTAAGTGTCCCGCTAAGTAACATTGCCCCAAATAATCTGGATCTTTCACTCTCAGACCAGCCATATAGGATCATTACTTAGTGTAAAAGAACATTATGAACATTACCAGAAATCCTCTGTGATGTCTGGCGTGTTAGCATGCAACATAAGCAATTAAACTGGAGGAAGGAAATGAAGGTGTAAAATCCTCTGGAGGTAATTTTCCCACTGGGTTATATAAAGTTGATCTCTTCTTCACTGATCTGAAACTTAAGTACAGCAACTTTATTCTTGAATAGTTTTATAGTCTGTTGTAGTAAAACATCTCATTTATGCTGGGCTATGTACTTGTCGGCAAATCTTCACAAGCTTTTGCACACTTTAATTAAATAATTATCGCCATATCCCTGTGAGCCTTGAAAGGTGTCAAAGCTGTTCTACTGAAGCAGACAGGTAGACGTTATTAAACGCCTTCTTTGGAAAAAAACTGAGTGTGTTGGGTCACTGCAGTTATGCAGTGTCAACATTAACTAGCTGTATTTGTCTTCTAATCTTTCATTAAGGTGTTGTAGTTTTAAAAAAGAAATTATTAAAAGTTGAATTCAACTTGTAAAATTAATGGTTCCTATTCAGTAACTGCAGAAAGGATTGTAGCTTAGCAACAGAGCTTCTGGTTTGTATGCCAGAAACCCAAGATTCCCTACCATTTCCAAGTAAAACTGGGAATATTCCCTGTCTGAACCTCTGGACAGTTACTGCCAGTAAGTGCAGATCAGAGGGGGTTAACCTCTGGCCCTTCAGATATTGTTGGACTCCATCAGCCCCAGCCAGCATGGCCAATGGCCAGGGATGATGCAGACGATACTGAGCGAGATGGACCAATGGTTTGACTCAGTATAAGGCTATGTTCCTAACTAGTGAAACTTACTGAATGCAGCAAGGTGGTCATAGTACTTGTGACATCATGTCCACCTGCAACCCCACCGTAATATTCCTGCAATGTTCCCTTGATGTTCTACCAAGGTTGCATTTGCACAGACACTTTACTACTGGAACTTCTCCTAGATCTGCGTCTACTTGTGATAATCCATCATCTTCCATTTTGCTCTGTATCCAGTGCATGTGGCACTGCTTCCATTCCATTGCAGTTTCAGTTCTGCAAAAACATTATTCAGCTTGTTGTGATGATACCACATGACTGACAGGTGGGCACCAGCAAGGATGGGCAAGAGAGAAGAGGCAGGACCTGCCTGCATGCTTCCCTGCCGTCCTCAAACTTCCACTCCCCCTCCTTTCTAGGTTCAGGGCAGCAGCAGCCATTGCCTCCTTAGGATCGCTCAGCCAGGGATGGTTTCTGCTGCTTCCCTTTATTTGCTTGGCCTTTCTCTTTGGGTGGTGCAGCAGCAAGGATTTGGCTCAGCAGCAGGGAGCCAGAAACAGGCAAAAGAGCTATCTCTGCCAGCTGACCTGCTTTCTCTTCCTCTTATGAACCAAGGTGGGCAAACTTCTGGCTTGTTGGATCCATTTTGCTGTGGAACCCCAATTTTATTTATTTATTTATATGTTTCATAAAATTTCTATATAGCTTCATTGCTGTTGTTGTTGTTTTTTTTTAAAAAAATCCTAAACATTTTCCAAACCAAATTTAAAAAAAATAACATTATTGGTAAGAATAATTAAGACAATTAAAACCACTAATAATATAAAAGCACACAAGCAGTCTGGATGCATGGGCAGGCTCGCCTAAACAAAAATGTCTTTAGCAGAAGGTGCCAAAAAGAGTACAGTGAAGGCACCTGCCTGGTTTCAATAGGCAAGGAGTTCCAAAGTGTTCGCCACACTACAAGATCTTTAAAAAGTTGCATCTAACTTAAGTCGAAAAGACAGGGGTTGGGTTTTTGTAAAAATAATATTTTTAAAATAAGACTCAAGACCGTCGCCAAACCTCAAGACCAAGCAACACGCCCCAAACTAATCCTGGTTAAACCCATCACAGCAACCTAATCTGGGATGTAACGGGTCCTACAGCAGCTGTTCCACAACCGTCTCCGTTTGTCCTCCGCGCAGAAACACGGGATACGCTGGTTTAGAAAAAGAAGGCACCGCGCACGCGCACACTCGCCGCTTCCCTGTCGTTGGGGGGGGGGGGGTGGAGGCGCGTGCTAGCGCGAGAGGGGCAGTGGGCGGGGCCTTCACGTCACTCTCGGCTTCCGCCTCCTTCCTCCGTCCGGCGGGTGAACTTTGAGGGGAAAATATTGTTGTTGTTTGGCTTTCCCCTCCCCCCACCCTCCCTTCGCTTCGTCTTCCTCTTCCTGGTTCAAGGATGGTCGCTGCGCTCCTTGGAGCTGCTCAGGAGCTCGTTTCTTCTGCCAGCCTCGCCGCCGCCGCCGCCGCCGCCGGGCCCAGAAGGGGAAACCGGGGAGGAGCCCCAAGGAGCTGATTCCAATCCTCTCAGGTAAGTCAGGCTGAGAAGCAGCAGCGGGTGGGAGGTTGCAGTTAGTGGCTTCGCCCCCACCTGTCGCTTACACACTTACACACACACGTGTGTGTGTTTATGGTTTTATATATAGAGGGAGAGACAGCTTCTTCGTTGGTCTATGACGTGCAATAGGCCTTAATGGAGGGGGGTTGTTAGCGGCGCCTTGGCCTTGTTGGTATCCCTATTACTGTATCTACATATTCTTATAATATGCACAATATAATGAATAATTCTCTTGCGGTTTTGTATCTCACTCCCCCCCCCCCCCAACAGGCCCTCTTATAAGTTGTTGGGAGGAGCACGCTAATCTTCTCTCTCCTTCAAAAAACAAAAAATCCTTTTCTGGTATGTCATGTGCATGTACAGCCAGAGCTTATTGTATTCATGATTTATCTGTTGGAAACAATCGTAGAATATTCGTAGCATCTTTGTTTATAAGCATACAGTGAGGTGGAAGAAGGAGAATACCCCACTGTCTTTGCCCAGTGTCTACTCCACTTTGAAATATGGTAGCATAATTTACATAGTTTAGTAAGGAATCCAGATTACATGGTTTTGAATGTGCGCATATGAATTCTTTGCCCATTTCACTTCCTGTCAGCTGATGTGGATTAAATGTCCTGAGTAACAGATGGGTCCCAGAGTTCTTGGTCATCTGTAGATAATATAATGCAAATATGTATCAAGTTCGGTTTGTATCTGTGGCATAACTTCTTTATTTGAAGTAGATGTATTAATTATGGCTTTCATTTGTTAAGTGCAAATATGGTTGATAGTATATGCAACAAAGAGTCTTGTGGCACTTTAAAGACCATCAAATTTATTATGGTCTAGAGTCAAGTTTTTTGGTTTCATGATTGTAGTCTATAAATGTTTATGCTGTGATTATTAATCTTTTAAGATGCCACAAGGCTTTTGGTGTGTTTTGCTCCAAGAGAGTAACAGAGCTCTCTTTGGAATAGGTTTGATTGTGTGGCTGATTTCCTCCTTGAGACAAAATGTCATGTGTTGCTACCAACATTAATAGGCCTTAAAAATACTGCCTGCATCCCTCATCTCTGCCTTCATCCCTCATCTGTCCAAATATTTTAGCTTTAAGGCAATGAGGGTGTGTTGTAGTATAAGGTGACATAAGGCAAATTCTGAACGAATGCCCAGATAGAAGCTTTCTGAGGAACAGGGTTGTGGTTTTTTAAGTTGTTAATCAGCAGGTATTCATGTGCCTGGTCCTTGCTGTCATATTAACTTGGTGATTAAAGCAAATCTCTCATGTTCATAGAATCTTAGAGTTGGAAGGGATCCCAAGGGTCATCTAGTCCAACCCCTTGCAGTGCAGGAATCTCAGCTAAAGCATCCATGACAGATGGCCATCCAACCTCTGTTTAAAAACCTCCAAGGAAGGAGAGTCCACCACCTCTCCACTGCTGAACAGTTCTTACTGTCAGAAAGCTTTTCCGAATGTTTATTTGGAATCTCCTTTCTTGTAACCTGAAGCCATTGGTTCAAGTCCTACCCTCCAGAGCAGGAGAAAACAAGCATGCTCCCTCCTCCATGTGACAGCCCTTAAGATGTTTGAAGTCTCCTTTTTTACAGGCTAAATATACCCAGGTCCTTCAAGCACTCCTCATAAGGTTTAGCTTCCAGACCCTTGATCATCTTGGTTGCCCCCCCCTCTGCACATGTTCCAGCTTGTCAACATCCATCTTAAATTGTAGTGCCCAGAATTGGACACAGTATGCCAAGTATGGTCTGAGTAAGGCAGAATAGAGTGGTACTATTGCTTCCCTTAATCTGGACACTACGTATATTTCTGTTGATGCAGCCTAGAATGGCATAACCTTTTTTTTTCTTTTTTCCCCTGCTGCATCACACTGTTTACTCATGTTTAGCTTGTGGTCCACCAAGACCCCTAGATTCTTTTCTCATGCACTGCTAGTAAGCCAGGTGCCCCCCCCATCCTATATTTGTGCATCTTGTTCTTTCTGCCTAAGTGCAGAACCTTATATTTGCTCCTGCCTATTGAAATTCATTTTGTTAGCTTGTGCCCAGTTCTCCAATCTGTTAAAGTCATTTTGAATTCTGATTCTGTGGCATTAGCTACCCCTCCCAGTTTGATGTCATCTGCAAGTTTGATGAGCATCCCCTCAATTCCTTCATCCAAGTCATTTATAAAGATGTTGAACAACAACGGGCCCAGAACAGAACCCTGCGTCACCCCACTTGTCACTTTTTTCCAAGATGACGAGGGACCATAAATGAGTACCTCTTGGGATTTAGACTATATATTGGGTGCATGGTCTCCATCTATTTGTAATCACATGCCTATTTTTCATAATTAAATGTTTCGAGATGAAGGGTACAGATCCACTGGTGAATTCATCCTTTAGAGATGGTAATGTTTTGAATTATATTTAGAATTAGAAATTAGAATTTTAGAATTAGAATTTAGAATTAGAAAACAAATTTGGAGGGAGGGATATTTAACTTGTGAAAATATTGTTGTAAGCATAAGCTGATTAAGATATATTTACTTTTTACTCAGGACTTACATTTTAGATGTGTCTATATAATTTCGACAAGTGTTGTGGCTCCTTCACATACTACTATTTATCATTCTTGCCTTGAAACCATTTGCAGTTAGGGATTAAACAACAGTTTCTGATCAAACCCCAGAATATCCTTTCGTGGGTGGGTGAGAGACAGAGAGAGGAGATGGGGCACAGCACTCATTCTCTGTTCAGTAAACTATGGGTTGTTACCTATACATTTGAATCAGGCCTTTCTTGTTAATAAACCAAAGTATACTAATCCATGCAGAAATGTAAATGGATGTCAATCTGTATTACAGAGATTAAACACTGCTAGTGAAACATAAAAATGAGTGGCCGTCGAAAGCGTGCTCCTCCATCGAGGATGAATGATGAGAAAAAGAAGCAGCTCTGCTGGAATATGCATGATGACCGTAAAAACGAAGTGATAGATTTGGATGCAGTGGATGAAGACCAACCTCTTGCAGGTACAAGCTCATCTTCTACAGCACATGTTGTTAGAAATGATGATAGCACTGATGAAGTTTCAACGCTCAAAGTAAACAACCTAAAATCATTGAGCTTCTCAACCATTTTGGATGAAGCAGAAGATTCCTGCCATCTCTTGACTTCCATATCCATACAGCTAAATATTGTGATATTTCCTTATATTTCTGATTCTAACTGGAAAACCTTGCTTGGAGAGTTCATTCTGCAACCTCTTCCTGGTCAACAACTAAGTGAGAATGTCCATAAAAAGAGTTTTACATTGATGAGAGCAGAACCTAGTGATCATTTGCGTATCTGTATTCATGCAAAGAACGTTGAGAAGGTGGATGAGAGGGAAGAATCATTACAGAACACTTATCAAGAAGACGTGTTAGTTGAATCATCTTTAAGTAATGAAATGTTAGAAGACTTGATGTGGCTGCAAAAGAAGAGAGTAATTGTACTTTGTCAAAGATCCGGAGATGGCCAGTGCTTAAAGGTACTTGATTTACGTAATTAATAAGACTTCCTAATTGTTAAGAATAAGCCATTTATTTCGTACTTGAACATATTACGTGAACATCTGGCAGCACCATAATATGATTCAAAGAGTACCCTTTCTGTTTGATTTTCAGAGAATTGTCTCTATTTACATTAACAATATTGTCATGGATATTTATTCAGAACTAAATTCCATTGAGTTCGTTATGCACATAATCCTAAATATGTGTAGGATTGCAATGTAAGATTGGTCCAATGAATATTAAAAGTTAGCCAAATGCTTGCCTGCAACATGAACATTATAGGTAGTTTTTTTTGGTAAGATTTAGTTTAGCACATCCTAGGATCCAGGAAGCTGTTGTTTACTCTTACCATGGAATGTTATCTGAGCCACTTGGGGTCAAATATAACATTATAATCAGGATTACATGTAGAATCCACAATTTATGCTTGACTAAGGCTTATATCTGATGGACTTTGGACTCCCCCAGAGAGCACTGTCATTTCATACCTGAAGGTTTATGTTATTAGGGAAGTAGGATTATTTTCAGAGTTCTAAATGTCATTTATTTGCACTGTCTGCTATCTAGCATCTGGGCACAATTCAAACAGCAGTTGGCTGAAGGATGTATTGGTTACAGTTTTTGACTAAGAGCTGAGAGACCAGGGTTTAAGCCATGAAGCTCACTAGGGGACCTTGGGCCAGTCAATGTCTCTCAGCCTAGCCTACCTCACAGGGTTGTTATAAAGATAAAATGGAGAGATGGAGAACCATGTGTGCCACTGAGCTTCTTGGAGGAAAGGTGGGATATAAAGGAAGCAAGCAAGAAATAAAATAAGGCATCTGGGGATGGGGTAGACTGCTTTTCCTTGAGTATTGTTGCTTTGATCCATGGCTGTGCTTACGGGAAAATAATTATAATGGAAAATCTAATAATGGATCTCCCACATACATATAATTTGGTCCTTCAGCCTCAAGTTGCCAAGGGTGGTCGCCTATGAACTCTGCAATTCTAGCCATGTTTACTTGGAAGTAAGTCCTATTAAATTCAGTGGGGGTTGCTCATGGGTAAGCAAGTTTAAAATTCCAATTTAGTCACCAGTAAGCTTATGATCTTTTTCTCACATTTTTTTCTCCTTTTCTTGCATGTTCCAAAATTCATCTAAAAACTACATTCACAGGTTGGAATGTATCTTCTTGAAGTTGGCGTAAGCAAGCTAGAATTCCTTAGTGATGGTGGTGGCAGAATAAAAAAAGCTAATCAACTTATTCAAAAACTGATGGAAAAATTCTACCACTTCATAATTCCAGGTAATCTTATTTGATAATATTGACGCATATTGGTTATACCATTAAAACATATATATATATGAGTTTTGAGGGAAATGTTCTTATCTTGGTGTTACATTTAGGTGACCTTAATTTATCTTCTAAATTCTGTTTCTGGAGTAAAGAAGGTTTTAGCTTCTCTTAATGTGTGGAAAGCAGAGCATAAATTATTCAAAGTCTGTCACATTTGTCAGTGACTTTTGATACTTTTAACTTGAGTAAACTGCACACATACACAGAACATTCTCTGGTACAGCAAAGTAACAGGACATATTTCCTTCAGCTCAGGGGTGAGGATTCTGGAGATAATCAAGAAATGAAATTCCTGCCACGTGACATAAAGGTATATGGAAACGTGGCCTAGAGTCGGGTGTGCCTTTATATAAAGAGCAGAATATGTATGATTCAGAATCGTGCTATGTTGGTCAAATCTATGCTAATAATATTTAATAATAATAATAATAATAATAATAATAATAATAATAATAATAATAATTTATTATTTATACCCTGCCCATCTGGCTTGGCTTCCCCAGCCACTCTGGGTGGCTTCCAAAAAAATATTAAAATACTATAATACATCAAACATTAAAAGCTTTCACATTTCATATGAAAATAAGCAATAACTTTATTAGAAAGATAATGTTTTGACCTCCAGACTCTGTAGAGAACATCAGTCCGAACTACTGTACCGAAATGGTCAATGGTTGCACAATATTGCTAGAGATGTGTCATGTAAATTGGCATGATTTCTTTTGAAATTGGTGAAATTGTGCTGAGTAAATGAAACCGACAACTCTGTTTTGTGCATTTTTAGATGTCTATCTTTAGTTAAATATATGTATCCTTGGCTCATAATGTGTAAAGTGCACATAATGTGTAAAATAGTCACAATTCGCTTGTAAAGTTGAAAAAAAGTGACGATTGAGTATAGTGAATCAGTGCATAAGTTGCACATTATTACCAGTGGAGACCCACACAGAATGGCAGAGAAGAGTGGAAGAAAAATAACTTGGCCTTGCATTTTTAAATGTCTTTTGATTCTTCATTCTCTCCCTTCATCATCTGCTCAAGCCCTTGCATGTTCCTCTTCCTTCTGCTCAACCCTATCCCTGTTCATAGTCACTCCACTTATTTTTCTTACTTTATACAGTGAGGGTGGGAAGTGGTTGGCTATTAAAGGATAGCATCTGGTTTTCAGCATCACAGCTGCTACAAGAGTATTTGTTCATCAGTAGCAAATTTAATCAACACATTAATTATAATATTATCACCTGCACTGTTCACCAAGTACAAGGAAAGTGTTGTGAATGAAATCAAGGTTTTGTTTTTAAAAATTGCAAACTGATGTTGGTACTGTAAGCTTTTTAAATAATGGAAATATATTATAATTTCTTAAATCAAATTCAGTACTTTAAAAATTGTATTCTAGCCAGTTCCTAGTATCATGTTTTTGATCTTAAAAGAGAGCCAAGTTCTCTTCTTCCCCTCCAAGAATTATTTGGTATTGTACCTAAGATTGGGAACAACAAGGTACTGGATTAATATTTCTTAGTACAGGGATACTATTTTTACCCATTTGTTTTGTTACTTCATTGCAGTACGTTTAAGGTATTGCAAACATTACTGACTGTGAATCAGTGCCATACGGTTCTTTTAGATATTCTGGAGGAAGATGAGGAGGAATCCGATAGAGATATAGAGCGGCAAAATATTGAAGAGCTTTATGACTATGTGAGGCATACACACCAAAAAGAAATTCAGTTTTTGAAGGAGAACGTACAGCACTCTGCACTGATTCCTGTATTGAGGCCATACCAAACTGAGGCTGTAAACTGGATGCTGCAACGTGAGAACTTCAAAAATGTACCAACCAATGGCAAGTATCTCGAAAAAGGCAACATAAATTTATATCTTGATTACAGTGATACTGATAGAAATGCATGATGATTTATTAGTTATAAGAAAGTCGCACATCATTCCCCCACCCCCACCTCAAGTAGCTAAAATTCAGTGCCCTGCTTGTGTGAATAGAACTGCTTTCTGCTAAGGCAAAATTGCCATTGAATACAACCCATTGTGCATCCTGGATTGCTGATCTGAGACATGCTCATATTGCATACATCAGCACTTAGTTTATACACAACATAAGGGTTGTTTGTGTACTTGCCCCCTTTAGGGGGCAATTTCCTTCCTAGTTATTGCTTATTTCCTTGATGCTGTAGGCAGGAAATGTATGTAACCTGAATCTTAGATTATTCCGTCTGGAATATAGTAGGTACTCCATGTAAATTTCCATTTAGGGCAACTGGGGTCTGGGGATGGCTTAAATGCTGGAAACATTATGAGCTCTGAGAATTAGCTTCTGTAGATTACCTGTGATTCATAGTTCCTATTTAATTTACACGATTATCTTGAGAAGGAATAAAGTAGACCTACCATAGCACACTAGCTAAGAGAGTAAGCTGTGGGTCAGAAAGTCTCTGGTTCATATCTAATCATGATCATAAACCCACTAGTTGGTCTTAGGCATGTACTTGGACAAGTTGTCTTTCAAGCTTCTTGATCTGTAAAACTGGGCTTAATAATGCTGGTTTACTTTATGGGATTACTGGAAGGATTTGTGTATGTAAAACACTATAAAGTACTAAGAGGTGGTGTTATCCAGATTTACAATCTGGTCATTTAAGGGTCTTGTAACTATTTGTACTGGGTTCATTTAATCTTATAGAAGTTGAAGGGGCATTGGTCTGTAAGAGAACATAGGGCTCGAGGGATTGTGGAATGATCAAATAAGATTCCTCAGAGCTTCAGTTTCTGTACTTTCAACTTTGAAGATAAGCGAAGACGCAGTCAAAATAAATTTAAATCATATGAGTAGAATTTGTATGAATCTCATTGTTTTCTTCTTTCTCTCAGTAGAAAATGCACTCCACTTCTTATGGAGAGAGTTTATTACTTTAGATGGACTAAAACTGTACTATAATCCTTTTACTGGCTGGTAAGGATTATTGGTCTTATTATTACAGCCAAAGTGCATACAATTTAAGTAATTGTGTTTAATGCTATAAATATCACTCCAGCACTTGTTTTATGAAAATGCCTTAATGTGACTATTTCCTAGATTTAACCAATAAGAAATTATAGAAATATCTTTTGAATACTTCTGAAGATGAGAAAGGAAAATATGACATAGATTGTGAAGGAATTAAAAATGGTAGTGTGATTTCATAGAATCATAGAATTGTAACTTGAAAGGGACCCTGAGGGTCATGTAGACCAACCCCCTGCAACACAGAAATCTCAACACATGGTTCCCCATCCCATTTGAAAGCATATTGGATCCTGCTTCGTTTTGCAAATGAGCAGTTTTATTTAATTCTGTGCTTGATTGATAATGAAATATATATCGTTTCCTTTCTGTTCTTAAAAAAAAATGTGTAGGTGCTGGGATTAAAGCAACTCTTATGATGGATTTTGTTATGTGTATATCTTAAATATTAGAGATTGGTTTGTCCACGATCCTTCTCCAAATGCATGTACTTCTAGAATGTTACCTACTTCAGAAAATGCCAATGTAGTCATTTGTTTCTGTTAAATTTGTGATCAGAAATTATACATACACATAACATGTTCTTAACTAGGATGAATCTTTGGTCTTCAGCATTATTCGTGAACGCCCAGTTGCTGGGCCTCAGTGGCCTGGAGGAATATTGGCAGATGAGATGGGCCTTGGAAAAACAGTAGAAGTATTGTCCCTTATCTTAACACACACTCGAAAGGATGTTAAACAGGATGCTCTGATGTTACCTGAGGTGAGAAATTTGTAGTAGGTGTGGGAATGAAGCAAATGGTTCCAATACTCGAGAAGTGATTTGGTCCTTGCCGGGGTAGGTGGTGAGGGGAGAAGAGACCATTCTTGGTGGCAGAACATTGAGCTAGGGGTTTATTAGAACTGCTCTTTTATGTTTATATTCATAATAAATTATTCATTTTTTTCATTTCTGCAAGTCTTTAGTTTCATGTCCATCCATAATCAAATCCCATTTTATTAAAAATGGGGGGATGTTTTAAGATGTTTAAGCATATCTATACAAAAACAAACATGGGACTAGTTGCTTAACAGTGTATCTTCAGCATTAATAAATACAACTTTAAAATCTCTGTATAAATTGAGCAAGAATTTACCACTCAGTCTCGGGTTTATGCTTATTTTTCGACATGCCTGATTGTATGCTTATTTTTCGACATGCCTGATTTTTTTTCGACTGAAGTTCTTACTATTATACAATAGATTACAAGTTACCATCTAGAACCAAATGCCAAATTGGTCCAGAATTGAACCTCCTGAATTGAACAAATTGATATACAACCTACATAATCTGGTTGATCATAATAAATTTAGTATTAGACAATTTTAGAAGATAGCAGAAGCACCAAGTTTCACAGAATAGGGTTCATGAAAGTCAGGAAAATTGTTTTTGTTGACAAAATTTATGCACTTCTCCCAGGGCCAAGCAAAATATACAGCATTCACTAGGCTAAGCTTATTGAGAGATGATCTTTATTTGTAAATTACTAGAACAACAAATTTCAGGTCAACGTACAACCTTGTGTGTTTTTTTCTATGTTTTGAAGACCTTGCCTCATACCTGTGCATTGCTATAGTTCATACTCTATATACTAGGGCCAATCTGCTAATAGCAAATTAATATTTTCTTTGTGCCCAATCTATTTATTATTAACTTTTTCTTTTACTATTTTATGTTGGTCATTATCAAACTCTCATGTTGTCCCATGATGTCGTTCCTTTTGTACAAAGACTTCTGCTTATCTGGTGGAATTTTCCCTCTTCTCTCCTCCTGCCCACCACCAAATTTTTAAATACCTTTAAATATTAGTTTTTCACTTCAGCTGGGATATCTGTTTGATATCACCAATCTTCACCATATTGTTAGTGAATTGTTACTGTTTGCCATTGCATCGTCACAGCAAGCATTACATCCCCAGCCTTAGCTTTTCTATGTGTTTTCAAAACTGGAGAGTCAGTAGTTAATATTCAAATATTCTTGGCATGCTTGTTTAAGATACATTAATTGTGCGTCAAACTCAGTGATGCAAATGTTAATTTTGTGAAGCAGGTCAGCATGGTAGCTGAACGTAAATCTGATATTGTTAAAATTATCTCTTAGGGTTTTTTGGTAAACTTCTTTGTTCCGCCTCAACCCAGTGAAGGAAGCAAAAAGAAAAGCATAAAGAAAATGGAACTTAAATTGAAGGAAAAAGTGCACTATCCTAGTAAGTGTTCTTCAGTAGGTTTAATTTGCCAGAAGCAATAATAAGAAATATGTACCATTTACAGTAGATTTGGTACTGGGTCTGTCTAAAGGCTCCTTCCTGCAGAAACATCTAACTAGACTACTTTGAATTTCTGGGCAAAGAGTGGTAGAACTGTTGTTGAAAACAAAATATTTAAAAGCCTTACAGCACAGCCAGGCCAATATTTATTTGCCATTATACACTACGTGTATATACAGTGGTACCTCTGGTTACGTACTTAATTCGTTCCGGAGGTCCGTTCTTAACCTGAAACTGTTCTTAACCTGAAGCACCACTTTAGCTAATGGGGCCTCCTGCTGCCGCCGCACCGCCAGAGCACAATTTCTGTTCTCATCCTGGAGCAAAGTTCTTAACCTGAAGCACTATTTCTGGGTTAGCGGAGTCTGTAACCTGAAGCATATGTAACCTGAAGCGTATGTAACCTGAAGCGTATGTAACCCGAGGTACCACTGTACATTCTGCCTCTGTTTCCTACTATTCTTTGTACCAATTTGGTGCAACATATTTGCAGATACATTTATTGCTGCATAAAAATGATTGCAGAGATTGATAATATAAAATAACTGACAGATCAGTACTGCAAGACATATTTCGGATTTCTGTATATTACAGAAGAGCCAAAGTCCATGTATTAGCGGTGCACGTGTTACATTTTACTTTGATACACAGATGCAGACATGGTTCCCATATCAGTGGGGGGACTCATTCAGATGTCTCAAGCAGACATTAGGGAACACTGTTGAGCATATTGTTTGAGAAGTTGTTGAGGCATGCATGAGGACGAAGGAAAAATGGGTTTTGGTCTTTCAAAAAAACAAAACACCTTTTAACATGAAAATCATTTGTAGCATATATGTAATGAATAAAGCATTTACTACAAAGCCCCCCAAATTTATCTTTATTTATTGAGGTTTTAGTATATGATAATGATGCTTTTCACATCAGGGCAGGTCCTAAATTGATTGCATGCAATTGAATAATTATGTTTAAGGTTTCCCCCAGAAAATTATTTGAAATACTGCAATAGGTTCCTTTAATTTTGTTAACTTTTCCTATTAACTAGTTTTGCAGAATTGATTATAGATGAAAATTGATGTTACATCAATAAAAAAAAGAATAGTCGGTGCTGCATTAGTATTGTATTGGATTTGAAATTGTTCATCACTTTGAGATGTTTTCATGGAAAGTGATTCCTAAATAAATACATAAATACTGTTAAAATCTTAACATTATTTTGTGACCTCTTTTTGCACAACTTATCGTAGATATTTATGCCTTCACAATAGGTTTGCGAGTGATGCTCTTAACAGCTATAAAAGAAATGAATGTGAAGAAGGGAGCATCTATTGTGGCAATTTTTAAGTATGTCCATGCCATATACAAGTATGACACACACAGAAACCGTCGCATTCTTAAAAGGACTCTGGAAAAATTAATTGCAGAGAAGGTAGTGGAACAGGTCAAAGGTCATGGTCTTGCTGGTTCTTTCAAGCTGGGCAGAAACTACAAGGAACAGAAATTTTGTAATAAATTCAAAAAAGAGGTAACCTGGGAGTTTTTTTTAATCCATGGAGGGAATAATTTCTATTTAAGTGTTTTGATACATGTCCATTATAGTAATTTTGGGAATGGGGGCAAATGAGAACAGAGCAGCTAAGTCAATTGAACAAGAGCTGATAGAATTCAGGGAGTAATCGCTGTGTAGGAAATCTTATCTGGATTTGCCATTGGATATTTTCCACCATCTGCTTTAATGACTGTAGTCTCAAAAGTTGTTGTGAGATATCTTCATATCAATCCCTGAACATTTTAATGGGTTGAAATAATTGCATGTAATTTAGGCCAGGGAGAACTAGGTTTGAACCCCAATGGCTGATAATGAGCATGAATGTACTTATAATGTGCAGTAGATCTCTTGGGTGTAATGCTATTACACTGTTTAATGAATAACAGATGTGTTGCATTGTAGTTTGGGGTGTAGTTTCTCAGTGTTAAACTGCCGTGCTGAATTAGAGGACAAAAAAGAACTGAAAATGTATAACAGTGTATACACACGCACACATATTTATATATATATATATATTCCTATATGCATTAAAATGTAAGATGTCAACACTCTGCAATTTGCATGGCCACTGATAGGCAACCTATCAGTGAGCTGTTTATTGGAAGGGGTGTGATGCTGTAGCAGAGTTTAATGGGGAAAGCCCTTCACACAGTAGTTGGGCAGGTAAGGGCTGAGATATAAAAGGGCGGTGGGGTTGGTTAGGTGTGTGGGAAGGGCAAAGGGGTTGGTGAACAGAGCAGGGGTGGCAACCCCTAGTAAGAGTGTGTGTGTGTTTCTTTGTTTGGAACTCCCTTTAAAAAGTCTTGTAAAAGTCTACTCAGTATCCTGAAAGTGTATTTTGTTCCAAACATGCACAGAATGCAGCATGCACATTGGGACTTTTCCAGCTCCCCTTCCCTTGTGCCTCCTAATCAAGTGTTTGATTTAATCCAGAGTGTTTTTATGAAGCTGAAAAAGCAAAATAAGTTTATTTTATTTTATTTGTTTGTTTTAGAAAATAAAAACTTCAGCTAGGGTTCAGAAGAAAAATTCACCAGAAAATAAGAATGAAACCAAAGAATTGGGAGATGAGGGCACGTGCTATCCAAATGGTCTTAAACTATCTCAGGCAGTAGACATCACAGGAGAAGAGCATGATTACTGTACAAGAAGCAAAGATAATACAAAATCAGAAATGGATCCTAAGGGCTGGATAATGCAAGAAGATTCTCTGCATAGAACTTCTGACTTGCAAGAAAATAGGCCTATTTCAAAAAACAAAACGTATTCTACTGACATTTCTAAAAAAGATGATGAAGCTGAAGAGCAGCAAGACAACTCAGAAGGCCAGTCTCCAGCCTCTCAAGAACACACTAGCATTTTTGTACCACATCCTGGTTCTATTTTTCCATTCAATACCTCTGATTATCGCTTTGAATGCATATGTGGTGAGCTTGGCTTGGTTGACTATAAGGCCCGTGTGCAGTGCCTGAACTGCCACCTGTGGCAACATGCTGAGTGTGTGAACTACAAAGAAGAAAATCTAAAGATCAAGCCCTTTTACTGTCCCCATTGCCTTGTAGCAATGAAACCAGTTCCAACAGGAGCTACTCTGATAATCTCTCCAAGTTCTATCTGCCACCAGTGGGTTGATGAGATTAACAGGCACGTGAGATCATCTTCTCTTCAAGTGTTGGTAAGAAAAGGTGTTGTTTCACAGCAATCAATAGGGGAAGTATACTATGTTGAGGTAGAGTGTAGCAAATGCAGTTATTAAGTGAGTAGAATGAAAATATTTTCACTCCTGGGTAGTTGTTAAAATAAATGTCCAGCATTTCAGTACATTTTGATATTGGTAGTAATCCTTAAGATTTTTTTTGCAGGATAGATTGATTTATATTAAGAAAATTTAAATCAGTGATTTAAAATCAACAAGGAAAAAAATGCCAATGTAAATCAAGGGCTGTGTCCAACAAAATTGTTCATGCAAATACTTCTCCTTTTGTCACAGAACTTCCTCTTATCTTCTGAAAAAGATTATTTCTTGTAAATCTTTGTTTCTAAAGTAGTCAGTTCTTGATTTAGCAATCATTTCTGTCATGAAACTTGAGAGCCAAGTTATAGAGAACCTACATTTTTTTTAACCACAACATGCTTAACTGTGAATAAAGCTGTCCTCATAGTGTTAAAATCCTACGAGGCAGGAAATTTTCAGCGTCTCAGTGTTCTGTGTCTCTCCCCCTCCCTCAATTTAATTGTCAATGCTTTCTCTCATGTGCATTGTGCCCAAATTTATGCAGGTTTATCAAGGAGTGAAGAAGCATGGTTTCTTGCAGCCTCACATCTTGGCAGAGCAGGAAGTAGTGATCACCACATATGATGTCCTTCGTAGTGAACTGAACTATGTGGACATTCCTCACAGTAATAGTGAAGATGGACGCCGTTTCAGGAACCAGAAGCGTTATATGGCTATCCCAAGTCCCTTGGTAGCTGTGGAGTGGTGGAGAATTTGCCTGGATGAAGCACAGATGGTAGAATGCACCACTGCAAAGGTGAGAATGAACATGAGTTGCTTGGGTATGACCCTGTTGAACATGTACAACATAAAAGCAAATGAAAGAGCCTACTTGTAAACCCTTTTAACACGCAGGCATATAAATTTGACCTTGACATTTATTCTTCTGAATTGACTAATATAGTTTCCCTTGGAGGTGTTACTAAATGTTTTATCTGCCGGAGGTTTGACTTGCTATGAAGCTTAGTACTTTTTTATTATTTAATCTCTTAACACAATGTATTCTGACAGTTTAAAGAACTAGGTCATCATGTATATTGCACTTCTTGATAGTTGAAAGCAAGATGTTAGTCTGTTTCAGTGCCTATCTAAACAGCCAGAGGGTCTGCCCTTGGGTCTAGAAGCTGTAAAACAGTCTTTATTGACATTAAGAAATATTAAGCAGAACCATTTCAGCTGTTTGCAAAGCGATACTGCTGTGAATACCTGCTCACCTCCAGTAAAGGAATTTCTTGGTGGATGACATTGCATATTTGAACAGCTAATCCTTTGAAAAGTAACAATGTAATATTCTCATTCATTCTCTCTCTCTCTCTCTCTTTGTGGGTGGGTGTTGTGTATGGATTGGAATATGAGAGAGAGATGTTGGAACACACCCACAATGGGTGTATCCTCATTCAGATCAGATAGCTGTTCAGTTTTACTGAGAACCCAGACGATGAGGGGAATGGGTTCTAGAAGCAGGCTTGCTGAAGAAAGGAAGGGGAGGCTGAATTGCAGTGATATGGAGTGTAGGAAACTGAAACAATGTGTAAAAGTGTTACAGTTTGAAGAAACAAGAAGCTATGGAAAAGTATTCACACCGTGTCTGTGAATATAAGGGGCTTTGTTCTGATGGCAAAATGCAGTAATGATGGCAGGCCAGGAACTCACCTGAGTAGGAAAATAGAAATGGAATGCTGTCTCAATACTTCCATTTACATTGCTCAAATGTTCAGCCTATTTCACCCCTTCCCTGTTCACAAAACTGAGCTGTAGCAGTGTGGACTGTGCAGCTTGTTGGGATATTCCAGCTGAGCATTTTTCACTAGGACTCTAGGACTTTCTGAAATAGAAATGTGGGGAACTACCATCTCGTCAATTTCCTAAAGCAGTTAGTCTTCACTTACCATTGTGGTATTCATCCTTGCCATTCAAGTCATGTAGGAAGTACATTTAGAAAGTGTGGTTGCAGGTGGACCCTTAGTATTGCTTAATATTCTTGGGCTAAGCATGAGGTTGTTCCTAGTAGTCATGGGCTTTAATTATATTTTCTATAATATTTTATTAGGCTGCAGAAATGGCTCTCCGTTTGAGTGGAATCAATCGCTGGTGTGTCAGTGGCACACCAGTGCAACGAGGATTGGAAGGTGAATAGTATCTCTAATCTTCTGTCTGTATCAACAAGCATGCAGTAATGGCAAGGGTATTTTGGTCCAAACTCCCTTCTAGAAAGCAATTCCTTTTTTTAAAATCCAGAATATTTGTGTCCTGGCTATCCAACACAACAGTATATTGTTCAAGACAGCTAATAATAAAAGAGAATCCATCAAGTGCAAAATAAAGCATATTTAAAATACACCTTAAAAATCACATACCAAAGAAAAAAGCAGCACAAAAAACAAAAACAGTACTAATTGTACCTACAGGTAGGTCTTCTCTTATGTTCCCACCAAATGTACCTATGACATTGGTGAGATACAGACAGTGACCTCATTTGCAAATCTTAATGCCCAGGCAAGTTTGTATTGGAGCAGGCAGTCCTTCAGGTACACTGATGCCAAGACATTTAGGACTTTAATGGTCAAAAGCAGTCCTACTTTGATTTGGGCTTGGAAACTAATTTGAAATCAATTCATTTTTTGTGATCAGAGTCACACGCTCCTTATGAGCTACTCCAGTTAGCAGTCTGGCTGCAGCATTTTGGACCAACTGCAGTAGTCCAAATGTACATAGAGCCCAGCACCCTATTATCACAGTAGCCAACCAGATGCCTATGGGATGCCCACAAGCAGGACATGAGCACATCAGCAGTTTCTCCACTTGTGTTCCCTAGAAACTGTTATTCAGAGGCATATTGCCTCCAGTACTAGAGGTACATGGCAGGTAGTCATTTATAACCTTATATTCCATGGGTTTAACCCTGTTTTTAAGACTCCATCTTGTGGTAGTAAATTCCAGAGTTAAGTTGAGTGCTGTATGAAGAAATGCTACATTTTGTTTCTCATGAATCTTCTGACATTCAGCTTCATTGCATGGCACTAGGGCATGTGTTGCCATGGCCAAATCCGTATCTCAAGTAAAGCATGTAGTTGACATACCAGCCAAAGATATGCAAACATAGTTCCAGCAACAACCTGTTGCCTGTGTATCCAGTTTCCAGGATTACTCCCAAAGTGTGAACTTCATTAATCAAGGGAAGTGGGACCTTCTCTAAAACAGGATGAACTCCAACTTTTTGATCTACAGTATTATAGATTATGACAGTTTTGGCCAAACTTGGGTCTCCAGCTGCTTTGGGACTACAATTCCCATCATCCCTGACCACTGGTCCTGTTAGCTAGGGATATGGGAGTTGTAGTCCAAAAACAGCTGGAGACCCAAGTTTGACCAACACTGGATTATGAGCACCTAATAATTGCATTTACAATTGGCATCTATTCGTTTTTAGTAATAAACTTAAGAAACGGCAACAACAAAAATATTTTTTTAAGCACTGGAAAAATTTCAACCCTCTAGCATTGCTGCTATGCAGTAATCCTTGTTCAGGAAAGCCTCCTAAGAATTAGGAGGAAGCTGGAAACTCCTTCCATGAACTTCCATATAAAATTTACATTTGTAATTGAAGCCCAGATTTTGAAAAATGTCAGTGCTTTGAAATTGCTGGTGGACTCTGTGTGATACTTATAAGGGGATGTACTGCTTATTTTAAGCTTTCACAAAGATTTGGTTGTATACGCAGCACCCAAGTTCCATCTCTCCTGCCCAAAGAAAGCGAGTGTGAAGTAATTTTACTTGTCAGGCTTAGCTAAGTTGCATTGTGTATAAGCTTTTTTTAAAAAAAATCTTGCTTGCAGTAAAATGTGCTGTTCCTTTGTCATAGATTTATATGGATTAGTACTGTTCCTTGGAGCTGATCCTTACTGGGTCAAATATTGGTGGGATCAGCTTCTGTATCGACCATACTGCAGGAAAAACACGCAGCCTCTCTACAACTTCATAGCCAAGATAATGTGGAGGTCAGCAAAGAAGGACGTGATTGACCAAGTAAACACACAAGTTCTAAGAATATGTTCATAGACAACATTTTTCACCCAATACTTGAGTTACTCATTTGTCGTTTCATTTTATTATTAGATTCAGATCCCTGCTCAGACAGAAGATACACACTGGCTCTATTTTTCTCCTGTGGAGAGACACTTTTATCATCGCCAACATGAGGTCTGCTGCCAGGATGCTCTGGCAAAACTCAGGAAGATTTCTGATTGGTCCCTCAAACTTAGCAGCTTGGATCGGAGGACTGTTGCTTCCATTCTGTACCCTTTGTTGCGCTTGAGGCAAGCCTGCTGTCACCCGCAAGCTGTACGTGGAGAATTCCTCCCACTGCAGAAAAGGTTAATTACATTTATTCTTAAAGTGACTCTAGACCTCTCATAATTACGGGACTCTTATACTGATGGACATGGGTCAGTGGGGCTTATTTCTGGGTAGACCTACAATATTGAAATGTAAAGGTTGGGCTTTTTCTGTAGTTACTCTAAAATCAGTTGGTGAGTGAAATTCACCAGTTTGGTATATGAAAGAGAAAGCTATTTGTTATTCATTTGGACTTCATATTCCAGGCAGTGACTCTAGAAATAGCAGAGTACTTGTGAAGTTGAATTTACAGTGGTACCTCGAGTTAAGTACTTAATTCGTTCCGGAGGTCCGTTCTTAACCTGAAACTGTTCTTAACCTGAAGACCACTTTAGCTAATGGGGCCTCCCGCTGCCATGCCACCGCAGCACGATTTCTGTTCTCATCCTGAAGCAAAGTTCTTAACCCGAGGTACTATTTCTGGGTTAGCGGAGTCTGTAACCTGAAGCGTATGTAACCTGAAGCATATGTAACCCGAGGTACCACTGTATACTTACAAGACAGTGTTTGAAAATACCCTGTATATTCTGCATACAGAACAAGACATACATACATGTGTGCAACCTGCTGTAGTCTTGTTACCTCACCTGATGGAACATTAAAGATAGTTGTTGGAAGTTCAAATGTCAGATAATATGCAAAACTAAGATCCCACTTCATGTTTTTAATCATTGTGACTTGCATCAACAAAGTGCAAGTGAGGTTGTAGTAGGAAGGGGAAATTAGTGGAAAGTGAGGAAGGAAGCAGAGGTGCCCTTTGCTTGCAAAAGAGCAGCTTTTAATCCAAGGCTATGAATGTAAAGATATCAAATCTTTTAATTTTAATTATCTTTAACTTACAGTATTCTGAGACAACTAGCTGAGCAAAGAGGTTTAGCCTAACTGTAGTTGGGATACATTGACCTGTTTGGTCTTTGCTCTTGACTCAAGACTATTTGTTTACCATAAATCGAACAGTGCTGAAGAATCTTTCACTGCACACACCACCAATTGAAATTCACATTTTAATCTGCAATCAATAAGTAATGGTACTGATTGATTAATCCTTTTCAACTCTGCAGATTACACATTTCTATACTCTGCTGTGAGAAGAAATAGCATAACAGTATGACAACTGATGTTGACTATTTATACTATCACAGCCTAGAAATATAATACTAGCTTGTATTGGGAGCAGAATATCGCCACTAACTCTTTAGTGTTTAAGTTGATGCAGCAAGTTCAGGAAATGTGTCAGTGAAATAAAGCAGCTTTAATTTTAACTGAACGGTTTTATCTGTATTAGCAACCTATATTCAGTGGAATGTTCATGGGTAGCAGCAACATAGCCACTTCAGTAAAGGAGGAGTACAGTAACAAAAAAGTAGCTCCCATAAAAAGGACTGCAGAAAAAGGATCTGTTTCTAAGCTCTTTTTGTCTGAGAGCAATAGTCCATTTTTACAACAAATGGTTGAAATTACATGTGGGTATCCTTTTACTTCTGTGTCCATGACACAGTGCTAGAGCTTCTGAATAATAGAAACAATGAACCCATCGTCTCTATCAGGTTAGCAAGCTAGTTCACTGTTGCTTTTCTGTCCTGCCCTCTGTGAAGCTGGGGGTCCCAGGTTGCCTTTTATCCACATAATAGCTTGGACCAGTCTCTTGGTTTAGCTATAGAATGACATCAGGTTTCTTGGCCTGTTGTTAAATATATATCCTTTTCCTCATAGCATGTCTTTTAGAAATCAGCATTTATTTTTTATTTTTACAATTTGAACCTGTTAGTGAACAATGGCTACTTTCTCTGTTTCTCCCACTCTGGTCCTGTATTGTGCCTGGGGAATGTGAACATGAGAGTACTGTTGCGCTCATATCCTGCTTGTGGACTTCATAGATAATCTGGCTGGCTCGGTGAGAACAGAATGCGAGACTAGATAGCCTTTGCTCTGGTCCAGATGGGCTCCTCTTATATTCTTAGAACAATCTGCTTCTCTGTTAGGGTGCTTCCACCTGGAAGCCTTCTGCAGTTTCTGTTCCTTCTCATTCCACTTTTCATCAGATTATGAGATAGCAGTGTACTGTCCACACCATTTAATTTTTTAAAAAAGCAAGCAGCTGAGGTGAACGTTGTCACCATCAACAAGCCCAGACTGGAATGTTTTAAAGTGTTTCTCCCTTTTCCATGGGCTGGCATAGCAGGTCCAGTGGAGAGTTTGGGGCTGTGTGTCAAATAATGAAGATTATTTGGCTTGGCCAATGGCATCATGAGACCTTGAGCAGCATGGACTGGGGGAAAAGGAGGAGACCCCTCTTCAGGGTAACAATCCCAACTGCAGTTACTTGTCCCCCTCTCCTGTAGGCTAGCAGTGCCGTTCCACTATTTGTTGTGTCACTAAGGTCATGTCACTTGGTCATGTCAAGTCAGTCATTATAGTCTCTCATCCCACTTTTGCATATAATGTGGATTACAAGGCATCTAGGCAAGGATTGTATCCTTATTTTTTCCTGTATATTAAATGGAATATATTTATTAAAAATATTAAATAATAGCAGTAGAACAGCATCATTTTTGAATTATACCAGTTTCTAGCCCTTTTCAGTTTATTATGGTTATAAAAAGTACATTCTTGAAAAGGTAGCCTTATGACTTCTGATGCATATTGAATGCCTTCACTTCATGCTTTGGGTCTCTGTTCCAGCACAATGACAATGGAGGAGCTTCTAACATCACTACAGAAAAAATGTCGAACAGAATGTGAGGAAGTCCATAGGCAATTGGTGTGTGCTTTGAATGGATTAGCTGGTATTCATATTATTAAAGGTAAAATTGGCTCATAATTGTTTGGTGCAGTTCTTATGAGTGCAGTAGCACTCATATATTTTATTTAGAGAGAGAGAGAGAGAGTTCTTTACTATTTGGTTAATTCAGACTAAATCCAAAGGGCTGATTTGTTTTGCCTCAGATTCCTCTAAGCAAAATATAAGCCTCTGTATCTAGCCACTTACTAATTACAAATATCCCTTGGCTCTGAGCGCCAAACTAAATTGGACTGCCTGTGGAATCTGTTGGTTGTTTCTTAAATAGTTAAATACCAGCCCAGGTGTTTAGGCATTTCTTTAGTAGAGTTGCTGGTAAATCCTAAAAGAAAATGTGTATGTTCAAGATACACAAGAAATGACGTTTGTACTAGCTGCAAGCAACGCTGCAGAATTGTAAGTCTGTGGAAGGTTAGGAGGTATAAGTCGCTGCTTTTTCAGTTTTATAAATATTACTTCAAGATAGACTTGGTACACAAAGAAGCATTCATTTAATCAGAAATGAAGTTGGCACTTGAGGAAATACTTGCATGCCTTTTTTAAGCAGTTTGCCAAGAGGAGGGCAGTTTTACAGGCCCACTCAAAAGTCTGATGACCCAGCACTGAAGCACACAACTCTGCATCAGCATAAGAAGTACTTTAATCTAATAGGCAATAGTGACTATATACATTTATTTATTTTATATCTTATTCTTTTCTTAAAAAATATTTTTTACAACATTTAAAAAATATGATAACTTTATCAGTGGCTGCATACACAATTTGACTATTTTGATCTTAATGCTACAATAGGTTTGCTGGTCTCTGTCAAGCTTCCATATGTAAATAGCCAAACAATTTAATATAATGCTTTACAGTGATGTTTCTAAGTGTTGGAAATGGGGAATTATTTCTGTTTGGGAACAAACATGGAAAGTGTCTGTATCTTCCATTTCCAGGATGGGGCGAGGGTTCCCATTGCTTCTACTTCCCTGGAATGAAAAATCACGGTGGTAGAAGTAGAATTCTGTGTTTTAGCTTTGTTTTCACAGTTGGAAATTTATTCTCCAACTCCTTTTCAGTTATAATTTGTTTATGCAGCATAGATGTCTCTAATTAAAGTGCTTACTAAGAAATCCTGATGGCACTGTGTGTACAGTTGTAGGTAATTAGACATTTGAAAGACAGAAATCCCAATACTCCTGTCTGAAATATGCTAATTTTTCAGGTGAATATGCATTGGCAGCAGATATGTATAGAGAGGTGCTGCGTTCCTCTGAAGAGCACAAAGAGAAGCTCAAAACAGATTCATTGCAAGTATGTGCATAATCTCTGAAGGTACTCTTTAAACAAGCATCTCATAATTGTTAAGCATCCTGGAAGTATGGAAGACCAAGATATAAATATTTTGAACAGTAATACTCAATCTATGGTTCCAGATGAACAATGTAAACAGTGAGCTAGGCCTTTCAGCTGGTGATGGTGGATTTTTTTTTAAAGCATCACTATGGAATACCTGTGGGCACCTATCGTTCTATAATGTACAGGAGTCAGTTTATTACACTATTACAGGAGTAAAGAACAGGATCTGGCCAGTGGACCAAGTTTAACAATGGGACAGAGATGCCCACCAGCCAAACACCTAATTTCAGAATGCTTTTGACCCTACTTGCCCACATAGATTTTGCAGAGAGCTTTTCAAAGTACAGTGGTGCCTCGCAAGACGAAATTAATTCGTTCCGCAAGTTTTTTCTTCTTGCGAGTTTTTCGTCTTGCGATGCACGGTTTCCCATAGGAATGCATTGAAAATCAATTAATGCGTTCCTAGGGAAACCGCCTTCAGACCAGGTCCGGGGACAGTCTCTCCCCCGACCTCTTCTGAAGGCTGGGGGGGGGGGGGGGACAAGGGCTTCTGAAGGCTGGGGGGGGGGGCTGGGGGGGAACAAGGGCTTCGCTGCCGACCCCCAGCATTTTAAAATCTCACCGGGACACGGGGAGATTTTAAAATGCTGGGGGTCGGCAGCGAACGCTTCGCTGATCCCGGGATGGCAGGCAGATCTGCACCGCCATCCAGAGCGGGGCGGGACTTAGCGCCCCGCTCGGGATGGCGGCACAGATCTGCCTGCAGTCCCGGGACGGCAGACAGCTCTGCGCCGCCATCCCGAGCGGGGCGGGACTTAGCACCCCGCTCGGGATGGTGGCGCAGATCTGCCTGCAGTCCCGGGACGGCAGACAGCTCTGCGCTGGCATCCAGAGCGGGGCGGGACTTAGCACCCCGCTCGGGATGGTGGCGCAGATCTGCCTGCAATCCCGGGACGGCAGACAGCTCTGCGCTGGCATCCAGAGCGGGGCGGGACTTAGCGCCCCGCTCGGGATGGCGGCGCAGATCTGCCTGCAGTCCCGGGACGGCAGACAGCTCTGCGCTGGCATCCAGAGCGGGGCGGGACTTAGCACCCCGCTCGGGATGGTGGCGCAGATCTGCCTGCAGTCCCGGGACGGCAGACAGCTCTGCGCCGGCATCCAGAGCGGGGCGGGACTTAGCGCCCCGCTCGGGATGGCGGCACAGATCTGCCTGCAGTCCCGGGACGGCAGACAGCTCTGCGCTGGCATCCAGAGCGGGGCGGGACTTAGCGCCCCGCTCGGGATGGCGGCACAGATCTGCCTGCAGTCCCGGGACGCCAGACAGCTCTGCGCCACCATCCCGAGCGGGGCGGGACTTAGCACCCCGGCTCCCGATGGCCGCGCAGAGCTGCGCTGATCCCGGGACGGCAGACAGCTCTGCGCCGCCATCCCGAGCGGGGCGGGACTTAGCGCCCCGCTCGGGATGGTGGCGCAGATCTGCCTGCAGTCCCGCGACTGCAGGCAGCTTTGCGCGGCCATCTGGAGCGGGGCGGGACTTCTCTGCTGTCCCGGGGAGATTTTAAAATGCTGGGGGTCGGCAGCGAACGCTTCGCTCCCGCCCGCCAGCATTTTAAGATCGCCCGGGGCAGCGGAGAAGTCTCCGCTGTCCCGGGAAGGCAGGCGGGGGGGAGCAAAGACTTTTGCCCCCCGCCGGCCTTCAGAAGAGGTCCAGGACCTCTTCTGAAGGCCGGCTGTGGGCGAAAGTCTTTGCTCCCGACCGCCAGCAATTTAAAACAGGTCCCCGGAGATTTCCCTATGGGCTTTCGTCTTGCGAAGCAAGCCCATAGGGAAATTCGTCTTGCGAAGCGCCTCCGAAACAGAAAACCCTTTCGTCTTGCGGGTTTTCCGTCTTGCGAGGCATTCGTCTTGCGGGGTACCACTGTACTGTACACGACATGACACTCAGCTGTTTTTTGAATCTTCGAAGGCTGCTTACACAATTTCATGTATGTGCGCTGGGGTTCGGAATGTAACCCCCACATAAATGCCATAACTTTGAGATGTGGGTAGAAGATTATTTACCGTATATACACGAGTATAAGCTGACCCGAATATAAGCCGAGGCACCTTATTTTACCTCAAAAAAGTGGGGAAACTTATTGACTCGAGTATAAGTTGGTTCACCACACCACAAACTCTCCCCCCCCCCAGTCCCTCCCGTCCCCCTGCCTACCTAGGGGGCTGGGGGCGGCAGTGGAGGAGGAGGAAGGAGCAGCCCGAAAGAGCTGTTTTCAGACTGCTCGTTCCTCCTCCACCGCCTTTGCCACTGTCGTAAATGCGCTCGGGTGGGACCCTCACTTGAGTATAAGCCGAGATTTTTTTTCAGCTTATATACACGAGTATATACGGTATTTCTGTGTGGTAATGTGTTCATGTTTCTGTGGGGATTTTACTGGCGATTTAAACTGCTTATTGTTCGTAATTGTCACCATACGTCAAACTTAATCACTGCTGCCTTTTTTTATTGACAAACGCAGAGACTTCATTCTACGCACAACTTGATGGAGCTTCTGGCAGGAGAGCATCCTGGGATATCACCCACTTTGCGCGATAGCAGGCTTCAAGAAGAGGTGATTGTACACTGTGTGCACTTCAGTGTATTTAGAAATGCTTCCTGCAAAAGAATTTATAAAAGAATGTAATTTGTTACAGGATAGCTCCGAGGCCTCTTACAGAAATGCTTACAATCCTAAGGTCAAATGTAAGGAAATTCCATGTTTGCCATATCTTTCCAGATGCAGCTGTAGTGTACTTTCAAGGTCACAACTGTCAGTAACAAGCTGCAAGAACAAATGAATAGTTTCCTTATGGAGACTGCTGTGCTTAACTTCTTCATAACCTTATCCTGGCTATTGTTGTAGAGTTAATGCAGTTCTTCTCAAACCTCCACTAACCATACTGGGCTGTTAATAATAATAGAAAGAGTTTATGGTTGTGAAGTTGAAGGTAATTGAATTGATCGGTACTTTTAAAGGACTGCCTTTAGGTAAGAGGGACAGAGCAGGTCAAGACAGGGCCAGTCACTGCACAATTAGGACCTAAGGTTTATTAGGGCCTGGATAAAAGTTTGGCTGGGATAGTTGAAGCTGAAAAACTAGCAAGGCAAGAATGAATACCAATAGATCAGATGTTTTGAAGCTGGCCAAGTAACTTTTCACAGATGATGAAAACAAGGATGTGACATTTAATGAAGAACAAACTGTAGAATTGGAGAACAGAGTGGGAATTAGTGGCAATAGTTGTAGCGTTATATTTGAATAAGAATTAAGAGGGATAACAACCAAGTCCATGTTGGGATACTGCCAGGGAGATAACGTCCATCTGAGCCCCCAAGCCGGCTGCCGGACGATCCATCCATCGACCTCCCGTAGTCACGCAGTCACGCGGTATCAGCAATTAGCGGCACGAAGCCTTTGGATCCACATTCCTAGGCTGGTGCACACTCTTTCAGCAGAATTCACACAGCAGAAGTTGCACAGCAGGAGAGCATATTTACATTTTATTCAACGTTGGTCAGAGCAAACAGAAGACATGACCGTCTGCTTCAGCGTTCAAGCACAGACAGAGAGAAAACGAAAGCAATAGCAAACATAAACATCCTGTAACAGGAAATACGCAGACTCACAAAAGCCTGCTCCCTCTTAAGGTGGAACGGAAATATCCTAACATCCTCCCCCTTTCCGTGTAACCTGTAGTACCTGTGGTTCAACCCAATTGCAACCTTTGTACGTAAACCTTAAGTTGTTCTCTGTTAACAACCTTAGACAACAGATCAGCAGGAATTTCATTTCCTGCCATGTAGGACACCCGAATCAGTCCCTTTTGAATACACTCTCTTGCACGATGTAGCTTAATCTGCAAGTACTTGGTTCTCTGCTTGCAACTCTCTGAGTTCAGCAAAGCCAAACAAGATCTATTGTCTTGATACACTTGTATAGGACATTTCACAGAAACCCCGATGTCCTTAAACAGTCGCACCAACCATTCACAATCCATGAGTGAAAATGACAGAGCATTGAGTTCTGCTTCACAGGAACTTAGGCTCACTGTCGTCTGCTTTTTGCACAACCAGTCAAACAGGCAGTGGTTGTACATGTAGCATACTCCAGAAGTGCTTGTACCATCCGTGGTGTCACTTCCAAAACTCGCATCTGCAAAGATTTCAAGACCTCCAGTCTTCTGACTGGTGAACCTCAGCCTGTAGTGCATAGACCCTTTCAAATAGCGGGCTATGCGCTTCAGAGCTTTCCAATCCTGAACAGTAGGATTGTTAGCATGTCTGCTAAGCAGGTTAGTGCTTACAGCTATGTCAGGTCTTGAGCATCTAGCAATGAAATTCAACTTGCCTAGAATACATCTGTACAGCGTAGTGTCAGAAAACGCTTCAGCAGTACTATCAACCTGGTAACCTGTCACCATCGGTGTGCCTGCTGGGTTTGCATCAACCAAATTCAACCTGGTTAATACATCAGCAATTTTCTGTGTTTGGTGTACCAGAAAATTACCTGCTTGGTCCCTCTCCACCTGCAGAGAAAGATAGTTGGATACCTCACCAAGATCCTTCATGTCAAAGTGCTCCTTCAGCTGAGCTAGGGTTCTTTGATAAAAAGCCTGATTCTTCCAAAACATCAGAAGATCATCAACAAAACATAAACAATACAGTTTGTTTTGTCCCTCCTCCTTGACAAACACACATGGATCAGCTTTGCCCTGGTGAAAACCTAGAGAAAGCAACGTTTCAGTGAGTTTTGTGTTCCAACACCTAGCACTCTGCTTGAGACCATATAAGGATTTCCGCAGTTTACAGACCATTCCCTTCTGTATCTGCATCCTGTATCTGCTTGCAACTCTCTGAGTTCAGCAAAGCCAAACAAGATCTATTGTCTTGATACACTTGTATAGGACATTTCACAGAAACCCCGATTTCCTTAAACAGTCGCACCAACCATTCACAATCCATGAGTGAAAATGACAGAGCATTGAGTTCTGCTTCACAGGAACTTAGGCTCACTGTCGTCTGCTTTTTGCACAACCAGTCAAACAGGCAGTGGTTGTACATGTAGCATACTCCAGAAGTGCTTGTACCATCCGTGGTGTCACTTCCAAAACTCGCATCTGCAAAGATTTCAAGACCTCCAGTCTTCTGACTGGTGAACCTCAGCCTGTAGTGCATAGACCCTTTCAAATAGCGGGCTATGCGCTTCAGAGCTTTCCAATCCTGAACAGTAGGATTGTTAGCATGTCTGCTAAGCAGGTTAGTGCTTACAGCTATGTCAGGTCTTGAGCATCTAGCAATGAAATTCAACTTGCCTAGAATACATCTGTACAGCGTAGTGTCAGAAAACGCTTCAGCAGTACTATCAACCTGGTAACCTGTCACCATCGGTGTGCCTGCTGGGTTTGCATCAACCAAATTCAACCTGGTTAATACATCAGCAATTTTCTGTGTTTGGTGTACCAGAAAATTACCTGCTTGGTCCCTCTCCACCTGCAGAGAAAGATAGTTGGATACCTCACCAAGATCCTTCATGTCAAAGTGCTCCTTCAGTTGAGCTAGGGTGCTTTGATAGAAAGCCTGATTCTTCCAAAACATCAGAAGATCATCAACAAAACATAAACAATACAGTTTGTTTTGTCCCTCCTCCTTGACAAACACACATGGATCAGCTTTGCCCTGGTGAAAACCTAGAGAAAGCAACGTTTCAGTGAGTTTTGTGTTCCAACACCTAGCACTCTGCTTGAGACCATATAAGGATTTCCGCAGTTTACAGACCATTCCCTTCTGTATCTGCATCCCGTCAGGTGGAAGCATAAACAGCTCCTCGTTCAAAATCCCGTACAAAAAAGCTGTATTAATGTCATGATGGGAAACATGCAGTTTCTCCTCTGCAGCGATCTTGAGCATCAGCCGAATGCTCTCATATTTGACGGTGGGGGAATAGGTCTCGTGGTAATCCTGTCCTGGTACCTGTGAAAAACCTCTGGCAACCAATCTGGCTTTGTGTCTGACAACCTTGCCATTCTGGTCTGTCTTGGCCTTGAAGACCCATTTGCTGCCAACCAGTCTCATACCTGGGACTACCGGTACCAATTCCCAAGTTTGGTTCCTGTTCAAGGAATCAACTTCAGCCTTCATGGCATTAAGCCAAGGCTCAGCAGAAATATCCTAACAGTCCATTTGGATAGGAACAATGATTTGAAGGCAAGATTGCATGAAAATGCACACTAAAAATGATGGCATCCACTTAGGAGGCTGGTAAGTTTTCGTCTTGCTTAGGTGAGGCTGTTCTACCTTCAGTTGATTGCTTATAGACAAGAGCCAGCTAGGCACACCCTCAAACCCTGGCAAGTTCTTTCTTTTATCACCCTTTGCTAGCTACTACAAGTGCCTGAGGGACGCGGGTGGCGCTGTGGGTAAAACCTCAGCGCCTAGGACTTGCCGATCGCATGGTCGGCGGTTCGAATCCGTGTGGCGGGATGAGCTCCTGTCTTTCAGTCCCAGCTCCTGCCCACCTAGCAGTTCGAAAGCACCCCCGGGTGCAAGTAAATAAATAGGTACCGCTTTATAGCAGGAAGATAAACGGCGTTTCCGTGTGCTGCTCTGGTGCCGGTTCGTCAGAGCAGCTTCGTCACGCTGGCCACGTGACCCGGAAGTGTCTGCGGACAGCGCTGGCCCCCGGCCTCTTAAGTGAGATGGGCGCACAATCCTAGAGTCTGTCAAGACTGGCCTGTACGGGCAGGGGTACCTTTACAAGTGCCTGAGTAATGTTTCAGGTTGTACAAAGGAGCATTATGTATTAACTTTATTTGGAAAATTCATAAATGGCTTATATCTCCAAGCAATGTACAGATAAAATGTGGCAAAAAACCCCAATTAAAAATAAATATGCATAAGGTAATTTTTTTAAAAAATAAAATCAACAAAACTTGATAGGCTTGCTAAAATGGGAGAGTTTTCAGCATATGTTTTAAACAATGTAGTAATGGTGCCTTCTTAATGTCAGTAGCCAGGGAATTCCAGGGCACATGCCACACATGGAAAAACTCGATCACAAATGTGCAACAGGCAGCTTATGGGACTGCAAAAGTTGTAGTTCTGCAGATCAAAGTGATTGAATAGGCACATGTGGGGCAAGGTGAATTTCTTAAATAAACTGGTCCCAAGGAATTAAGAGTTTTATATATCTTAATATCAGTTTATTTTGCTAATGCCATTAAAACATCTAATGCTTAATATATACTAGCACTAACAAGGTGATAGACAGGATCTTTGCCCAGAGTTGAAATTCACAATGTTAAAGGTAATTATCCAGATAAGTGTTATGGGCAAAGTAATATTTCATTGTTGTCCAGAACTGGTAAGTTACGTCTGTTGATGATGATATTAAAATAAACTTGCGATATTCCAGATAAACATGAATATCCTTTCTATTTAGAAAAGCTGTGTAAGTTTCGCTGTGTTCTAGGGATAAGGGCGGTCCTTACTGAAATATGGCTTTCAAAGAAAATATTCCCTATGGTTGGTTGGTCTTAATTGTTGTAGAGTTAATAGAATCATAGAATTGGAAGGTACCCCGAGGGTCATCTAGTCCAACGTCCCTGTGATGCAGGAATCTCAACACAAATGTCTCTTGAGTCCTTCTGTAGATTTTGTTGTAGGTAGCAGCTGTGTTCATATGTGATTCTAGCTTGGTATAGCAATTTATGTTGTGGCCTTTCTGGAGAGTGAAAGTAATTAAAAATGGCCTAACACTCTTCTAAAAAACATAGTATTCTATTTCATCTACATTCACTGGTAATAATGTATTAACTGTTAACTAACAATGTTGTAAGTATTTCAGTGTTTGGTGTCTTTCTCTCTTTATCATTTAAAAAACAGTGTGAGCAACTCCGTCAACATTATATGAGCAAATCAAATGCAGAAGTTTCTGAAGCCCACCAGGCTTTGCAACCAGTGCTACAGACAATCCATGAACTCCAGAAGAAAGTAAGATTTTAGTAATATTTTTGACTTGCCTTTTGATGATATGTGGGAGCTTATAAATCTCTAAAAATGTGTCCATGAAAAGATTCCCTACTGCAACAAGCTGGATTAGAAGTGGAGTTCTAGAAAATTGGCCTTCAGTGGGTTATATCCAGAGCTGCAGTTCCATTAATGCAACAGACTTCCACAGTGCAAGTGAATTTCTACCCGTACAACAGGACTCTCTGTGGTTCTCCTGCTCCCTGCAGCCCCACTCATGCCTTCAAAAATCTGCTGCAGAGCAGATTTTTGTGGGTGCAGGGAGGGAGGGAGGAGAGGAAGGCAAAGTCCTGTTATGTGAATTAAAATGTGCATGCCAGTTTTAGATACAACTAACGCACTGTTCTTCCACATAGTTTCTACGGAATAATATATGTTCACGTTTCTCTCTGCCTCACTCCTGTCCGTAAACATTTAAGATGCATGAATTGACCTGTGAATATACAAGTTAACAGCTTCAGTACGTGCAAATGTTATAAAACTTTAGAACTTGCCAAATAAAATAGATAAAGCAAATTTTCTTTATCACCGATTTTTTTCCTGTTCCTCCAAGGAGCTCATTCCATCTTAGGCTAATTTACTTCACACTTGACAATGGACAAAAGAGCATGATTGGCTAAAGCTCATGGCTGATCCTTCTGAGTCTAGTCTGACACTCTGCTGCTGCACTCTACGAGACACATTGTGCGCTGGGATGATAATGAACACTGATGGCTATGTTCAGGCATAACACTGTGATGTGAATGAGCCTGGGGCTTGCACACAATTCCCCTTCTGCCTTGGCATGACCACAAGGAGTTCAGAAGGTTTCATTTCCCTTTTTGCTTATCCCTGGCATCTTGTTTAATTCAAACTGACAAGTTGCTAGTTTAAAAGAAGCCAGCTCTTTCCTCCTCTTTGCATTGGAGGGGAGAGTACGAGTTTCTGAGGCTTACGTATGCTCATTCACAACACTCTAAACCCAGGTTTATTTTAACATCCAAATGCATCCACTGTGACTTCCTCAATGAATCACATTTGCATTCGTTTCTTCAAATGTAAGTTGAGCAGTCGCTTATCCCAGGTGTGGAACAGCAAGATCAAGGATAGTGTCATTTCTGTAATCCTTAAACAAATAGTGTTTCACTTGGAGATGCTTTGTTTCCCTAAAACTAATAAAAAGCAGTTCTACAGATGAGACTTGCTTTTCTTTCTAAGAAGCAAAATAACTTTAAGGCAAGAATATGTCAGTTTTTAACATGTAGCTCCTCAAGGAAGATCTTAGGAAATAATTCACTACAATAGGCCTTTCTCTTTTAAGCCTCATTTTGCGGTGTTAACATATGAAGAAAGGGGGGAAGTACTCATGTCATTAAAGAGATATGCTCACCTAATTGCACTGTTTCCACAGTTTCAAATATTCCTCATTTATTTTTCATTGTTAAATCTAGCTACTGATTTGTCTCTCGCTGTCTTAAATGCTACAAAAAATAAGTAAACAGAGTAACAGAAAATACTTAAACAATTGTTTATATTTAAAAATCAGTTTTGAAGTTATCTAAGATGACTGCAGTGTGTCAAAATTTACCTGGGGAAAAGCTGCTGGTCTTGTATTCACAAGGAAGTGTGTGTTTCTCAGGCATGTCATTTTATCACACAAGATGTGGCACATGTATTTATGGGCCTATTTTCTGTCCTACACCTAGATGCGCTCCAATTCACCTTGGTGGTTGGATGTGATCCAGTCAGCAATACAATATGCTATTGATGAGGAGCTTGTTCAACGGGTGCAAAATGATCTTACTAGCAACTACAAACAACAAACTAATAAACTCTCTATGGCAGACAAGTAAGTCAGCAGCTACAAAGTAATGTTCCTTATCATAGTTCTCAAGTTTTACTCAGTTTGTGACAGCTCATACACCATGCCCCAGGCACTGCTTGCTTGCAAACATCTGGGCTATCATTTAACATTTGAAAATGCTTCAAATGATGTATCCAAATACAGCATTGGTTTTCAAAAATGTAAGTCTTCTGTTCCCTTTTATGTTGATTTAAATCTTAGTTGTGCATTAGGTGTATTTTTATGTTTGAGATAATAGTCTATGGATTCATTCATCTCTTTAGCAATTATTTTTGCTCTGGAGCGTAACATTTAAAAAAAAATATTACATCATTTCGCTCTTAAAGCACCATTTTCTAGGAATAAGTAGAATTGTATGTATATTTTAAAATATCAGCTTGGTCACTGGCAATTGTTTTCCCACTTTGGGAGTGTCAGATTGCTTAAAAGTATATATTGGTGTATGTTCTACATTGACTTGCCTTTTCAGAAAACTGCATTTGTCTTGTATAGGCACATTACCTCACTTATAGAGATCGCTCTGCATTCTGCCAAAAGTCAAAAGCAGAAATGGTTTGCAAGCTGTTAGCCACATAGCCAGTTCTGATTGTTCCCCTGATAAAAAATTGAAGTAAGGTTTGCATCCTCATGCCATTCAGCCAGAAGAAGTTGCATACAGTATTTGGGCCGTGAGTCAATCCAGTGATTTCAAAATAAAGTTTTGACTTTTCCTGTTTTTGCTAGATTCCGTGACTGCAGAGGCCTTCAGTACCTGCTCACAACTCAAATGGAAGAAGTGAAGAAATTCCAGAAACGTGTGAGAGAGGCTGTGAAAAAACTGGAGGGCCCTCCTTCCAAAGAGGTTATCGAGGCTGCCACTATCTGCCATCTGCGTCCTGTGAGGTTGCCCCTAAACAAGTAGGTGTGAAAACACCTAGACCTCTGTCACTGAGATTCCACTTAGCATTTCTTCTAATAATGAGACACATATCCCTCAACTGAAGTGAAGCAATCAAGTGTGTGCATGGATCCTGTTGAGTTTTTAAAAACCTAAATATATTTTTCTGATTCTCATGTTATATTTCTTATTAGGCATCTCAGTGGGGTTAGTTTCCAAATCTTTTTATTAATTGAAAGAATACTGATACCAAACTTTGGAAAATTTAATTGTTTATTGATCTTCTAAATCTTTCTCTTTGTAATATCTTGTATTCCAGCTGTGTCTTCTGTAAGGCCGATGAATTGTTCACAGAATATGAGTCAAAGCTCTTCTCCCATACGTAAGTGATTTTCTCCCTTTTTGTGCACTTGTGATGAAAGCAAACTTATTTCATTGATCAGAAAGCAGTTTCTGCTGTGACCTTCTATATCCTTTCTGGATAGAAACAAGGTTCCTTCTCTTTGAGAGCTGCTCCACCTCTTGGGAGTGTGAAACTCAGGTGAATTATGTTCTCTTTCACTGTGTTTTTGTAAGGAGAATTGGTATAAGTTTTAAAATAAGGTCACTATATCAAGCACTGTAGCGTTTGTTTGCCTGTTATCTTTGATTTTATTAAGATTCAGACGGACTTCAGATATGATGACTACTCTAATTCTTCTACATTATTTAAGTGTAAAGGGACAGATGGCAATCTTTGAAGAAATGATAGAAGATGAAGACGGTCTGGTTGATGACCGCTTACCTACCACAAGCAGAGGTCTCTGGGCAGCAAGTGAAACTGAGCGCTCTTTGAAAGCTATACTGTCTTTTGCCAAAGCTCATCGAATAGATGCCAAGGCAATTGAAGAGGGCAGCATCTTCTTGGAACTTTTTGAAGCATGGAAAAAGGAATATAAGGTACAACAGCAAGAAGAAATCATGGTGAAAAGTTCAGAACATAAGGAGCATTTTGAGTTGGTTGGTTGATAGGCATATAGGCAACTAATGCGTAACAGTCATAGTGATTGATTTATTTGTAAACCTCCTTTCCACAAAAACGTGCTTAAAGCTGCTTACAAGGATTATAATGACAAGAGTCATAAAACAGCAATATATAATGGTGGCGCTGTAGTCTAAACCACTGAGCCTCTTGGGCTGGCTGATCAGAAGGTTGGCGGTTCGAATCTGTGTGACAGGGTGAGCTCCCATTGGTCTGTCCTAGCTTCTCCTAACCTAGCAGTTCCAAAGCATACCATCCAGGGGTCCTTTACCTTTTACCTAACAGGTAATCATTTCATACAATGATAATTCATTCAATAAAGAATAAGGATGGTAATAATACATAGCACATACAACCACAACATTTTATATGTGTGATCAGTATGTATATTCTTATCGCTGTGTTCGGCAATTGTCACAGGCCACCATGACCCCTTGCATTTCATAATATTTTGACTTCACTGTTCACAGTTGTTTTCTTTTGGGTGGGTGGAGATGCACATAATGTAAATGGTCTCAGTGGGCAAATATGTAACCAAATATGTTGGGTAACATATACTCAAAAGGTTCTGCTCTGATTAATGAAAGGGTATGCCACAATAAAATGGTTAATGTGCCACAGAGCTCTTTGTTATAGATGTTCCCAAAGCAGTTTTCTCTAAACTAAAGGGCTCATTTTGAAATGCCATTCCCAGCTCTTCATTGCTCATGTCTCATCCCTTAAGTGCAGGATGGAGGCTTTGTCATACAGGCAGTCAAATTACTGGGGCTAATCAGCCATTTGTGACATTAATGTCCTTCTAGTGTTGCAAGTGGGGAACAAATTGTCTCTTCGCATACGGTTGCTTTGAGGACACATATGGAGACCTGTTACCAGTGACAGAAAAGGCTGTGCATTTGTATCTTCCATCTGTCCAGTACTAGTAAAGTTTCAATTGGCTATGAAGTCTTTGCTGTACTGTACCTGGTAACTTTACCAAGGCCTCATGTTCTGTGATGCATGGTAGCAGCATTTAAAAACTGAAAATTGATTCCTGTGAAGGCATTTTAAAGTTAATATAGTTCTTTCTTCCTCAAACTATAGCTGTTGGTTAAGAGAATGAATTGTAAACTAGGAAGCTGTAGGTTAAATCTCATTTTAGACAGAAATTACCGCTAGTAGTCTTTAGGCAAGAGGTAGTGTCTCAGCATTGGATCCATAGCTGCAATTTGGGGATGATAATAATACAGGCTTACTTTCCTAGGTCATTGTAATGATATATACATAATATATGTGCTAAGAGTACTGTACCTTTAAAATATTGACTTATATTTTCTCTAGTTTTGCTGTGTTTCAAGTTATTTTGTGAAAGCAGGCTTTTTATTCTGTCTTTGGACCCTTTAAAAGCAATAACAACCAGGAATTGTGCATACTGAAGTGTGCTTAGATTTGCGAAAATAGCTGGTTTTCCCACTCATAGCTAACACAGAATTTCTAGTTTACTGTAACTTTCTTCTGCGTACCTGTGTGGGTGGGTATGCATATGTTTTGCACTACAAAGTACAGTAATTTTACAGTGCAAAGCTATAATTTTCCATTAGATTTTTTTTCTGTTGGTGTTATTTTGAAATCCTGAGTGCTGGGACACAGAATTATTTGTTAACCACAGCCTACTGTGCTGCTGCTGATTATCTTTTTATCTTCCCTTCAGCTGCTTCATGAATATTGGATGGTCCTCCGAGATCACGTGTCTGCCATTGATGAGCTTGCCATGGCTACAGAACGGTTTAGAGTGCGTCATCCGGAAGAGCCAAAACCCAACCACCCTGTTCTTCACATAATTGAGCCGCATGAGGTGACAAAATTCATTGTATCTGAAAAACAGTAGTGCTGATTAAGCCACCATTTGGGACTGCTGCTTGCCACTAAACAGGACTTTAAAACCTCAGTCCTGCGGTTTGTTGAATGTTCTTTTTGTAGCATCTCTTCATTGTTTTGGGACTAGATATAACTTGCACACCAGGATTATGTGTTTATTGTATTATATCTAGAGACTGCCTTAATGATCACTGAATGGTTCCATTTCTTTTCTAGGTAGAACAAAATCGAGTGAAACTCCTGAACGACAAAGCAGTTGCCAAATCACAGCTTCAGAAGAAACTGGGCCAGCTCCTCTACCTCACTAATTTGGAAAAGGTAAGGTTGACTTGCACCATTTCCAAATTACATTCATGTGGAACCCTCTATTACCTTGTAGATATGGTTTTCTCTTTAATCTTCCCTCGTATTGTTTGAATATCTAAAAGAAAGAACGTGGGAACAGGGATTCCTACTTTGCATTGGCATTATCCTCAAAGAGATTCTTGGAGCCGAGACAAGAAAAGCTGTGCTGAGGTTCTGCAGATTTTACCTCATTCCTTCAAGTATGTCCAGTATGGATTTAAAGGGTACAGGATAGACTCAAAACTATGACTCCTTAAACAGCTGTAGATACCTATTGCAAGATGTTTGTATAGCTATGTCAAGAAGCAGGATACCTTCCAGACTGTGCTTCATAGCTCTAAATAATACAGTGGACCCTCCAGATACGAACTTAATTCGTTCTGGGTGTCCGTTCGCACCCTGAAAATTAATTAAGTAGATGCGCCATTTCTGTGCACACACATGGCGCAAATGAGCGCTTCTGCGCATGTGTGCGTGGCAAAACCTGGAAGTACACACTTCTGGGTTTGCTGCGTTCACAACCCGAAAGTTATGTTACCCGAAGGTAACACAACCCAAGGGTCCACTGTATACAAGTTGCTAACCTTCACATAATTGGGACTTTCTGCTAATTTGAATCACTGCAAACTGCTCTAATTAAACAAAAGGAAAAATCTCATTCTTCCTTAAATGCCAGCTTTGTAACTTTTAGATCATAGTTATGAGAACTATGCATGAATTCATTCTCTCCCTCTCTTATATACATGATATACATGAACTTACCATACTACATAGCTAGCTAATTCTCAGGGAAGTTTGAAATACTGAAGCAGTCTATTGCCTAAATGATAAAAAAGACAGAAGTCCCACTGGGCTTGTACAAGCTCTCAGACACACCTAAAATTGTCTAGATTGTATTTTAAAATCATGACTCAGAATTAGCCCCCCCCCCCCCCCCCCGGTTTCCCCTTGGAAGTTTTAATAAAGTTTTCCATGGAGTTGTTTGCATTCATCAACCATAGTGCTTTAAACAATTCTTTTTAAACAATGTATCTCATAGAAATCCTAAAGCGGATCACTGAATCTCAGACAGCATTTTCTCTCTTAGTTTTGTAACTCCTGAAAAATACTGGTTTGAATCCAAATATGCCCTTCTGGTTACAGAAGGGCTGTTGACCGAGAGAGAGAGAGAGAGAGAGAGAGAGAGAGAGAGAGAGAGAGAGAGAGAGAGAGCATAGCATGAGAAAGTAACCCCAATTCAGAAAAGATTATTCTTTTTGCACAAGTTTATTAATGGAGTTTGTATGCCACAGCTTGTATTGTATGTTTCTCATACTGTAATAATGTAATCCCAAGTAAATTGTGTTACTGCATTGTAAGATGTCTTCCACAAGCTTGCACAAGAACACTTGGATAGCACTAACACACACATGAGTCTTTTAATCCAAGCTATTGCTTTTATTTTTCCAGGTATTGATTTATTTTTAACATACTTACAAACAGGTCCTATATAATGAATTGCCAAACTTACCACGCTTTAAATTTGTTCCAGCTTCAAATCATTTGTAAGATTACTTTAAGTATTAATTTACTTTTACTCCCTCACCCAAAATGTTTTTCTTTAATACTTCCATAGTCTCAGGATAAAACAACTGGAGGAGTAAATCCAGAGCCATGTCCAATTTGTGCACGGCAACTGGGAAAACAGGTAAGACATTCACCTATGGATTTTTCTGTAGAGGATCTTAAGATTTCATATTTTTAAAGCTAGTGCCAACCAAACTTCCCTGGGGAGAGCATCCCACAAACAGAACCACCACAGAAAAGGCCCGTTCTTGTGTTGCCACTCTCTGGACCTCTTTCTGAAGACACCCCTGAAGGGCCCTTGATATTGATAAGTCCAGATTGGTTTAAGTTGTGTTTTTATGCTCCATTTGTAATTATATCCATTTCACTAACTCCTTGTTTTTTACCTTTCTTTTGACTTTATAATCAAAAGCTCCTTGTGTTGTCTTCCTCTCTCTGTGTTGATAGATGATAGATAGATAGATAGATGTAGATACAGATACAGATACAGTCGTACCTTGGTTGTCAAACTTAATCCATTCCGGGAGTCCATTTGACTCCCAGAATGGTTTGAAAACCAAGGCGCGGCTTCCGATTGGCTGCAGGAGCTTCCTGCACTCAATTGGAAGCCGCGGAAGCTGTGTTGGATGTTTGCCTTCCAAAAAACGTTCACAGTCCGGGTGAACACTCATTTCCAGGTTTGTGGCGTTCGGGAGCTGATTTGTTCGGGAGCCAAGCCATTCAACAGCCAAAGTACAACTGTATATAGATTTATAGAGATAGATGGATGGATAGATAGATGATAGATAGATAGATAGATAGATAGATAGATAGATAGATAGATAGGAGAGATTTTTCTGATTACTCCAGAGATCAGTTTACAGTATGGGATAGCAACATCACTACTGGCTTCTTCCCTGATTCATGCCTTTAGTATCCTTAAGCAATGTGTACATATTAATTGCAACCAGCATTGTAGATGGATTTCTTCATAGAACTTAAATTCGAATATTTAAAAATTACAATTTTCTACTTAGTTCTAATGTATTGTCATGTTTGTATATGAACTCCAACATCACATGTCTTTGCACTTACTTGCTGTTATTTCTCCCTCTAGTGGGCAGTGTTGACATGTGGACATTGCTTCTGCAATGAGTGTATAGCTATTATTATAGAACAGTACAGTGTTGGCACCCGCAGAAGTTCAATCAAGTGTGCCATCTGCAGACAAACAACATCACATAAAGAAATCTCCTATGTCTTCACTGCAGAGGCAGCAAACCAAGAAGATGATATACCTGTGAAGGTAAACTGTCATACAGATGGGCACTTTTTATATTGATACAAGTTTCTAATCATCCTGTAAGAGTATTTCCATTTTTCTTACTTGGAAGAAAGTTTAGATGCCATGCTGACTGGCAACAAACCTAGATTTTTAGGAGGGAAACCAAATGACTGATTTTTAATGTTTTAGTATGTTTATGTTTGAACTGAATTTTCTGTAAACCACCCAAGGACTTCAAACATTCAACAAATGTTCTGAATAAATAAATGGCAGCAGTCTGTTTAAAAAACCCCCACACCTTTTAATCACTGAGATTTTATTTATGGGCAGTTGGAACTTGCTGGTAGTTGAATTTGATTTTGTGAAGTTTATAGTTCTTTAGATAGCAAAACATACTGATTAATCTGTTGATATTTATAGTGCCAAGCCCCAAATACCCTCCAACCATCAACCAGCCATTGGGCTGATCGGATTTCAATATACACACCCAATGCCTACACCAAAACCTTCTTACATCTGTAGTCATTAAAAGTTGTGGCCTCATTTAATCCCAATACTGCTGTCCTGTGTCTTATTTTGTGTTACTTTACGTGTGCCCACTCCACTCGCACCTTGTGCTCCAGTGCACCTCAGTCCGCAACTAATTACTTTTAATTTTTTAAAAAATCACATTGAGGAACTTCTATTTGAATAACATTTTTGTGAAATGCTTACAATATTTATACATAACTTTTAAAAATAGGAAATTTATGGAAATCATTTATGGCAAATTTCACTGTATATATTTCTGTAAACAAATATATCAACACACAGTGTTACTGAATGACTTGAATCAGATGTGAACTATATAAAGGAAACATAATCTTCAATTTCTTCTTTTTCAAAGGGAAGTCACTCCACCAAAGTGGAAGCTGTGGTCAGGACTCTAAAGAAAATCCAATTCAAAGATCCAGGAGCCAAATCCCTAGTTTTCTCAACGGTATATCTAAAAGTTTTAAAAATTAAAACGTACATTATTCAAAAGGTGGTATATAGCTAGATTGTTTATTTCATACATTTTGTTTACTGCTCGATTGTAAATGCACACACACACCTCAAAGCTGTTTGGATTGGGTGATGGTGTAGTTAATGAAGATAATTTTAAGTTAAGATGAAATTAGGATACATGGGAAGTGTATCTTCTAGTTTTCTTCCCACCTATTTTAGATGCTGGGTGCTCTGATAAGTACCATCTTGTTTGTAATATGGAAATATCTTCCCTTTATATTTTATAGTGGCAAGATGTGCTCGATATCATTGCAAAAGCGCTATATGATAATAGCATGGAGTTTGCTCAAATCAATGGAATTAACAAATTTCAGGTATGTTTCTTCAACTGCTCACTGATTGTAATTTAATCCTTTGCTTTGTCTTGAGAGTAACATTATGAGGATTTCAGAGGACAGACGTCTGCTGGAATATATTGGGACAGGATTCACCTAACAAGTCCCATTAGCAGAAGCCCTGCTCAAGGGTTTCTGCTTGCACAACAGAGCTTCCTCCTGTGCATCCCTATGCCCCCAAAATTTGGGGGGGGGGGCAAGCAAATTCCCAGGTCTAGGAGGTAGGGAGAAAAGGGGAGATTGTTCCATCTGGCAAGCTGAAATTGTTCCATCTGGCAAGCTGAAATGCTTGTGCTGAATGAATGATCAGAAGACTGTGACATTGTATTTGAGCTGATAGCACCTAGCACTTGCTTGGCACAGAAATAAAAAGAATTAAACTGTCAGAGAGCTAGGCTAATTTTAGAGCTACTATAAAGATAATGCCTACTCCCTGTTAATTGCAGCTAAGCTAGTCAAAATAACTCAGGAATGTGCATGTAACCCCCCCCCCTTGTGTCTGGACCAAGCTCCATCTGAAAAGCCCCCCTCATGCCCACCTAGCACATTTTATCTCTGAGGTCATCAGAAAGAAAGGAGGCAGCAGCAGGCAACCCTCTATCATGCCTGAATACATCTGCAGCTGTACTTCATGCCCAGGCACCCTTCCCGCATACCTGTGCTCAGGTATAGTGTACACCTGCTCTCTCTGTCTCAACACTCTCACATCACATCTAGCCTAAGACTGTTTATTGTGTTTTAATTATTTACAGTGATTTTAATTAGTCTTGTGTCTGCTTAGGGAGCCAATTTTGGTTTATAACGTGGGATTAAAATGTAATCACCCATTGTTCATGTTCATCGCTGCTGTGACGTTAACAGTGGCTAAGGGTTCCATTTCATGCAAGCTTTGAAACCCCTTCTGACTAGCTTCAGGTCCTTTGCTGCAGTGGTGATGAGCTGCTAAACTGCAGGGAAGTGAGGAGGGGAAATTATTCTTCCAGAGCTGCAAGGGAAGGAATAGTTATAGTCATTGTTAACAGGAGAGAGTTATTGATATATGTGCACCAGCCCTAAGTATTCTCGGGTTGTGTATGATCCATTACCTCTCAGATCCACTCTGTCTTTGTAAAGAATTTAGGATTCAAGTGTCACTAGTCTGTCACACTTTATAGCAACTGAATTCTTTAATATACAGGGAGCTGGTGAAGTTTTGAATATTATTCTTTATTTTGCCTTTCAGGAAAATCTATCTGCATTTAAGTATGATCCCAAGATCAACATATTGTTATTGCCTCTCCATACTGGCTCGAATGGATTGAATATTATTGAGGCAACACATGTCCTCCTAGTCGAACCTATCTTGAATCCAGCACATGAGCTCCAGGCCATTGGCAGAGTGCATCGCATTGGGCAAACTAAGTAAGGATCAAAACTGTTTTGGGCTCATCTAACTGCCACTTAACGCAGTGTATGTATAACCACTCTGAGGTTTTCTACAATTAAGCGGTATATAAATTCTATGAAATAAATTAACTAAATGCAGTGTTAGGATTTCACATAGCGTACGACAATAAATTGAGAGTAAGTGGCAGGTCAGTAGAAACAGGAAGTACCAGCAGAACCAACCACTTGCCAATAACCTGATCTCATAATGACATTGGCTGGTCAACACCTGTCAAAATTTCTGTAGCCAGTATTGTCCTAAAGCTACATTATAATTCTAGCATTTTCTGAAACATAAGTGGTTTATAATACACATCACATGCTTGTTGTTGGAGCTATTATAGAGTAAACAATAAAGACTATTAAGGCTGTAATCCTAAACTCCCTTTCTAGGGAGTAAGCCCATTGAACACAGTGATCTACTGAGTAAACTTGTAAGGGATATCCCTGTAGGTGTAACAGCTTGTGCTGAATAGTCTTTTCTTTCTCCCCCAAAAAAATTCAGGCCCACAATTGTTCATAGATTCTTAATCAAAGCAACAATTGAAGAAAGAATGCAGACAATGCTGAAAACTGTAGAAAGGAGGTAAGTAAAGCCTGTCTATACAACATTTCATTTTTCAAATATGTATTCAGATTTGCAAGGGCAGCTACCCCAGACATAGAAACTGAAATCCTAGACACTTACTGCTATGTAAGTAAGTCCTAGTGAACTCAGTAGGACTTACTTCTGAGTAGATATGCATGGTGTTAGAAGCCAGGAAAAAAGTTAACAAAAATGTATTATGGTGCAAGAAGGGGAGGCATTATGTGATATTTCTGCAGTCACAAATGATTACAAATTTCTACACAGTACTCACAAATGCAACAAGTGGGCTTGTTGCCCAAAGAATATTGCTTTCCCCAAGCAAAATAAAGCCCTTTGAAGTATTGTGGAAATCAAACCCCTACAGCAGAAGAGTTCCCCTAAGGATCAAACATTTAAATCCTAGGCAGTGAGTAACTGCATGCACACTTAGATATAAACTGATCCTATGGTAATGGTTCTCTGGTTTGTCCTTCTGATTTGTATGTATTTCCAGATCTTTCATGTATATAGAAAGCCCTAGAATCAAAACTAGTGATGTGGTTTGCCCTCACATACATTCAAACTTTACTCCTCATTGGCATTATTTTCAGGCTACTGGAACTGAAGAGCTTGGGGACATTTTTCCAAACAAAATTAAGACAGAGTGAATTTACTTTGAATTTTTGTATTGTCTGATATTCATAGTGAGCCCAGATTGCCAGGTAACATGCAAAGCAGTGTGCACAAAAATCAACGCAGGTTGTTACAGGTGGAGAACTATTTACCTGTTCACCATTCACAAGCACAAATCGGCCTTTTCTGTAAGTCTGCTTTTACGATAATAGAGCACTCGAAGTTGGTTTTTGACCATCTTTTGTAGGTAACATAGCATGTTGATAACAACTCTCATAAGGTTCTTTAAATACACAAAAGCTGTTTCAATAAAAGAATATAAAATTCTTTTGCATATAAAACTTTCACAACTTAATTTTGTCAACCTTGATAATACAAAAATGACTAAAGCAAAACACTGGCTTAGAAAGAAAACCATTCCCAAAGCAGCTTGTCCTTGCAAACCTACTTTTGACTATTTTCTTCAGGTAAATAGATAGCTTGGTCCACCTTGAAAACCCAGTGCTGTGATTTTGAGACTCTCCTTTTCAACCATGATCACTGCAACATAAACCTCTTTAGTAGAGCTGCCTCTTGTATTTAATGAATGTAGATGTGAGCTACATTTCTCATATTTTAAAATGTATTTTTCCCTTCTCCCCTCCGATGTTCCCTCATCCCCCAAAGCCACTCTAGTTCTTCCATGAAGCAGTCGGAGGCCTCTGTGTTAACAGTAGCTGATCTCGCAGACCTTTTCTCAGCAGAAACTGAAGAACTTGAATGAAGCAATGGATTTCATGCTCTTTTGAGACCAGAAGAGGACCATAACCTACTTGTTTTCTAAGCAACACAACACAAATAGCTAACTGTTCAGAGGTTCCTGTAGATGTCACTAAACACCCACTCTTATTAGGCTTCCATGAACTGATAAGTCTTTTTAACAGTTTCCACTAACTTATGCGGTTGTGGATTTCTCCAGCACATTTCTGTTAAGAAGAAAACTTGCACTTTACACAAGCACTGCATTAAGTATAGCTTTGCACTTCCAAAGAACATGAACACCCCAGTCCAGCTTTTGTTTTGTGATTTTTTTTTTAATGTATGACTAGTTGTGCCAGAAAACAGATGGGGATTCACATACCATTGAAAGCAAGGAGTATGGGTAGATAGTATCCATATTCAGATGTACATCTGAGTTATCCCTGACATTCCTAAACTGACATGAGACTTGTTTGCTCAAGGTGTTTGACTAGACATTGAGGAAAGAAAGCTTTGCATGGCAGAAAAGAGTGTGAAAATCATGAAGCAAGTCTTTTGCCTTCATTTTATTCCTAGAATTAATTACTAAAATAAGTTAGTGAGTAAGCAAATCTTTTTTCAGAAAGGGCTTCTAGCGGTGCTGACATATTATCATGCAAGTTCTACCAGTTAATCCTAGCTACTGATTTTTAGACACCACTTTGGCATTTGTAATCATTTTCTAGTTATTTATGCTGTGATATTATGTTATAGAAATCTGAAAATAATTTGCTTGTTTATATTTAAACGTTTGCTGTTAATGTCTGCTCTTCTCTTGATAAATTATGTCTTTTGTATGATCTTTTGTCTTGAAATAATAGCTGAAAACATCTGTTTGATAGATTTTTAAACGTTCTTACATTCTTGTTTAAATTTTGGATTCTTGTATCCTATTAAACTGGTAAAGCTTCCTCTTGTGTAGCTCACTTGATATCTATTAATCAGTTTAGCAGCTTATCAGAATTATATCACAGGGCAAATGTTAATGCTAGCAGATGTGTTTTCAACACTGAAAAATTGTTCAAACACAGATTCAATAAGAGCTTCTTGGAGAAGACAAATACTTGTATGGAATACTCCTGTTAAGAGGGAATTTTTCATAGTATGTCTTCACATAGGTAAAGGTAAAGGTATCCCTGCCCGTACGGGCCAGTCTTGACAGACTCTAGGGTTGTGCGCCCATCTCACTTAAGAGGCCGGGGGCCAGCGCTGTCCGGAGACACTTCCGGGTCACGTGGCCAGCGTGACATCGCTGCTCTGGCAAGCCAGAGCCGCACACGGAACACCGTTTACCTTCCCGCCAGTAAGCGGTCCCTATTTATCTACTTGCACCTGGGGTGCTTTCGAACTGCTAGGTTGGCAGGCGCTGGGACCGAGCAACGGGAGCGCACCCCGCCGCGGGGATTCGAACCGCCGACCTTTCGATCGGCAAGCCCTAGGCGCTGAGGCTTTTACCCACAGCGCCACCCGCGTCCTTATGTCTTCACATGGGAATGCATATTAGAAGTAACATCCTCCTGGCTTGCTTGGGCCATCACTTTCAAGTACACCTCTCAAATGGGTATTTGGCATACTTATCTTCCTGCAGCATCTGAGCTTTCATCAATCACAACTGTCTTTTGGAGTGTGTGTGGGAGGTGTTTGTGTGCCCTTAACCTTTGCTTATCGTTTGCTACCTTGAAGGTCTCTTATTAAGCAGAAAGATGGTTGAAGTGGAACCCACATTTGGAAGGAATAATATTTTTACACAGGGCCCAATTCCAACTTCATTTCCCTGTAAATAGCGCTTAACGTCAGTCCTGGGGAGCAAATACAGCTCTCCAAGTCTCATTGTCTGGCTCTTCAAGGTCTCTCCACACCACACAAGTACATTCTGGCCACACCCCTTGAGTGTTTTTACTTGCTGGTATGCATATCTTTGAGCTGCAGCAGTGCCTTTTGCTTGCCGTGGATGGAGGATAGAAAGAGGTGTGTGAACATGTGTACTGCACAAAGTTAAAATTTGCATGCATTGCTCCACCCACTTTTGCATTTGGCCCCATTCATCACTCATGTCCTTCCCCCCTCCCCAAAGTGATTGTGGTCCTTGAACTAAAAAAGGTTCTCCACCCCTGACCTAACCAAAACCAACATACCATCACAGAATACAGTGGTGCCCCGCAAGACGAATGCCTCGCAAGACGAAAAACCCGCTAGACGAAAGGGTTTTCCGTTTTTCGATGCGCTTCGCAAGACGATTTTCCCTATGGGCTTGCTTCGCAAGACAGAAACGTCTTGTGAGTCTTGCGATTTTTTTCGCTTTCCCCCCCTTTTTCTAATCCGCTAATAGCCTTTTAGCCGCTAAGCCTTTAATAGCCGCTAAGCCGCTAATAGCCTTTTAGCTGCTAAGCGGCTAAGCCTTTAATAGCCGCTAAGCCGCTAATAGTGCTAAGCCGCTAAGCCGCTAATAGGGTTGCTTCGCAAGACGAAAAACCGCTAGACGAAGAGACTCGCGGAACGGATTATTTTCGTCTTGCGAGGCACCACTGTACTGTGATAGCATATGAACCTGCCCTTAAAATTCTTAACATTGGTTCCATGGAACTGGGGTTTGTTAGGAAAGTGGAGCTGAATCATCATTTAGCCACGCCCTTTCTCTAGAAACAGTGTTAGCAGGGATTATTGGGAATGCCCAAAGATTGAGAGCAGGGTCCCAGAACAGACATAATTGAGGTGTGTGCTGTGTTTATCAGCCATACGAGTTTTTTTGTTTTTTTTATGGAGCTGTTAGGTTTAGGAATCTTGGTTACTCTTATGTTAGCCACCCCTGTAGAATAGATTCTGGTGATTGATCTGCTCTTTTAAATATACAGATGTTATTTTACTATCTGTATTTAGTATCTTAATATTTTACTAAATATTGCAGATTGTGAAACCTTGTAAAATGGGGATAAGTTACTTAAGGATGTAATCATATACTTATCTAAGAGAAAGCCCCATTGAACTCAATGGCTTCTGAGTGCACAAGTAAAGGATTGTGCTGTAACGCATGGGTTTTCTGTGAAGAAAACGCTGGATTATAAATCCATTTGGCAGATCCCATGCCACCCCATGCCACTTAATCTTTCCAAAGCAGACTTTGGGGACGTATTCTGAGTTGTTTTATGATTGTTGCCCTTGATTTAGTGCTAGGCCTCCCTGAGGCTCAGAGGCTTGGCAGTTTCCCTTTGGTTGCTAGAGCTAAAGCTTGTGCATGGATGGCATGTAAACATGGATGCCTCACTTTATTGGGGTGATGAATGTAGCTATCTTTAAGCTGCATTAGACTTCTTTGCAGATTTTTAAGATCATGTTTATTTCTGTTTAAGCATCTTTTTCTAACATCGTTACACATCAGGCAAAGAATATCTGAGCTAAAACATAGTACAAATAAGCAATACATGTGTGTGTTTGTCTAAGCTCTAAGCTGCTGGTTCAGTCACAACAAGAGTTTCGACCGTTTCAGGGAGCTGGACTTGGCCTGTAAAGCATCCGTTGGTACAACCAGCCTTTTTCTTCCTTTTTTGGTTGCCTGGAACATAAAAGTTGTTTACGAGAATGGTCATGTACTATAAACGTAGGCTTGAAAAAAAGATCCCACGCTGGGAGAAAAAGGAAGCCAAGGAAATTACTTGCTTGCTCCCAACCCCCCTCGTTTGCTCAGTCTGACAAAGATTGTGTCTGGTCAATGACATTAGGGCAGATGAGTCACAATCTATAAATTGGCTGCAATGAAAAGTGTGTTTTAGAACTAACATTGTAGGAAAGCCAAGCCACTTTTGAGAAGTTATTCACTCAGCAACACTATTCTGGGAATTTCTGTCCTTTTAAAAGCTGACCAAGCTTCAGTATGGTGAAAAATGCCAACTGGCTATGCTCGTTGGGCTAGGCGCATGGAAAATGTTCCTGTTCATCACACCTATAATACCCATCTGCACTGCTTCACAAGTTCTGCAATCCCATGAAACAGGAACCCGCAGTTTGAATGAGAATTGGAGTTTAAATATAATAATTTACTTGCCTGCGGCTTCCCAAATTAAACCATGGGTAATTAACCATGGTAATTGCATTTGTTTCTCATTAAAACAAGAAATCCCACTGTTGAAGTGGTGACTTGAATAAAACCTACCTCTCAAAATGAAGATACCATGTTTGACAGCACCACAGCATCACAGCTGGGATTGCATACATCACAAGAAATCAAGTCACATGCTTATAAGGGGGAAAGGGATCTGAATATATCGATTTGGGGGTCCTCTGATAAGAGGCTATTGATTCAGTGGAGCAAATATGCAGGCAATGATTGGTGATTTCCCCCTCTCTCCTGCAGCTCCTCACGCTGTTCTGAAGGGGCAGGCAGGGGAAGAAGAAATCCCTGTGATCCCTGTTCTGCTAAAAAGCTTCACTGGGTCTAAGAGCCTTTCAGCTGAATACTGTATCCATCTTTTAAAAATACTTGTGCGATACAGCAGATAATACCCACAGTGCATTATGGAGCAAACACAACCATTGCAGAAAACAATTCCATACCCCCTTTTGTGCTTTAATAAGAGTGTCGTTTCCAAAATAATAATACTGCTTATCAAGCAGGAAGATTAGTAACAAAACTGCTTGTTTTAGAAATTGACAATCGGAGTATGTACTGTAGAAATTATACTCTAACAGAACTTGTGCTTTCAATGGTCAATAGAAGTTTCCCTATAAAAATGATGATAATTTTATGATTTGTACTGTACCCATTTGACTGAGTTGCCCCAGCCACTCTGGGGAGCTTCCAAGAGACATAAAAACAGATATATCAAACATAAAAAGCTTCCCTATACAGGGCTTCCTTCAGATGTCTTCTAAAAGTTGTATAGTTATTTATCTCAACATTTGATGAGGTGTTCCACAGTATGAGCCCCACTACCAGGGGCCCTCTGCCTGGTTCCCTGTAACCTCATTTCTTGCAATGAGGAAACTGCCAGAAGGCCCTTGAAGCTGGACCTCAGTGTCCGGGCTGAATGATGGGGATGAGGGTGCTCATTTGGGTATACATGACCAAGGTCATTTGGGGCTTTACAGGTCAGCGCCAACACTTTGAATTGTGCTCGGAAATGTACCAGGAGCCAGCGTAGATCCTTTAGGACTGGTGTTATATGGTCCTAGTGGCTGCTCCCAGTCACCAGTCTAGCTGCCGGATTCTGGATTAGTTGTAGTTTCTGGGTCACCTTCAAAGATAGCCCCATGTAGAGAGCGCGTTGCAGTAGTCCAAGCGGGAGATAACCAGAGCATGCACCACTCTGGCATGACAGTGTGCAGGCAGGTAGGGTCTCAGCCTGTGTAACAGGTAGGGCTGGTAGACAGCTGCCCTGGACACAGAATTTACCTGTGCCTCCATGGGCAGCTGTGAATCCAAAATGACCCCCAGATTGCACACCTGGTCCTCATGAACCTGAAATGGCTTCTTCATGCATGATTTGTTGAGGATTTGGAATAAATTGTTGTGGGTCACAATTTTGTCCACTGCTGTAAGATGGAAACACCACTGATTTCTGTTCAGTCTTTCATTGGGACTTGCCTACCTACATCAGACAATTGACAATCTAAGTAAGTTATTTTTATCCTGCTTGAACCATAACATAAGCCAGTTTTAAAATGTTTTAGGCTGCTATCCAGAACCCTGACTGGATTATTCCCGGTAATGTCTCACTTGGGAATGGGAAGATAGTGTGGTTTTCGTACATTATGGGTGTTGCACTGTTCTTGTTTTTACTTTCGTGTATTTTATTTACTGTAACATGCCTTGCATCTTTCCCCCTTTTTTTCAAAAAAGGGTGCCTAAGAAATCGAATAAACCTAAACATATGTGTTCACATTAAAGTGTCAGGCAGACTGTTGACTGTGAAGATGCCTCATCTTTCCCATCAGTCAATATAATCAAGAAAGAGGTGGCTTATCTTATAAACCACTAATGGACACAGGTTGGAATGCTAGCTCTTTTGTTTGGAGCATCCAAAACATATTTAATTTGGTCCATTGCTGAGTTTAAATTATATAGTACACTGAAGAAAGGAGAGGGTTTGAAAGTTTGAAGATTTACATTCCTTAGAGTTCTATAATGAATGTGGTTCCAGAATTCAGTTTGGAACCATTGCTCCTGGGAATAGCCTTTCTGTTACTAACTTTGTAACCTAGTTACTGTGATCGTAATGTCTGGAGTTGCCATTCCTGGCTAGGTTAACTGAGGGATTCCTCCTGCTGACAAAAGGAGGAAGTTTGCCTAGATTAAAACACAAACAAGGCTTTTAATTCTTCCTTTTCCCAGTTGAATTAAGAGTTTGTTGTGCCTGCAAGTAGACTACGGTCAGAAAAAGCTAATCATTTGCCGTCTTTGAGTACCAATGAGATGCAGGGAGTGCAAGAAATTGTTAACTGCACATGTTTAGTCTTGGACCCAAGACTAGCAGTAAAGGGGCCAAACTATCAATGTGATATTAAATACAAATACATTAATTACAGACTCTCACAAGCACCCTTCCACTATGATCTCACCATGATTCCCCACCTTCCAATACTGCTATTTGTATTGGGAGGAATGTTCCCACTGAATTAGTCCAAAATTTGATCAACTAATGGTAGTGGATTTCTTCCTAAATCTTCTTTATTTGCTTTAAACCCTAATCTTCATGTTCACTCAGAAGTAAGCGCCACTGAGGTCAAGGGAGCTTAGTCCAAAATAAGTATTTATGGGATTGCAACCTTTATTGCTATTCCTACAGCATTCAGCGCTAAAGCATTACACATAACTATGTACTCAATAAAATTATTATTGTATTATTTGCCCTTGAGTGGTCCAACTGACATTGATTTTTTTTTTTAACATTCTGAGTTGCACTAACTGTGGATTTTCTCTCTTTTGAACAACTGGTCACCTCCTTTCCAAACTCTAGATTGCAAGCATCTTCTGAAAACTCAGATTCCAAAGCAGTTTGGTTTGCAGAATTGGGTGTGAGAATCTAGGGTCTCTCGGAACTTGTTTTACCGTCATTAGGATCCTGAATGATATTTTGGCATCATTCTCTACTGATAATCTTCCAAAATCCTTTTACCTCATACTACTGCTGTGGGTGAACACCTGTCCTCTAAAACTCATTAACATAAAACTCCAACAGTTGTTAGGTCCAATGCAATTCCATGGGCTGCAACAGACAATTCAAAAAGCGGCTTGGCAACTCTTGAAAATCCATCATTATATTGGGCCCGTTAAATTTTTAGGTTTGTTTCCCTCATATTCTACAGGCAGCTATAACCGCTGTATTTCCCGCTGAAATTCTTTCCATAGAAATGGTTGGGGTCATTGCCTGAAAATAACGGAAAACAGTGACTTGAGGGAAGTACACATTCTTTCAGGTTAATAGCATCATTTTGAAAGTGATGCTGCTTTTTTTCCTTTGAGAAAAGTCTTGCCTCTTTTAGAAAGGCATTTATTTATTTACATTGCCCATCGAGAAAATTAGGACATTATTTCCATTTCAGGCTTTGTCTTCTGTGGGGATGGTGTTAGTGTCTTCTGTTATTTTGTGCCTTTATTCCCAAGAAACAACAACAACAAGGAATGCATAAATAAACAAGGAGCTGTAAATCATTTACTGCCCTTCTGCAGAGCAGAATGGAAGCATATAAAACACCCAGAGGGAGAATCCCAAAGGGAGTCGAGGGAGGTCCTCCTCCTCCCAGATAAAAGATGTGCTAAGCGGCTGCTATAGTAAAGACAAAAATGTGAGGTGGGGGGGAAGGGTTTTCTTCTTGGGGAGAATTCAGCTCTAAAATAGGTGGTGACTTTGGCGTGAGTAATCATGGTCTCCAGTGGCTATCTCTGTGGAATCCTATTGTTGGACCCAGAACGCCCTTGCGTCTTCAGGCAGGAGGCATTCAAGTTTAGAAAGGGAGGGGGGAAACACTGCAGGGTAAAAGCCATGAGGAACCATTTACACCACACCCTCATCCAAACCCTCATCCAAAAGACCAAGTTGGAAGGGCGGGAAGTCTCTGTTCAAGTTCCTGGCTGGTGCTCTTTGAGGAAACTTCGGTTGTGATGGCACCTTGCAAAATGCCCTTCTCTACCCTCTTGGCGGCTTCTCTGCTGATGTCTTCAAGCGGGACCAACACTGGGGAGGGTGAGTTCTCTCAGGAGGAATCTACTTTGAAACAGTGTCTATAACTTCTGTGATATTATTGGTACAATTATAAATTTACCTTTGTCTTATACCTGCACTTTAAATGCATTTATCAAAATGTAGTTTGAAAACACAGCTTGCAGCACACGTTGATGTTTCTATGTGTTGTGGCAAAGGTTCAGTATAGATACCTTAACAGGTGGGTTTTTTTTAAAATTACAAAGTCGCCTTTTCTATTGAATCAATGTTAGTAATAAAAATTGGCCTGGACTTGCACATCACCTTTGTGATACTTATAGATTTTAGAATAAATAATACACTGTTAAAGCACCTGGTTGGAAATTCCTGAAATTGCTTGCCTCAGTGGGTATCACTTGTTGAAATATGCTCTTTAAAAGATTAATATAAATTTGCTGGTTATAATCATAACTGTCAACTTTGCCCTTTTCTTCCGAGGAATCCTATTCGTAATAAGGGAATGTCCCTTAAAAAAAGGAAAAAAGTTGACAGCTATGGTTATAATAAACTACCATGTAAGGCTTGTGATTTTAGGCTACTACTGATGTCCCCAGTTTTAATAATAGTCGACTCTAAACTGAGAGAGAAAGTATCTGGGTGACTTTTTAAAACCCAGTTTTCCTGGTCTAAGGAATGCAGGCTTTCTTGAGGAGCAAGGATGAACCCTAAGAAACACAAATGCCAGCCCTCCTTCATGTAAGCTGGGGGAGCCCACAGTGGGGAAAGAGCGAGGGAGCAAAAAGTGGGAGGAGAGGCACAAATAAAAATGGAGGGAGGAAAGGAGGAGGGAAAATCCTCTGCAAGTAATCAGCTCAGACTTCTGGCAAGGGAAAACATGAGGTGGAGGGATTAGGGCAAAAACAAACACACAACACTCTATAACGCTGCAAACTTTCCACCACTGGCTTTGGTGCCACTCACCATCACAAAGATTACCTCTGTGGGAATGTGACCGTGACAGACAAAAATGATTCTCTAGTCTTGCATTCAAGGAGAGGACTCCTATGCCATTAACATTTGTGAACGTTCAGAAGAGGGAACACAAGTTAGTCTGAGTTGTCTTTTTTTTGAGGGGGGGAGGTAGAATTGAGCCCTCCTGGAAAGTTATGAAGCAAATTCTGCAGGCACCCTTCTAAGCAATTTATGTGAGATGAGCCAACTTGGCTGCTCCCATCTTTCAGTGTTTTAGACAATAAGTGAAGTCAGAAAGGTTATTAAGGAGTTTGTGTCAGCATCGCCCTTGAGCCAGTGCACCAACTGGACTCATGCACCTCAACCCCGACTGGGCTAGGCGAGCTGGGTAGCACCGCCAGAGACCTCCTTTCTCACAGGAACAGGTCACAGTGCTGTGGACTCACAGCTTAGAGCTGAGAGCACCGGATTCACTGTCTCAATAATACAGTCGTTGCGCAGCAGAGTTTTGCAGAGTCTTGCAGAGTATAAACCACTCGGAGAGCAGCTCTGTAAAATATCTTCCTTTTATTCTGTAACTACAACTATGATACAAAACTATATACAGAGCTGAATATTCTAAGCATAAATCAATGCTACACTGAGAGTCTGCAGCTGCACTTAGCAGCAACCTTATCTCTAGGATCTCTAACACTTTCTCTCCGATACACTGACTGACTGACTGACTCTCTCTCTCACACACACACACACACAGATGTGGTGCTGGGCAGAATAAGTAGATAGCAGGACACGCCTCCTCCTCTCTGGAGAGTCAGCAGAGACCATCAGGAGATCATCAGGAGATTCTTGGGTATGGGAGGGGTGAAATCTCCTCAGTTTGAACGCCAGGTGATAGAGATCCCTGGGTCCTTAGGATCCACGCTTTTCACTTTGTCCTTAATGCACTTTTCCTGCTTCTGTCTCATTTTGTACTCCTTGAAATTTCTATAGTTTGCACTTCCTTTTTTGCCTAGAAACTAGAGATGCACGTTTCCTGGTGATGGGTTAATTTTAGTACAGTACTCTAGAAGTTGTTTTCTGCAAATCCTGCCACACAATAAGTGCAAGTGGATGCTATAGAATCCCACTCACTGCAAAATAACAAATAGGAAAACTTTGCAAAGCTTAGGCACATTTAAAGCTAAAGACCAGACATGCATCAAGAATTCACTATTGCAGCTGAATTTTATACATGTCTACTGATGAGTCTTTGCTGTTTAATAGGGTTTATTCCCAGGTAAGAGAGTACAGGGTCGCAGTGTAGGTTTAGGGTTGGCATTGGGGAAAAGCAGGGTTCTTGTGCCTTTAAGAGCTGAATGGCAGCTAAAAATTCAATAGGTTAAGCATTTTCTAGTATGGGCATACAATTGGGGAAAGCTTCACCTGCTGACATTCTGTCTGTCAGATATTTTGTTATGTGTGTGGCAGAAGATTTATTTTTGGACCCTCCAATCCACCTGCAAAAGAGGTTACAAATTTGCATATTACATAAAGCATCTGTAAATGTTATGCAAATCTCTCTCCTCTTTTGCAAGTGGGACAGAGGGCCTAAACCACACACAGTGGACTGGGTACAGAAAATTCTGTTGGAACCCCTGTGCTCCAATGCTTCAAGGGTGAAAGAGGCTACATCTATTGACATCCATGCTATCACACAACTGTTAAAGGTACATGAATCCTAAGATGAATTGTGCCTAGTCACTTTCCATCAGTACAGCACTGTCATGCTCAGAATAATTCTGCACGTGCTGTTGTTCAGGATTTTTGCTGGCACTCTCCTCCCTTCCCGTAAATTAACTGCTGCTTCTTGGCAGCTTTACAGACAGATTGGCAGCTACAAAGCTCTAGCTTCTTTCAACAAAACTCTGGGAACATGAAAACAGGAGTAATTCTGATCCCATCATTTTACATGTGGACAAGTAGGGTAAATTCTTGAAAGCTGGCCCACCAGCCTTTGGGCATAAGTCCTCCAGATAAAGTTTGATAGTGAATAAAGAGACACAACAATATTTCCCCTGATCCTTGGATAAACGACAACATATATTTCTTAAAATTCATGGGACTTCTTTATTACTGATTTTAGAGTAACACTGGTGGCACTACATTTTAAAAATCTACAGTTTCTGCTGAATTCATAAAATAACCCGCTGTTCTACATTTTACATTAAAAAACACTATAAATGTTTTAGATAGAAATATTTTTATTAGAATATTTTCGTAGAATAGTTATTATTTAATCAGATTTTCCATATGTTTGTTCCATTTGTTCAACTTTTTATTTTGCATTATACATCTAAGACTGAAACCCTTTCTATGTCCAGGGCAGCTGTCTACCAGCTCCATCTGGTATGCAGGCTAAGACCCTATCTGCCCGCAGACTGTCTCACCAGAGTGGTGCATGCTCTAGTTATCTCCCACTTGGACTACTGCAATGCGCTCTATGTGGGGCTGCCTTTGAAGGTGACTCAGAAACTACAACTAATCCAGAAATTCAGCAGCTAGACCGGTGACTGGGAGTGGCCACCGAGACTATATAACCCCAGTCCTAAAGGATATTCAGTGGATCCCACTATGTTTCCGAGCACAATTCAAAGTGTTGGTGCTGACCTTTAAAGCCCTAAATGGTCTCGGCCCAGACACTGAGGTCCTCCTCCGAGGGTCTTCTGCTGGTTCCCTAATTGTGAAAAGCGAAGTTACAGGGAACCATTCGACAGAGGGCCTTGTCAGTAGTGGTGCCCTCCCTGTGGAACATCCTCCCTTCAGATGTCAAGGAGATAAAGAATTACACAACTTTTAGAAGACATCTAAAGGCAGCCCTGTTTCAGGAGGTTTTTTATGCTTGATGTTTTTATTATGTTTTTAGATATGCTATATGCTGCCCAGAGTGGCTTGGGGAACACAGCCAGATTGGCGGGGTATAAATAATAAAATTAGTAGTAGTAGCAGCAGCAGCAGCAGTAGTATATTGTAAACCACTCTGTAAACTGCATTGTAGACCACTTACTAATTCAGGGATATATCAGTTCAGTGTTCTTCCATTGTAACATCAGTTCTAGACTACAGCTCAAATTTATTTTCAGGATTCCAAAAACAAACAAACAAAACCTGAGACAGTAATAATAGTTTAGGGGTTTGGGCAGGGGGTATTTTCCATCCCTTCCCCTCCCTCTGAGGCCTCATTTGCTAACCTCATCTTCCAGCTGATAGAAATATGATCAATCTAGATTAATCATTCATCTCTGAAAACAATTTTGTGCTAAGATTAGGCTTTCAATACACACTGATCAACCACTGAAAGCAATGTGCTAATTCACCTTCCATTTTAGCCACCCAAAGGCTAACAATTCTTTCCTGAATGTAAATTATATTTCTTTCAAGCCAATAACTTCTGTGACATTTCAGCAGACCATTAGTAAGTAAGGACCTTCAATGGAACCTGCTCTGTGATGCTTCAAGAATCAATCAGCCAAAAGCTCTATTAACATTATTTGGGTCTGATAAATATACAATTTCTGAAAGGCCAAAGTTAATTGGTGTTCTGGAGATACTTCCATTGCATCCAAAAACAAATGTGTTTTATGAAAAGCCCTGCAGCTGATTTGACCTGGAATACAGAAACAGGATTTTCTATCAAGATAGCCCAACACAAGTAGACTCTCAACTCTATAGTGACCTAAACACTTAAGGCAGTGACTCATACAGCAAATTTTTGAGGAAACACTAGTCTCCCATTATCTTCTTCATCTTCTTTGGTGATCACTCGTAGCTGAGTAAGATTGTCTTCTATAAACACAGTTTTAACAATGAGTCTGTAAGTGACTGTGGAGGCCAATTCTGGATCCACACATCCTTCCACAGTGGGGACATTGGTTTCTGGGTGGGAGCTGATCACGATGTGGATTTGCCAAGCGTGCCTTCTTCTTAGCATGTTTCTCCCTTGCGTCCTGAGTTTGAGTGCCTTCAAAGCCCATGACACCTTTGGTAAAAGCTGATCTCCAATTGGAGCAGTCACAGGCAAGTGTTTCCCAATTGTTGGTGTTTATACTACATTTTCTTAGATTTGCCTTGAGGCAGTCTTTAAACTTCTTTTGTTGACCACCAGCATTACGCTTTCCATTTTTAAGTTTGGAATTGGAATTAAGTTGCTTTGGAAGATGATCATCAGGCATCCGCACAACATGACCAGTCCAACGAAGTTGTTGTTGAAGAATCATTGCTTCAACACTGGTGATCTTTGCTTCTTCCAGTACACTGGTATTAGTTCGCCTGTCTTCCCAAATGATGTGTAAATTTTTTCGGAGACATCACTGATGGAATCTTTCGAGGAGTTGGAGGTGGCGTTTATAAGTGGTCCATCTTTCACAAACCTTCAGTAAGGTTGGTAGTATAATAGCTTTGTAAACAAGCATTTTGGTTTCCCTGCAAATGTCCCAGTCCTCAAACACTCTGCACTTCAATTGGGAGAAAGCTCACACTGCTCAGGCAATGCTGGATTTTGGCATCTATGTCAGTCCTTGTGGAAAGATAACTGCCCAGGTAGGAGAAGTGATCAACACTTTCCAACATTACACCATTGAGTTGGATTTAATCTGATGTTGCCACTTATTGGAGATGTGGAAGACCTGGCCCCATATTGACTCATATCTACAAAGAGATTGACCAGAAAATCAATAGAATGGGACTCAACAAAACTAGCTATCTTCAAAAAGCTCAATAAAACTAGAAAATAGCTTACTCCCCCTCACATTTGTAAACTCTGTAATGATCCTCATAATCAGGAACGCAACAGGTCAAAACACCTCCTTTCAAACCACTCTCTTCAGATCCCCCAATCCACCTGTGAAAGAGAGTTTGGGAAGCCATGTTTCCCAGCATCTCTTGCATCATAGAGGCTGCTATTGAGTTCTAGGCATCAGGGGAGCTGTGAAATGTAATTATCCCAAGTGTCTTGAGTCCACACCCTGGTGGACTCTGGTTTACAGGCTCTCCCGTGTTTTTTACTCAGCTGTTGGAGCACTGTATGTGCCAGGGAGAGAGGCAAGCCTTACACAGATCCATCTAGAGCTCTTGCTGGGTTCAAACTACTGCCAAGTGAGTTTGGGGGAAGGAAAGGGATGGTAAGAAGGGAGGGAAGACTGACCGACAGCTCTGGCAGACTGTCCTACAATATAAGTCAGGCTCAAATGCAGAAGGATCCAAGTCTGGGGAAACTCCAGTTTGCCTCCATCACAAGCAGGAATTTCCCATCATAGACATCAAAACCTATTGAACTGCTCCTGCAAATGGAATAGCTTTCACCCACAATATTCCTGTATCTTATAGCAAGGCAAGAATTCTGTCACTACACCTGCCAAAAAAAGAACAAGCTTGGATAAGCAGCAACAACTGGTATCCTCAGTGAAGAAACAGGCACTGTAGCTGTTCCACAGCTGGGACAATCTGGTCTAATCCTAGATACCATTAAACTAGTTTAGCATTTCAGCTATACTGAAGAATACACAATAAAACTGAAGACACGAGGCGATATCTTTATTGCAGTGGGTCATAAGACTGGGCTATACAGAAGTGTTCGCTTTCCCAGAATAGTAGTAATTATTGTAAGAATTGGACATGAGTGACTGACAATGTTTGCAACTGGGTAATAAGGCCCCACATTACAAGTAGGGCTATGCCATTTTTGGAAATTGATAAGAAACCGGTACTCTGCTAGGGAAAAACTGGTCATGCACACGTGAGTTCTGAACTGCAGCCGGTGCATCTGATTTGGGCTTTAACTTTGGTAAGAATCCCAAAGAGAGCCAGTGTGGTGTAGTGGTTAAGAGCGGTGGACTCGTAATCTGGTGAACCGGGTTCGCTTCTCCGCTCCTCCACATGCAGCTGCTGGGTGACCTTGGGCCAGTCACACTTCTCTGAAGTCTCTCAGCCTCACTCACCTCACAGAGTGTTTGTTGTGGGGGAGGAAGGGAAAGGAGAATGTTAGCTGCTTTGAGATTCCTTCGGGTAGTGATCAAATCCAAACTCTTCCTCTTCTTCAAGTGTTCTGGGAAGCCACAGAATTCACTGATATTCACTAACCTGTATTTTAGAATGTATCCCAAGAATAATATTTCCTTTGGAATTTCACCTTTGCTTTTCAGCGATCCAGATTCAAACTCTGTACATACACACATGCAGATTACACACACCCACACCCACACACCAGAAAGCTGGGACTTTACCTCCCATTCTTTCCCCTTTAACAAGCAGTGTTTTTACATATAGACACAAAAATCAACGAGACCATCATATGTACTAAGGACCTGATTGAAGTAGAAATTCCGAGTGCATTCTTCCTGTCAAAGAACCCTCCAATATTAGTAAGTACTGTGATTTTAAAATTTTAATTAAAAAAAAAAACCCATTCAGTCACTTTAACATGAGGTAATCCCCTTTATTTTGGATGTGTGAGTGCCAATGCATATTTAGCAACCACTGCACACACACACACACACACACACACACACACACACAGGAGGGACCCTGAAGTCTGTAGAATTGCAAAAAAAAAGGGGGGGACCCAACAAGGAGGGGACGACCCAAAGACAGCCCAAGGAGGACTGAGTTCCCATGAATGCTGACTGTTGTGTGTGGTGGTGAGGAGGTGAGAATGGAAGTGCATGGCTGACCCCCTGAACAGGAATACTCCACAGTGCAACATTTTGTTGTACAGTGGTACCTCAGGTTACATACGCTTCAGGTTTCATACGCTTCAGGTTACAGACTCTGCCAACCCAGAAATATTGCTTCGGGTTAAGAACTTTGCTTCAGGTTGAGAACAGAAATCGTGCTCCGGCGGCGCAGCAGCAGCAGGAGGCCCCATTAGCTAAAGTGGTGCTTCAGGTTAAGAACAGTTTCAGGTTAAGAACAGACCTCCGGAACGAATTAAGTACTTAACCTGAGGTACCACTGTATATGTCATTTGGGGGGGTTTTCTGGATGCTTTCCTTTTTCCTATTACAATTCATTAACCCAGAGGAGCTCATAAAGAATTGTGGCTAATAGCCCATTTCGTTGCCTCTAGTTTCTAGAACTGTAGCATAAGGGGACATTATTTATCCAGATCTTATCTGTAGAGATCTTCCGCTATCTTCATCGTCATATGCTTTATATTCTAATTTTCTGGGAGCTGCCAGCCAGATGATGATAAAATGTGAGCTGGTACATTGCAGACTACACCACATCAAAATATTAGGGAAATGCCAGGCCTTTCTTAGTGCCTTCAACCATGAAATATTTTAGCTGTACTCAGAAAATTCTGGGGAAGTGCCTTTTGAAAGTGGGGTAGATTTTTCTCACGCTGCCGCTTTCTCTGTGTCCAACTCCTAATGGGATCATAGGCTACATCAAATGAATGGATTTTCACTCCCCCCCAAAATTGTAGCTGTCACATGATAGAATATACCTGTTGATAGAAGGCAGATTGGCACTTGGTAAAATTGTATCTTGATGACTGTGAGTCCCAGAAGGCAAAGGAGGCATTTTTCATGCAATAATGCCATGCTTCCAAGTGAAATGAAGGTGTCAGGACCAAGGATGTGCTGATTAGCTAGTGCAACTGTAAACATAATCTAAAATTGTGTTGAGAATTATATTGTAAAATTAAAAGGAAAAAGAAAGGTTTTTCCTTTGCAGGTCTCTGATTTACACCTTAATGACCCAGCATGTCATGGTACTCAAGTAGGAAACCTCTACATATTCAGCATTAAGACCAACTTCACAGACTGCGGAACACGAATGGTAATATGCAAAAGATGTTGCTGTAGTCTTATGGCTTTTTACATACCTTCTCTGTACACTGCATTTATCCTCTTGTATCCTGTTTATTTAGTATATGAAAGAACAGCTTTTGAAGAATGACAGAATCTCACACACATTAAATTCTATATGGAACTAAATAATCATCTGCTTTGTCTCTCTTCATAATGTAAACCACAAAAACATCGTTCCTGCCTTTTAGAAACTGATTGAGAATAGCCAAAACACCAAGAACCAGATTAACATGTGAATCATTCAGAGGTGGCATAGATTTATATGCAGCTTTCAGCAGTTCTCAACCTGTGGGTCCCCAGATGTTGTTGGACTACAACTCCCATCATCCCTGAGCTCTGGCCTTGCTAGCTAGGGGTGATGGGAGTTGTAGTTCAACAACATCTGGGGACCCACAGGTTGAGAAAGGCTGCAACTTGATTGTGTTTGCGCAAGTGTGTGTGTGTGTGGTGTTGCTTTTTATGTATTCCGTTTCTTACATGTCCTTCATGATCAGGTCCCAGGGCAGGTTACAGCAATTTAAAAATACAATATTAAAAACAGTTCAAAACAAGTTCCATGATACTATTGGATTCTATTATTTTAAGCAAAAAAACATTGGTTAAACATTGGTCACCTTCAGACCATACATTAAAAGACATGACTTCCCTCAAATAACCCTGGGATCTGTAGTTTGCTAAGGGTGCTGGAAAGTGTAGCTCTGTAAGGGCTAAACTAGAGGTCTCAAGATTCTTTGGGTGAAGCCATGTGTTTTAAATGTGCCTTAAAATATATTATGTGGATGTGGCCATTCTAGGGCGGCTGAAACTATACCAATACTCAAAATCCCCCAAGTGCATTTGTGACTTATCACAGTATTTCACTACACATCTGGGTTCAAGGACAGAAGCAGTCTGTAGAGGTCTCTAGTGCCTCTCCTGTCTCCCTGCCCAGCAAGAATATGCTATTACTTGTGTGATCCTTAATCTCTATCTTTGAACTGGGAGAGCAGAATGGCTAAGAACTGACCTGGGTCTGGGGCTCTGCTCAATGGACCTTTGATAAGACATCAGTGAGGATCTTCCTTTCCTTACTGGGTGCTCTAGTTCAGGCGTAGGCAAACTTGGCTCTCCAGATGTTTTGGGACTACAGTTCCCATCATCCCTGACCACTGGTCCTGTTAGCTAGGGATCATGGGAGTTGTAGTCCCAAAACATCTGGAGGGCCTTGTTTGCCTATGCCTGCTCTAGTTGGTTAAGGAGCAAAGCTTCCAAGTCTGGAAGCACAGCTTCAGAGCAACCTTCAGTTCCCACTGCCACTACATTATTATTTTCCTATCAACTTAAGTTTTGGGACTTACTGGAATATTTTTGTGTTTTATTAACTTGCAGGATTCCGAAGGTGCACATATTATTTTCATCAACACCATACAGAACCACCTCTCTGATATAATCACAAGAACTTTTATCAATATCACATTTGCCTGCCGATATCCTATTAATTATATGGTACAGCAACCTAATGGAGAAAATAAAATCAGTGTTGATATCAGGTAAGCCTGTTACCCTTGTTGTTTTCTGTATACAGTGGTACCTCGGGTTAAGTACTTAATTCGTTCCGGAGGTCCGTACTTAACCTGAAACTGTTCTTAACCTGAAGCACCACTTTAGCTAATGGGGCCTCCTGCTGCTGCTGTGCCGCCGGAGCACAAATTCTGTTCTCATCCTGAAGCAAAGTTCTTAACCTGAAGCACTATTTCTGGGTTAGCGGAGTCTGTAACCTGAAGCGTATGTAACCCAATGTACCACTGTACCAATATTGTGCCTGGATTAGAAATAGACAAATCTGTAAATTATGGTTTCTCATTTTTCCAATTCAGTTATCACCATTTCCAAATTGGTTTGTGATTTATTTATTTTTAAATCCACATGCACACATTTTGGTACACCATTTCCCCTGATATATGCATTTTTGCAAGCAATGTTCCCTAACATGATACATTTCTGTATTTTCCCCCACAAATGCAAGCATTTTTGTGTGCATTTTTCTATATCATGCAGTCTTTGGGCATGCTCTTTTGATTGCATAACTGCACTGTAATGTTTGGAGAAGTGTGAATTTTGAACAGGGGCTGCATTTTGGTTCACATATTGGTTTGGGAAGCGCAAATTACATATGTTCACATTTAAATACAAACTGAACTCATTTCGTCCTCCATCCCAAATCTGGATTAAAGTCACTTGAGAAGTATGCAGACAATATTGGGTTAATCACTGCACTAAGTTAGCTGCATAAATAGTGTGCTCTGTTGAAGTTCCTTGAGACGAGTGGGACTCTCTTGCTTAGAGCTCTTACCGTGTTTTCCATAGCATAGCTTCTGTGCATGAAAGGCAGGCATGCATCTAGTTAGGACAAGCTTATTGTTGTATCACCATACTTGGGAAACTTTCACCGGCTGAAAGCTTCTGCCTGTCATGCAGCTGGTCCAAGTCACAGGAGCTTGCCAAGTTGCAAATTTACTTAAAAGGGTATCATCACCACTGGCTACTAGAGCTGCTCCATTCCTTGCAACCTGATCCTGGGCATTTGTGTATAATACTGAAGTACCAGTATAAGAGCTCTGCAATGCCAGTGTTGTAATTTCTATAGCTGGCCCAGGCCTCACCATTGGGCTTCCCTAGTAAATCATGCACACGTGTGTGTGTGTGTGTGTGTGTGTGTGTGTGTGTGCGCGCATGCATGTGTGTGTGTGTGCATGTGCGTGTAATGACAATTATCATGGAAATTGTGTCATTTCAACATCTCCATCATATCTATTTGTCTTTGTTTGTGACAGGACCATCACACTAAATACAGAAGATGGAAATTTCTCTGTATCCATGATGCTGTACAAAGACCGGCATTTTGAAGACATGTGGACTACCATTCCCTTTCTGACTCTAGAGGACAACGTATTTGTCAAAGTGAAAATGGTACCTGGGGTTATTGAGTCCCTGATGAATCTGAGAGTTGAGGTGATGGGTAGATAGCAAAGGCAAGACATCTTCATCAAACCAGGCACAAGCCAAGATCCATTGGGGGGGGGGGAGCAAAAGCAACACGAATCTGAGAACATTTTTGAACGTGACTGTTTACTTGTGACTTACTTTATTATCATCCATTTGCAGGAGTGGGGTTGAGAGAGGGTAATAAAATACATAATTATTTTAAACAGATAATGAATTTCCTATCAAACATATGGTTTCAGACAGATAGGGCCAGTGGGAATAGGGATATCAGGAGCATTAGGGCTGAGAGCTAACAATATCCAAATCAGAGAATCTACATTCACCCACAGGCCTCAACCTTACTGTTCATGGATAAATCCTAACCAGGGGCCTGGGGAGGAATGAAGCAGCAGATCTACCCTACTGCTCTAGCACCAGCTAAGAGTGAAGGTAGAAGACCCCCCTCCTCATTTTTTGCCAGGCCAGGAAATGGTATAACTCAGGGGCCCGAGATAAGACCCCTCAGGGGACAAGTGAGGAATTGGATCCAGGAGATCTAAAATTGTTGGTACCCACCCCCTACTCCAAAATGTCCTGATTTGGAGCTTACCATTTGTCACTGCTGGTGGGAGAAGCCAGCAGCGACAAACCTATACCCCATCCTAACACCACTCACTAACATTTGGGGTTGGGCAATGCAGACGAGAAAATTGCTTGCAATAATCTGTATCTCTAGGAGAAAGGTGCACTGAAATACTGGTGGGTTTTTGCAAGGACTAAAAAAAGCAAAAGAAAAAAGATTTGCAAACTGATGCAGAACTGATATGCCAAGCTGAACTGAAGTCTGGAAAAATACAAAACAGAGAGAACCCAAAATTGACAACTTCGTCTAGCCCTAGTGACAGCTGCCTTCTATTTGTACCCAGCATCTAGTTGTCGCGGTTTCTTGTTAGCTATCATGGCTGACAGTCATTGTTAGGCTCATCCTCTGTGTACCTATCTAGTCCTTTTGAAAGTTACTGACTTAAGAAACAAGAACCCTGTTTATGTTCTGTCTCTGCATTTGGCAGGTCCCAGGCAACTTAATCATTAGGCTTGAAAACTGCTGGTCTACCCCAACGAAGGATCCTGTTCATGCTGTCCAGTATTCTTTTATCAGAGACAGGTTCGTATCCCACTTTGGTAAAATGGACAACTCATTCTGAAAACATATTGGGCTGAGCTTTCCATTTCTTTTAAAAAACAAAGCAAAGTGACTGCTGTGAAGGGGAGGCTGACCAGATGAAATCAAAGCTGTGCTTCAAGAGTTGAGTGTAGGTATTATCAGCATCAGACTCATTGATCTCATTGTTGTTGAGAATACTAGAATACATTCTGAGGGAGACTGTAATGAGAATGCTAGTAATAGCAAAAGGTTGCTTGGGTGAATGGTGCTGAATTTGACCTCTCCCCCTTACTGTTTCCTCTTCTCTTAAGCAAATCAGCCAGAGGCGGCTTCTTCACAAATAGCAAGTGCCTTTTCATCCTTGTGCGGGCCCATCTTTCTTTATGTAACAAGTTAATACATGTTTGTCCATATGTGCCTGTACCTCTGAAGCTGTACATGTAAACAGTATGATTTGAGTAAATCAGCCTTGAACAATGGCAGAATCCATAGCTTCAATGGTAACTCCAAGTACCTTGGCATAGATGGTTTTTCTGACTTGCGAGGAGCAGGGAACCATTGGTCACACTGAAAGGGCTGGCAAAATGGAAAAAGATGCCTCTTTGATGCAAGAAATGCTCACAGTTGAAAAAGCATTCTAATACTGTAGTAGTATACTTTTGAGTCAAGTACTTTGCACCAAGACTGAGTTTATTCTAGGTAGTCTATCCATAATGTGTGTATTCATATTTTGCAAAGATGCCAGCTTTTGATGTAATCATATATTTTTGGTTTTGTTCCTGCATAGCTGCCCACAATTTGTAAAAGATGAAACCCTATCAGTAATAACAAATGGAGAAGGCGAAGAAGCACTCTTCAGGATCCAAATGTTCAAATTTGTTGGCATCGCATACAACCATGTTTTCTTACACTGCACAGTTCAGATTTGTCATGGCACAACAGCTGCTTGCAAACCAGTAAGTTGATTGTTTTACAGGAAAATTTCACATTCAAAATTTGAATTAAAACTTTGCATTTTGCACTCAAAGTTGAGGCTATTTTTGTTCTGGCGTGTTACTGTAAAAGGGAATGAAAAGAAAATGCTAAAGATGGTATTTCCTTCTAGCAGCTGGACTCTGAATGGAAGGGAGCCTGGCTGGGGGGAAATGATTGGGGAGACAAGCTGTGAGGCAAAAAGAAGCACACAAGATGTTTCAATAGGAGCCCTTGTCTGCACATCGCTATTGAAGCCCCCTCATTGGTCCTTCAGAGTCAAGTATTTTCTGTTGTGCTGTTCCACTTCAATCCATGTGTTTCTGGAGTGTGTCACACATGAATATTCATCACATATCACTCCATCATTTTGTGGAAACTTTAAGAAATGAACGAGCTATCAGAGTACAGTACTCCGAGTGGGAAAGTCATCTTGAGTTTAGAGTTAACTGTAGGAATGCTTCAAGAAAAATATGTTAATGTGTGCATTTAACAGATCCTGATTTGTCAAAGCTAAGAAATTGAAAGGTTTTTGCAGCCGCCAATGAAGGAGAATCCTTTTTTTAAAAAAAAGCTGACTGAACAATTGATTATCAGAAGCACTGGAGCTCATTTTTGTTTGTTTGCTTGTTTATCTTCCTCTGTGCTTTTTCCCTCTTGCTACCAGAGCTATCACTGCAGATAAAACTATCATTTCATAGCTTTAATTGCAGCCAGCTCATACAGCTACAGGTTATCAAATAATGAGCATGGGTGTATGACTCATCCAGTCTCTTTCCATCAGAGCTGGAATGATCCAATCAATATCCAGCATCACCATTTATTAAGGCAGAACTGGAAGCCGCCTGGGTTTGTCTTCCTGACCCAGAGTCTGTGACATGGGAAGATCAGAACGGTTTCTGGAGTTGAGACAGAGAAGAGGTGGTGGAGGAATTCCTGTAATCTGGCATATAAGTATTGTTGTGGCTTCCTCCCCTTCCTAATTTGGAAGGTTACAACAGAGCATGCAATTGTCAGTGGGGAGTTTGGGGTTGGGTGGAGAAGGGCTAAGGATGATAGTGTATGTACTGCTTTTACAGATACCTGAATCACAGCCTTTCAAACACACAATGCAGTGTCATAGGAACATACTGTATCTGAAAAAGTACTTAGTACCAATGGCAGCATAACTAGGTGACCTTTACTGGCAGTCAACTAGCAAATTATTTCTGCAATTAAAGCAGGGCTTTTTAACAGATGCACTATAATATCCTGTTTCAGAATGACACTGTTCCTTAAAACTGTTTGTATCTGAATCATCAGCTGGTAGGTGACTGAATAGTATCCTTGTGAATTATTTTAGAAAATAGATGCTTCTACCTTAGTAGCAATTGTCATGGTTCTGAAAAAACTCCAGAGAAGGATTTATTTTCCTAGTGCTATAATGAAAATGTCACTACACTTGTATACTGAGCAAGGGTAAAATGAAAAAGTCAGTGTGACGTTTTGGATAGAGACAGTTATAATAACAGAGGCTAGCACTACATGGCTTATAAAACAGTTCAGACCAATAACAACAGTGACTCTTATGCAAACAAGCCCCACTCAGTTAAATTTAAGAGTCTACAGTGTATGTAGAATGAGAACTTTCTACAGAGTAGTAGTGTAGAGTTCCAAAATATTGAGTCATGTGGATCATAGGGAGTTTTCTGGTTAGTTCACTATGGGACTTATTACTTGCTTGCTCAGAAAAGAGATGCGTAAAAAAAAAAAAAAAGGAGACATTACATCTCAAATTCCTACATAACATAAAAGGAAGAAATGCTGTTCTGCTATTCCTTCTGGTTTCCATGTTGAGCCGTATCTTCTGCAGTAAACCTTCAGTTCATCCACACACACCTCTTTCTCTCTCTCTCTCACACACACACGCACACACAATGCTTAACTTCCTCTAGTCATACCCATTGCCATCTCCTTCCTACTTCCCTTTGGGGATGGGCTATAGCTCATAGTTAGAACATATGTTCTGCATGCAAAAGGTCCCAGGTTCAATCTCTGGTACCTCAAGTTAGGACTGGGAAAGACTTCTGCCTAATACCCTGGAAAGCCACTGTTACTCAGTGTAGGGAGTACAGAGCTAGATGGGCCAATGGTCTGACTTGGTATATATACGTAAGGTTGCTACCTATGTTCCTATGATGGACAGATTGCAAGAGATTGGTGGGTTACACATCTTTAGGATTCTAATAGTCTGACATGGTGTGTTAAGCGACTGAACATTCATACATGTCCCTGCATATCACCCTTCAGTACTTGAGTTGGAAAACTTTGGCAATGTACTTATTAGTTTGTTAGACACCCTAAATTCCTGGCTCCAGTAGGTGTTATCAAGCCGCCTGAACCCCTGGATCCAGCAAGGGTTAAAATCTAAGCCAGGCCAGTCTCCTGATGTGGCAACTGGCTGGGAGATTAAGAAAGCAAAAGGAAGGTTGTTGTTGTTTAGTCGTTTAGCCGTGTCCGACTCTTTGTGACCCCATGGACCAGAGCATGCCAGGCACTCCTGTCTTCCACTGCCTCCCGCAGTTTAGTCAAACTCATGCTGGTAGCTTCGAGAACACTATCCAGCCATCTCATCCTGTGTCGTCCCCTTCTCCTTGTGCCCTCAATCTTTCCCAACACCAGGGTCTTTTCCAGGGAGCCTTCTCTTCTCATGAGGTGGCCAAAGTATTGGAGCCTCAGCTTCAGGATCTGTCCTTCAGGACAGTATTGGAGCCTCAGCTTCAGGATCTGTCCTTCCAGGTAGCACTCAGGGCTGATCTCCTTCAGAATGGATAGGTTTGATCTTCTTGGAGTCTATGGGTCTCTTAAGAGTCTCCTCCAGCACCATAATTCAAAAGCATCACTTCTTTGGCGATCAGCCTTCTTTATGGTCCAGCTCTCACTTCATACATCACTACTGGGAAAACCATGGCTTTTATACAGACCTTTGTTGGCAAGGTGATGTCTCTGCTTTTTAAGATGCTGTCTAGGTTTGTCATTGCTTTTCTCCCAAGAACAAAAGGAAGGTAATAGCCCAATAAGAAAGCTATGGAGAAGGAGTCTGTGCCAGAAGGCAGGGCCCCTCCTCCAACTCCTAAATAGATAGTGAGAAGACAAAGGCAGAGTTGGAAGTAGAGTCTTTAAAGTTGGCTGTGACATGACCAAGGGAGAAAAGTTAGAGAGCTATGGCTGATATTGATGACATCCAAGGCTGTGGCTATGGGAGAAACAAGACCATTTTGGGGTGTTAATCTTGTGGACCCATCCATTGCAGGCTCAGGTTCTATATATGTGTAAAGGACCCATATAAAGACACTAGTTTTCGCATTGTATCATATCCAAAAGGACACACAGACCCTAGAACCTAGAACCCCTGGAATCTTGTACGTAAGAAAAAGTAAAGGGCCCCTGGATGGTTAAGTCCAGTCAAAGACAATATGGGGTGCGGTGCTCATCTTGCTTCAGGCCAAGGGAGCCACCGTTTGTTCAGACAGCATTCTGGGTCATGTGGCCAGCATGACTAAACTGCTTCTGGCGCAACGGAACACCATGACAGAAGCCAAAGCGCACAAAAACGCTGTATAGCTTCCCATCACAACAGTACTTATTTAACTACTTGCACTGGCATGCTTTCGAATTGCTAGGCTGGCAGAAGCTGGGACAGAGTAATGGGAGCTCACCCCGTCATGGGGATTCGAACCACCGACCTCCCGAGCAGCAAGCCCAAGAGGCTCAATGGTTTAGATGACAGCGCCACCCACTCCCAGAGATTGGGGTGGCATGTAACAATACCTTTCATTCTGACTGGCACATTATTTTCTAAGTAGCCTTTTACCTAACCAAATGGGAATTTACTTGTAATCCTAGGGTTTCTTATTGTGTACTACGGTACTTTGATAATCACTTTAGGCTCACACATATTTACTAGTTTGCGTTTTTTCTAGAATTGCACAGATGACAGTCTGACCAGAACTAAAAGAGAAGTCCCACCCTTTTCTAGTCACATGGTATCTTATGGCCCTATAAAGCGAAAGGTGGCAGATAATGAAGAGACTAATGTTGGTAAGTGGCTAAAAAAGTGCATGCCTTAAAATATAAATCTTCAATAGAGTTACAGAGAACAATAGTGGTTCTCTTTTGCAGCATACAAATGTCCCATCTAGTAGAATAAAGATAATGGATGGAATTCAACATCATGCTTGATGAACATCCTCCCTAAACAATCATTTCAGCTTACCAGACAGAACAACCCACATTCTTGCCCCTGTGCACTGTTTTGGGGGGATGTGGGAAGGAGATGGGGGGAAACCTTATTGAGTAAGCAGAAATCTTTGTGCAAAAATTGAAAAACATCAATTAAGCAACATCAATTAAAAATCCTAAGGTTAATAATATAAGAAGTGGTTCATCCTCCATTCCCAGAAGAATGACTTTAAACACACTGAGAACTCACCTAAGTGACTGGCCAGTAAATGTGTATGTCTGCAGGTTCCATATTCAGCATCTCCAGGGAAGGAGAGTCGGCAAAGACCTCGGCCTGTGATCCTGAAGAGCCATTTCTAGTCAGAGTAGACAATACACTGGGCTAGATGGACCAATGATGAGCACAATGCAACTTCATGCATTTGTAGCAAACATCTCAGATCAGGATATTCCCCTCTTGCTGCCATCTGGTGCAGGTGAAATCCACGTTGCTGCTCTGTTTAAAGCAGCATGCAAATGCAATTCCAAGTTTTATAATGGTTAACATTATTTCACACATTAGATTTGGTGCGAAAGTATTAACTTTTCTGGAAATCGTTCTGCTTTCTTTCAGACAGAGGAAAACTTCTACCAGTAGACATTTTGATCCTTAGTGGAATTCTGATGGCTGTACTGGTGACAACTGTAATTTTTGGGAACCTTTTTCTTCAGTCACGGAGGTCCTACCCTACTATGCAAGCACAACTAACAATGTCCCGTTTTCTCAACTCTGAAGTACCATCATGATTAACTGTTCCCATATATTTACATATTCTATAGAAATCTACTGATATATTTTATCTAGCTACAAGTAAAGATTACCCAAAGTAGGTAAATAATAAATGTAAGTGAACCTACAATTTGAAGACCACTCCAGATGTGAACTGTGTTCTCAACTTCTCATGCACAAAAAATGCCCTGAAGATTGTATATATGTGTACATTTTGCTGTGTTCATGCATGTTCTGATGGAATGCTTCTCAGTATAATTGCTGGGTGAGTGTGCATGACCATGGATGAGTGTGTGCTCACTATACTTGATGAGCTGGATGCTGATTGCATTTTTTTTCTTCAGAAAAGTGTTATCCACGTAATAAATTTTTAATGCTTGAATAGCCATTCCTCCATTACATACGTTAGATACATGTCTCTCAGGAAAAACATTTATTTTCTGAGGCCCTCCCCCCCCCCATGGAAGCAGTCAACAAGTCAGCTGTCATTTCATTTTTAATGCATGGCACCATAATCCTAAATATTATAGGAATGATCTGCTGCTCACTCTGATGAAAACTACAGCTTTCCTACTCTTTGCTATGAAATGGCTTATGTTGTTATTCATTGCTATCAATTGTCCTCAATAAGCAAAGCATTGTTTAATAGCAGAAACTGGTGAAATTGTGTGACCCATCTTCCCTTTACTCCTTTCCCCCCTCTGTGCTGCATCAAAGAGTTATGGCACAATTCTGCAAGTGCAGTACTTGCTAATTTTATGAACTGTTAAGATTGGTCTGAGGGACGCGGGTGGCGCTGTGGGTAAGAGCCTCAGCGCCTAGGGCTTGCCGATCGAAAGGTCGGCGGTTCGAATCCCCGCGGCGGGGTGCGCTCCCGTTGTTCGGTCCCAGCGCCTGCCAACCTAGCAGTTCGAAAGCACCCCCGGGTGCAAGTAGTTAAATAGGGACCGCTTACTAGCGGGAAGGTAAACGGCATTTCCGTGTGCGGCTCTGGCTTGCCAGAGCAGCGATGTCACGCTGGCCACGTGACCCGGAAGTGTCTCCGGACAGCGCTGGCCCCCGGCCTCTTGAGTGAGATGGGCGCACAACCCTAGAGTCTGTCAAGACTGGCCCGTACGGGCAGGGGTACCTTTACCTTTTTAAGATTGGTCTGACCTACTTAAGAGAAAGATAATAGAATTGTTTCTGAATAAACACTGATCTACTGCTAAAAAGTTTGTAATGCTGAATGAAACAATCACTCAGACCTTATTTCCCTGTCTACAATATTTACCACAACCTCCAGAAAGGTAGCCATGCCCCCTCTGTAGCAGCAAAAACAACAAAAAGTGGTGAAGATTAACTGTTAACATCTTACTGTGACAACTACAGCAGCATGCTTAGTACACTCACTCATATAAACCCACTATTTTCTCAAGTCCAAGTTGATGCTACAAAGAATACCTTTATCAAGAATTTAGCTAAGCAGGATGTAAGCACAACACAGATGAAATTGTTCTGGATTCTCCTGTCCACAGGTTCCAGGAGAAATGGATCAGTAGTAAAAGGGGTCTGTCCCTTTGTCCTGAAAAGAGGTTGGGTGTGTGCATGCTTTGATCCCAGTTCTGTCTCCACAGCCCTTCTGATGGCAGTGAGCTCCAGCCATCTTTACCACCCATCTTCAAGATGCCAAGGAGAAGGGGATTGGGCTTTATCAGCACAATACATTTCTTTATAGCTCAACAAGTCACCATGCAACTATAATTCACAGCAGCCATTCCATCAGACTCCAGGGGTCTGCTGAAAGACCAGCAACGTTTGGCTCTTCTTGAAATTCTTCTATTCCAGCTGGTCATTACAAGAACTCTGTATTTAAGAAACAGTGCTTGAGTTTTCTTTTTTCTAACTCCCTCTCAAGTTCTTTTCTTTTTGGGATAAAAATGATTTAAGTAAATAAATAACCTGTGGACCTCCAGACGTTGTTGGACTCCAACCAACTACCATCAGCCCCAGCCAGCATGGCCAATTGTCAGATATGATATCCAGAGGACCACCCTTGTTTTATAGGTTCCCTAATGCAACATATATTCTCATAAGGTGCTAGCAAATGGGTGAAACAGATTATTATCTAATAATAACCGGTACTTTAATATAATAAATATCATAATCCTAACAGGATACTTTACTCAGTCACATAAAAACCCAGCTGCGCATATTTGCAAATGAAATTTGGCATCTTCTGGGAATAAAGAAAAATCTCATTTATTTGAGGAACATTTGCTCAACTGCAAATAGTAACTAGAAGAAGTAGTAGTAGCAATTCTACAGAAGGAATACAAATGCAGATAGAAGAATACCAACAGAAAATATGGAGGAACATACCCTCAGACCGTAACAGCTAAATTAGCTAATGCTCCAGACATTTTGACAATTGGCACACACAAAACATGCACAAATTAGTTTTGCTTCCAAGTAACATGAAGGAATTTGTACATCTTTTTGTGTGTGACTGTGATCCACATCCAAGCCCAGCAAGGCCAAAAGCCTCTCATGTCCAGGGACATATCTTTGCCAGTTTTGGATATGATTACTGTACTGTATTTCAAAGTAAGGAAATGACACCATCAACAAACAAGGTGTAATGATAGTAAGCAGAAATCCAAGTGCCCTGTAAGAGGAGATAAGAGGTTCAGAAAAATACCAGCAAAGAATTGAACCCTATGACAGCAGCCTTCACCCCAGAATCTTTCAGTAGCAGAATAGTGGAAAATGCAATAATGCAGAAAAGTGCCTCCATCAGAGTGCTTACAGAGTGCAAAGCCAGCCATTGAAAAGAATGAGGCAGTCTCATTTTAGGAGGACAATGAAGAGGTACCATGGAAATTGTCTTTTATTCTTGAATTTTTACTATGTGGCAAGATAGGTTGATCTGTCAAACTATTGAAATAATAATAAAGAAACTCGAAGCAGGGCAGACCTCCCCCTTGCCCGCAGGTACTACCATGCCACGGGCCTTCTCTGGCAGAGGAAAGGACTTTTCCTTCCGCACAGCATCGCTATATATCCCATTGCATCTGCATGCAGTGGAAATCATGCCTTTCAGAACAAATAGTCCAGTTCCCCGGTCCTTTCCCTCATCATATATGAAGCAGAGCATGTACGAAAGAAGCCTGGAACCGGGGAGCAGCAGTCGCTTCTTCAGAAGCAAATTCCAGAGTACGGCTGCAACAGCCTTAATTCCGTAAGTAATAAGGAAGATGATGATGATAACAAAATAAAACTATTCCCGCAATAGTTGCTTGCACTCCTCCGGGGCCATTATCCTCCGGAATAATAACTTATACTAGTGTTGTAAATTAGCATTATTCTCTAATATAATGGCCGCGAATAAAATGCAAGGCGCCCTTGTATTTTTCAATAAGGGAGAGCGACGCGGAGGCGTCGCCGGACTCCGGGACAGCCTCGGTCACGCTCCCCCGGTGGGAAGCTCGCTTTCCTTTCGCTGCGTCACCGGCGCTGCCGGCCGCAAGGACTCCCGTTGCTCCTCCTCCTCCCTCCTTTACGACACCCGCTCCCCCCACCGCCACCGTGCAGCCGGGGAAGAGAGAGAGAGAGCGCGGGGGGGGGGGGAGCGAGCGGCGTAGCCGGAAAGCGCCGCTGCGAGCCTGCTCTGGCAAGTCCTCCGCCCCACCCCTCACCGGAACCGGATCGAATCTTCAGGGCGTCCGGGGGAGCGGCTGCCTCTCTCGCCTGCTCCTCTCTCTTCCTCCCTCCACGTTCGAGCTGCTTTACGCGCAGGAGGCGGGAGAGCGACCGAGCGGTGAGTCTTGTGTGTGTGTGTGAGAGAGAGAACGAGAACACGGACGCGGGACGGGACGCGTCTTGAGGGCTTTTCTGTCTGTCTGTCTGTCTGTCTGTCTGTCTCTTCTCCCCTCGGTGGGCTCGAACTACGGCTGCTGCTACTGCTGCTCCCTGCCGGCCGACAAGTAAACAAATGGCGGCTGGCAGGGAGGTGGGTCGATGCGTGGTGTGGAGCTGCGGGGTCCCCCTCTGGCTCCTGCCCGAGCAGGACGGGCCCGGCCTGGTCTTGGGCGGTCAGCCCACCTTCTCGCAGGGCTGTGAACCGGGGTGGGAGTGATGGTGGTCGTCGGGGGCCGGAGGGGGGGCAATGACTGGCTGACAGCTGGCGCGGTCCTTTCTGAGGAGGCCCCGGGAGGTGCTTTCCTTGGGGCAGTGGCGCTGCTGCTTTTGCCCCCCCCCCGTTGTGTTTAAAGACGTGTCTCAAAGGAGGGTAGGGGTGGGTGCCAGGGAGGGAGGGGGAAGATACGCCTGTGTCGCTGGCTCCTTCCCTTCTCTTCGCTGCCCGCCCCTCCTCTTCTCTCTTTCCCCTTCGGTGTAGATGGAAACAATGGACAGAGGGGAATGGACCGCCTCCTCCTTGAGCCGATTACTTAGCATGGCTACGGCAGTAATATGCGGAGCTGCTCAACCACACACACACAACACACACAGACGCCCAGCACCCAGTGGTCAGAAAAGCCCTATTGTGAGTTGGGGTGTGTTGGTGCGGCTGCTGCAGGGCATCGTCCCCGCCTCAAGGGAAGGTGTTACACAAATTAGTACAGAGAAGCGTGTTCGATTCACCGGCGGGGATTTCCCTGGGTTCCTATATGGGTGTGTGTTAAAAATAAATGGTTAAATGCAAGGGCAGTTCTGCCCTAGATGACTTGGCTCCATTGAGGGTTGTCCTGTGGTTAAGCCTGAGCCTTAAAAGGAGACAGCATCGTTCCCTATGTTAAACATGTGGGAGGGAAGGAGTATGGCTCTGCCTGTCACTTGTTATAAGGAGGAATAGAACACAATGGAAAGCGGTATTGATTCTTGGAATAGCTTCTTCTTGAAACATTTTCCCTACATATCTAATATGGAAGAGTCTGTAATAATCAATCGCCTATTGAAAATGAATGGATGGGTATAATGTTTTGTAAACGTTTGTAAGCTGAAAGCAGAATGGAGTAAAAGCTACAGTTTGGGAAAGGAGACATTGTAGTAATTTTGAAATAAGAGAACCTTGTCAGATTTTTGAAAAGACATCAAACAATGACCATAGGGACTATTGTTCAGAGAGGAATATGAACACTACTTTAATTCTCTCAAAGAATTTCCCTGTCACATTTTGTTGGCATCTACTGTAACAGTACAGTTTGTAGTTTTTGTGCTGCGTAGTTAAAAAAAAAAATGATAGTGAAAGAATATAGCTGGGACTTGAGTTATGCTGAAGTATATGGCTTAAGCCTGAACTTAAAAAGAGTGGTGGGGGGGATAATCCTGTAATAAAACATTATTAAATGTGAAATTCTTTAAGCGACATGGTTTGTATATATATCTGATAATTCTTATTTTATCTGAAATAAGTTGTTACAATGGTAAGCAGCTCTTTGAAAATAAGTCTTGGAGTCATTCAGTATTTGAGGTTTGGCACTGAACTTCTGTATTCACAAACTTTAACCTTTTCCTTCAGCTTCTCCCTACATCCTTTATTTTGGGTGCAATCAAGGGGTGGCAGATGTGGTGACTGGGTGGATAACGTAATATGTATGTGTTTAAGCAAGCTTTGAGGCAGCTTCCTATTTTTACATACTACTTTAATGTCTCTTAAAGATGTCCTGCAGTACTTCCAGAGTTTTCAGAAATTACATAGCTTTGGAAACCATATGGAGAAACTATTGCCCAGCTGTAGTACATTAAGCCATTAGATCTGTGAAGTTGTTTCTGAAAACACTTCAATCCCAACCACATTTTTCAAGATTAAGCCCATTTGATTTTAAAGGAATTTACTATATTAAATAGCAATTCATGGGCAGTAACACCTTGGGGTGGGGGTTCTCTCCACATTATGTCATACATCAGATTATATTCCCAATCTAGAAACTGTGACAGACAGCTACAGACTATAGACATGCTGCTCTATGCAACAAGCTTTGTGTTGAGCAGAGTTTGGGTGCTGACAGCTCTTGCTGAGATGGCTAATGGTGTCTGGAATCTGTTTCCATCAGACCTAACCACATTGACCATCTGTTCAAAGCTGCATGTGTTTCTCCAATCCAGCAAGTAGCAGCAAACTTTACAGCTATTGAAGCTGGATGCAGATTTTTCCTCTGTGTATCATCTTTTCTCTGTGCGTCGTCTGTGCCCTAGGCCCCAATATAGAACTCTTTCTGTAGGTGCAGATGTTAGAACAGGGCATATCAGCAAAAACAAGCCAGCATATTTAGTAAACCAGTATCTTGTTTTTAAATTAAATCCAAAGTCTGAAAGTATCCATTGGGCTACAGATATTTAAAATAAAAACAAATAGGTACAAAACACACTCGGTGTCCAGAACCATAATGAAGGAATGTAGGCAGTATCTGCGTAATTGTGAAATATTGAAAACACATTGCCAGGTGTTTTAGCTACTAGCATTTTGAGAGAACTGACCACTTTTATAATATTTTAATCTAAATTTCATAAGCACCCTTAATTTCTATCAAGTGAAAACTGACAATACTATTAGCATAAGCTGTAAATGTGTGGTACAGTGTAGAATATATAGATATACCTGAAGGAGCGTCTCCATCCCCATCGTTCTGCCCAGACACTCAGGTCCAGCACTGAGGGCCTTCTGCGGTTCCTTCACTGTGAGAAGCGAAGTTACAGCGAACCAGACAGAGGGCCTTCTCGGTAGTGGCGCCTGCTCTGTGGAACGCCCTCTCATCAGATGTCAAAGAAATAAACAACTATCTGACTTTTAGAAAACATCTGAAGGCAGCCCTGTTTAGGGAAGCTTTTAATATTTGATGAATTATTGCATTTTAATATTTTGTTGGAAGCTGCCCAGAGTGGCTGGGGAAACAGCCAGATGGGCAGGATATAAATAAATTATTATTATTATTATTAAGCTTAAAAATAAGGCATTAGTAAATGGGTGGCTATACACCACAAGATACATGAAATAGCCTTTACTACAGGGTTGGGGAACATTTTGGGGGGTTGAGAGCTTCAGTGGTTGTTTAGAGACGTGTTGGAGTTGCATTTGGGCAGGAGCACAGGCAAAACCAAAAGGAGGTGGGATCTGAACATCCAGTTAAATAAATTGTTTCAGAAACCCCTACCCTTGAATATTAAAACTAAGATTAGAGAATTAATGTTAACACAGGCATAAGTCTGATAGTGCTCCCTGACATTCTTATTTTGATATTTGCTTTCTTTTGTTTGTAACTATATCCACACCTTCCTTAATGGTTTTATTACTGCCATTTGCCACTTCACTTTGTTTGTATTTTTATTCCTTTTATTTGGCATGTCACACTTCCATGTTTGTGTCCATTCCCTCCCCACATTTTTAAATTACTTTTGTTTTCTTGAGCTGTTTCCTTTCATTAATTGTGAGGTGGGAAGGGGTTTATTTCCCCCCTCTCCTTTGCAAAACAGACATGTCACTATCTGATGATGCTCTTAATTCGAGAGCAGCAGCAGGCAACCATAAAGTACACAAGACAGACTGCACAGTAGACTTTCAACCAAATGTGCTTATGGTCAGAAGGAAAGACAATAGCAAGGGGCCTCTCCCTTTTCTAAATTTATGTTAATTTCTAGACGTAATGTTTGACAAATTGTGTCTAAAATACTATGTCCTCAGTGTTGTGTATAAAATAATATGTCCTCAGTGTCTCAGATTCCAAGCTATATAAGTGGCTTCTTTAGGGCAAGTGTGTGGTAGATTTCTCACCCCAGTCCTAAAGCTGAATGTTTCTTTTAAAGATTACCTTTGTGTAAACACAGTACTGTGCAAAGCTATAATCCTTAAATGCAAATAGAGATGAAACGCCAATTTAGTTGTAGCATTTAACAGAGAAGGAAAAGTTTCATCTATAGGTCAGGTATTTTCAGTGTTGATGTATTAGAATAATGGCATGGATCATCGACAATTCATACTAATTACAGAAGTGACTATTCTTAAGATGCCAGAATTTCACAGAAACCTGGCCAGATCATAAGGAAGCCCTCTTTCCCAGTGCAGTGAACTGGATGATAGTCTTGGACACTTGCAGTCTGTGCTGCTCTGATATTTGCCTCATCTTGCTTCGTGCTTCATCATGACTCCTGTGTTCCAGTTCCTGTTCAGAGATGCTTATAATTATGGCACATGACTAGTAAGAAAATCTAGGCCATGTGGTGTAATTGGGAGAGGAGAAGGCAGAAAATTTCTGGAGCAAACTGCAAAGCCTATAGTGCCTGAAACCAAATGAGGGATTGGGTATTTGGCTGGAGAGCAAAGGGCCCTCAGGCTACAATCATAATATTCTATGGATGCAGTTTAAAAACCTGGAACTTACACACAGCTATTCTTGACTTCATGGGCTTTTTTACATTTAAGTGATCAATTGTTTTTTCCCCAACTCTAGAACAGTTGTCTCTTTAAGAACAGTTGTTCTTAAAGAGAACCCTCTCCCTTAAATGTTTCATACGCTACTTCTGCACAGCTGCTACATGTGAGGAGAAATGTGCAGAAACGTGTTACACATTAAATTTGACTCGTTGCTTTGGTTCCTATGCTAATTTAACCAAGTAGTGCTTCTGTGTCTGATCTATCTGAGTTCTTTTTTTTCTGCTATGGTTGTGTAACAGCCTACTATACCAAGTACTTAGGAAAATAAAGCATGTGATAATGAAAGCGGATCTGTCAGAAAGATACTTTTTATCTTTTAATAAAAAGATATTTTAAAAACATATTTTTAAAACAATTATGTTTACTGAGACATTAAGAAAACCAGTTATTCTGAACTGCCATCTTAAAGCTAAACATTTGTAATGAAATGATTGTAATCTAGTAATAAACTTAAAATTCTAATTGAAAATAGTGAAATAAACAGAATCCTACGTCACCTAAAAAGCAAAGACAGAAAAATAAAATTAGATATTTTATCCCATTCTTTGCTTGACTTGTATGTAGTATATGTATGTGCAATAATAAGGAATTTATTGCCTACTTTTGAATGTGCTAAATATTGTAAAATACTTGAAAGTCTATTGCAGAAATATTTCCATTGTACATGAATTTATAGACTAAGGTAACAGTAACAAACAATATGCTATTATTTTCTTCCTGTCACTTTATTGGCCAGATACTGAAATTAATTACAGTTTCTGGAGGCAAGATACTGTAGAGGGTTTGTAGTATCAGCTGTACCAATAGTCTTAAGGTATGTAAATTTAGAAGCCCAGCCATTCTAAAAAGATATTTGAAATGGGAAATCAGAGCTCACGTTGCCCTATTGAGATGTTCACAGCAGTGATCCCAGCTCAGACTTTAAAACTGAACATTAGGAAGAGGAAAAGAAGAGGATGATGAAAGGTGCTGACGTGGAGCTCTCAGTGTGATGTAATTTTGATCTGAATTCTGAAAATGGGCAGAAATAATTTAGAACTTGTAAGCAATATTTTTGAGCAATTGATTTTACAAACTAATCTGAAATACTACTTACTGTGAAGAGGCTTCAGCACATTACCGTAGTTTTGCAATCCTGAATTTACACCTGTTTATGAACTATGATTTGTGAGGGGCTGCTAAACTCATATCAGACCATACTTTGAACTGATGCAGGTTTCCACAGTACAGCTTGGGCTCACTGTGATTTGCTGTTACATCTGAATTCAGAACCACACTTCCATGGTTCTGTCTCAAGAGGCTTACCGGTACTTCCTCATGGAGGTGGGAGTAAATTTATGAACTAGTGAAGTTGAGTTCTAAGCAGATGAAAAACACAAGAAGACAAGCAGCTCTAAAGCACAGCTTACTTGTTCTGAAAGTGCAAACCATGGTGTAGGGTAGGTTCTGAGTTGCACCTAACACAAACCAGAATGTTTGATGTCTCAGTTAACCAATTAGTAAGAGATTACCATATCACCAACTTTTAAACAGTTATCTTAGTGTACTTTATTAAATGTATGAAACGGTTGAAAAATACACACTGACATGTTGTTAAAATTCCAGTGTTCAAAGTTTAAAGTGTAGCTATAGTAACTGGATACACAAGAAGCAGAGAAGGAGTTGAATTACACTTTGAATACCAAGAGCTTTCTATTTCAAGTCATTATTATGCTCTTAGTTGTTCATACAAACATTGGTCATCGGGTTGTTTGCTGCAGCTGGAATTTTAGTTTTGGCAGCAGAGGTTCCAAACACACTTTGAGAGCTCTAGTCAGCTGATTGTAGTATGTACAATAACATCAGGTGATCTGTACCTTCTGAGAGCAGTGTACATCTCACCAGAACTGTGTGTATTTTTAGGTTTCTTGGTTGGTAACAGGCAAGCACGCATACTTCAACATCTCAGATGAACTGAACCCAGTTGCTGACATTGCCTAATCAGAAATGAGCAGCTGTTCTGCCTAGGTTTGTTCATTAGTAAGAGACCAGTATATCAGAAGCTGTTATCTTACCGTACTGATTGGTCAATAAGACTGGGTTTCACAATGGTCAATAAGACTGGGTTTTGGTGAGCAAGTGTCTAGGAGCGGGTTGAAATATGTTTCCCATGTTTGTTTCACCAGAATTGTAGTTCAACTACCTTGCTCTTCCAAGTGAATGTAGTGTAGTTAGTTCTATGAAAAATAATACTTTGAATTGTTAGAATTTTAAAAGGTACGGTGTTGGCACTTGCAGGTTTTGCAGGCCCTTTCTCTAAGATACCAGTGCTGGCAACCAGCAAAGAGGGATTGGGAGGGGAATTCTTGGAAAATAATGCACAGGCGTTGTGTGCATACTTGCTTTAAAAAGAACTGAAAACCTTGTAACAATTTGACCACAGCATCAAATAAAACAATCCAAAATAAAACATCACTGCAGTATACAAATATAAAGTATACATTCAAAGGAGCATAATTAACAGGAAACTAAAATATTCTCTTAAACATTCAAAAAGAAAACATTACTAAAGGAAGTCAAATATAAAATGTACATTTAAAACAGCACAATTAGCAAAAGAATAAAATATTATCATAAGCCTAGAAGATATCTACTGCTGTTGCTGCCAATCTTGGTTCATGGTGAGCAGCGACTGGAAGCTGAGGCTTGATGACCTAGGTCTGCACTAAGAGGTAGCCAAGATGGTCTCTGGCCTCTTAAGCAGCCTCAGCTTTTGTAGCTAGAGTCCATCAGGGTCCCATCCTCTTAAGCCAGGTGGAAAAAGACAGGGAGCAGGTCTTGCAGGACTCTCAGCCAAGAGTCCTGCAATTCTCTGCTCCTAAACCAGCATACAAAATCATTTTTATTGGTAGAACTGAGCTAAGGGCATTGGTTAACTTTTTCCCTGAACATCACCACATAAATTGCTCTACCAGTATGTTGTTTCCTTTCCTTCTTGTTCCAGTGTGCTTTCTTTGTGTTCTTACTTCTCGATCACTTCTGTTTCTCTCTCCATATAACCCTTCCTGTCGCACTATTAACGCAGTGACCTGTAACAGCTTCTTCTTGCTATTCTTTGAAAGTACTTTCTGACTTCTAGGAATTGGAATAATATTTTTCCAACCCTGTAAACTATTTTAAATGCACGCTTTTCAGAGGTGGAGCTTTAAAAACAAATTGTTAATTATGCATATAATTCATTTTGAGATGCCTCTTGAGAAATAATAAAATATTGGTATAAAAAAGAAAATTCTACAGGTCACAATTTATGGACAGAGTTCAAATATGATGTTTGAGTAGCATTTATGGGATTTACTGTCACATGCACTGAACTGAAACACGAGATCATCACATCTGACTGTGGAAACTGGTTTAGTACCTGGATTACCAGGAATTAAAATATTACAACCATGAAAAGAACGGCATGGTACTGCATTGTGAAATACCAACAAAGCACTGCATTCTATTATCAGTTGTCTGGTGTTCTATAAATTTAACTTACCTGGATGCTAAGTATATTTACTTTCACATATATTTCTTTATTTTAATAGAACTTACTTCCATGGAAATGTGCTTTGAATTGCAATATTGAAAATCATAACAACAGTTTATATGCCCACATGTTTTGTAAAACCCCCAGTGACTTATTTGTTAAGGGAGTAGTGGAGTTTAGAACAGAAAAGTGTGTGTGTGTGTGTGTGTGTGTGTGTGTGTACATGCTTATTCCATTCTGTGCTTACTGCTTCTGAAGCAGCTTCACAAAACACAGCTAAGGTTCATTGGTATATAGCAGGCTGTTTCCACAGTTGATTGCAATGTCCACACATGGACAACATCTTCTCTGCTAGTCTAGCAAAAAACTTGCCTTGTGAAAGAATGTTACATTGGTGTTAAGAAGATTGTGTGTGTGTGTGTGTGTGTGTGTGTGTGTGTGTGTGTATCTATCTATATCTATATTTTCTAATCAAGTCAGTATACTATAATTAAAGGTTGATATTATTTTAAAAAAATTAACTTTACTGAAAATGATTTGTTACAGGAAAAAATCAACCAGAACTCTATTCCAGCAATAACAAACTGGTAAGTAAGCTCTTATAACAAGGGGGCTGGAGGGTGGGGGGTGGGGAGAAAACACAAGGAAATACATTGAATGGGAAAACTAATGGTGGGGAAACTTCATCAGATATGCTGCTATCATAATTGGATGCTTTCAACCATAAGAGTTTATCAATTTTGTAGTTCTTGCAATAGATGTAATTAGCAGCGTAAGTCACTGAATTTTCTCATCTCATAAAGGGGGAAAGGGATATGATAACTCATAGTTTCTGATATCTGATTCTGTTTCTTCCTAGTTTTCTTAGCTGTGGGATTATCCTCATCTGCATATTATAGGCATGGAGTCTACACAGAAAAGTCTCATTGCTCTGTTGTCCCTTGGAAGGTCTTGATTTGGTGAGACAGTTTTCCTGATCATAGGGATGTTCAAAACCAGTACTGAACCACTTCTTGAGCAAGAGAAGATAGAGCTGAAGCTTGAAAAATGACGTCTTGCTATTTTGGTTGCGTTTATAAGTAGCAGAATTTGCTCTAAGGGCTGGTGTATGGCTTGTGAGCTGAGGAGTTCTTCCATTTGTTGCAAGTTCACTAGGTGGCTTTAGCTAAGCTGATTTTTATTTATTTAAAGCATTTTTATCCCACTCTTCTGCCAAAAGGGCTCCCAGAGTGGCTTAGAACTAGAAAACAACCTTACCCACAGACCTACAATCCAAAACAGGGATGAGGAGCTTTTCAGCCCAAGGACCACATTCTCCTCTGTGTGAACCTCATGCCAGTGGTGGGCAGGGCCAGAGACAAAAACGAGCAGGGCAATGAATGTGAATTTTACCTTTGTACCAGTAGGTTAGTTTTTACACACTTGCACACCCCTCCCTTTCTTATCTAGGACCAGGTAGAGAGGCCTGAGGTTCCCTGTCCTTGATCTAAAAATACATGGCACAGAAGGCAAAGAGATTGAGAGGGAGGAGGAATAATAATAAAAAAGGAAAATTTCACTAATTCTTAAGTTCCTGAATCCCTTTGGGGTGGAGCTGCATTGAATGATTAGTACCCACCTTGGATTATCTGAAATATGGCTTTTTTAAAAGTTAAGCTGAATTTTGTGCATATATTGTCACAATTTTAATCTTTGGGCCTGAATCTTTTTAAGTATTGATGAAAAGAAAGCAGTTACCTTATATGGCTCTCGTCTTCGTGTGTGGTGTCTGCATGGTTTTGGAGTAAGACCAAGTGTGATTCTTTACTGCATCTGTTAATTTCATCCTTGAATGACACATGAGTAAAGCAAGAGACTAGAATACTGTTAATGCCATATAGGACTCCTCAATGATGCCCTCTTTCTTTGGTATGATGGTATTGTCAAAGTGATGGGTGTCAACCTTTTTCTATTTCAGGGACTCTCCAAATCTTAGAGGAGCAAGTTCAAGTACGTATTGACGAGATTTGGTTTATTTGAAGAATACAGTTCCTAAATTTGGTGGTGAAACATTTGGGCTTAAAATACATTTTTGGTTTCTTATGCTTTTAGTTTTTTATTGGCTTATTCAGGGGCCAGTTTTTAATTCAGAGACAGTGTAGTAAGGCACATGTTGGATTTGAATGGGAGGTGCATTGAAAACATTTTCACAGCCATAGCCACATTTCTTGTAATGTGCTTGTAATATGCTTGCAATGTACTTGTTAAGATAAAATTCAATAGTCCTATGTATGAATCCTGAACTTAGTTGGGAAAGGATTGATACAATGTGATTAGGCTGTTACCATTTATCACACTCTACTGAAACATATTCAGTAGACCTGGACCTGGGGTCGTATTGCAGAAGCATCTACCTTCAAGTTAGTTTTTATGCATTTAAGAGGTGGATATGGTCTCTAAATTATAGCTTATTCCTCGTTATTAGTATTTTCTAGCACACCAAATTCTCCTGCAAAAAAATTAAAAGAGATCAAGAATTTGGGGGTTCAATTACATTGTTTAGCATGTAAAGAACCTTTCCATCAAAGGATCTTAGCAGATCAACTTGTGTGTGGTATTAGACAAACGTGAAAGAACTCATTGCTCACTTTATGTTTGTTGGGAAGATACATTCTTAAGCCTAGATCAAACAGTTTTTCTGTAGTGCCTTTTTATAGATCTTGTGCAGACACACAGGTGTGTGTTGGTGAAGAGCTTTACAGGGTTCCTTCCACTTTAAAAGGCATTGAAGTCCTTGAAAATTCATATTAGCTGATTATTCATTATTTGATCACTAGAGGGAGCTAAAATACCATTTTGAAATTTAACATAATAAACAAAGGGCTTCTTTGTGTAACTATCAAATAACTTTCGTCTTAGCTTGAAAGCCTTGTTTGCTGCATTTGTATACGCCCAGACAATATCCTATTTTTGCAAATTTGCTTTGATGTTATCTAGGGTTTGATCAAAATTTATCTTGGAAACAGGTGCCACAGGACTTTGCAGCGGTGAAGTGATTTTGTCACCATGTTTACACTGTCAGCGGGGGGAGGACTTCCTACTGTGCCTGCTTTGAGTGTGCCTGAACGCAAGTAAGTTTCAATGATCCAGTGCTTTTAAAAACCACTAAAAAGGACTAGAAATGTCAATGTGGGATGGTAGTAAAATCCCAAACCTATAAATTTTGTGGAACACTGAGCAGAGCTCCTAGGAAATAGTTTCTCTTTTGGAATGAATGAAATGCTTTTGAATGCAAAGATTGACTGGCAAAACATGTGAAATTATGATTTTTTATATGCAGTAGCCAAATCTCCTACATACAACGACATACAGTGTGCATACAGTGGCACTTGCAGATATTTTATATAACCAGGAGAGTACTTTGCTACAAGTCTGATGCTTGCTTAAAAACAAATATGGACATTTGGTCTGCTTTATCTTCCTCTTTTCCTAGAGCTGAACTTGCCACCGTGGAAGAACATCAACATCTACATTGCGTCAACTGTGTTAGTCGGCGTTGTATGACCAGACCAGAGGCTGGCATTTCCTGTGATTTGATTGGTTGTCCTTTGGTTTGTGGAGCAGTGTTTCATTCATGCAAAGCTGCAGAGCATCGCCTTTTATGCCCACTTGAAAGAGTGCCTTGTCTCAACAGTGGCTTTGGCTGTCCATTTACTGTAGCCCGAAACAAAATTGCTGAACATCTAGAAATTTGCCCTGCAAGTGTGGTATGCTGCACTATGGAGTGGAACAGATGGCCTGTCAGTTATGCAGATAGAAAATCTTATGAGAATCTTAGTAAAGATGTTGATGAAGTTGAACAGTTAGACATGGCTCTTGCCCTTCAGGATCAACGAATGCTCCTTGAATCTCTCAAAGTAGCAACTATGACATCGAAAACAGGTGATGAGGTGGTAAAATCCAGAGAACAGACTTCTGTTGCAGGTGCCCCAGATGCTGCACTTTCAAATGGCTTGATGCCTGTAGATGAAGAGTCTTATGGTGCACTTTATCAAGCTACTGTGGAAACTACAAAGAGTTTAGCTACAGCTCTAGATATCCTGAACACTGCTACTAGAGACATAAGCATGTTAAGCTCAAAGCTTGGCATTTCACCACCTAAAACAAGTGAAGATTTTCAGCCAAAAGAGCAAAATTGTAGTAGAATGCATAAAGTAGAACTTGACTGTCTAGATGAAGATAACATGGGAGCAGTTGGTGGTATTCACCTGGATATCTTGAATCAAAATGCGCAGTTGGAACAAAATGGCTCAAGTGACATTTGTTACGACACCATGCAACAGTACAATTTGAATATGGGTCTTGATACCTCTTTATGCAATGGCTTTCATGCAGACAATACAAGCGCAGATACACTGCAAGAGAGTAAAGAACTTGGTATGTGTAATTCTGACCAATCTAATGTAGCAAATGGTGTATGTAATGCTTCTCATGTTGAAGCATTGGGTTATTGCAGCCCTATTCCTGTAGCAACACAACTTAAGGAAGAATTACCTCTCCACAGTTTGTCTAACGGCACTGTTAATCATGTATATCTGCCACAGTACTGTAATGAAGAACTGATACAGAAACAAATTGAACAAGACAGACTGAGAAGCATAGATGTATTTTCTTTAATTCCTCATCGTACCTATAATTTCCTTGCAAATCACTACATATCTGCACCAAAGGAAGACAAAGCAGTGGATACATCAGATTTGGAAATAACAGAAGATCCTATGGGTCTTCATGGAATAGATTTAATCACAGCAGCATTGCTGTTTTGTCTTGGAGACTCTCCCGGTGGTAGGGGAATATCTGATAGTCGTGTTATTGATGGATACCGTGTTGATTTTGGGACGCAGACGTTTTCTCTCCCTTCTGCAATTCTGGCCACAAATACAATGGTAGGGGAAATTGCTTCAGCCTCTGCATGCGATCATGCAAATCCACAGCTCTCAAATCCAAGCCCTTTCCAGACTCTTGGGCTAGACTTGGTGCTAGAATGTGTGGCTAGATACCAAACAAAGCGTTCAATGTTTACATTTGTTTGTGGACAGTTGTTTAGACGAAATGAATTTCCTTCGCATTTTAAGAATGTACATGGTGACATTCATGCTGGCCTCAACGGCTGGATGGAGCAGAGGTGTCCTCTGGCGTATTATGGATGTACATATTCTCAACGCAGATTCTGTCCTTCAACGCAAGGGGCAAAGATTATTCATGATCGGCACCTTCGGTCATTTGGGGTTCAGCCATGTATATCTACTGTGCTGACGGAGCCTGATAAGAGATGCTGTTTAGGACTGCGTAGTGACCACCTGAGTAATCTGCCTTTTGAAGTTCTACAACACATTGCAGGTTTTCTAGATGGTTTTAGTTTATGTCAGCTTTCACGAGTGTCGCGATTAATGAGGGATGTGTGCGGAAGTTTATTACAGGCACGAGGAATGGTCATACTGCTGTGGGAAAAGAGGACATACCCAGATGGAAGTTCTTCGTGGCAAATAAAAGAAAAGGTTTGTATGCATAACTATACATGGAATTGCCTTTACCTATGTTTTAGAATTAGTATGTTCTTTTGTCTATGGGTTGAGGTCTCCCAAGCATGGTGGGTCCACATCACTGCTAATAAAGATACAAGAGGAACTAAAAGTTAGAATTGTGCTTTTTGAACAGGAAGCCTCTAGTGCCCCATAAACCCCTGGGCTATGATCTGCCTAGTTCCCCAGCACTAGACAAACCAGTTGTGACCAGGTTAATAATTCAAGAGTATGAAAGCAAAGCAACAAAGATGTTTGCTGCGAGAAAGGCAAAAGACCCTGGAAGCAAATGGCCCCTTGGGAACACAGGTCAGATTCCTCCCTAGCCTTGTCAACCAGTGGCTAGCGAACACCTATAGCAAATAGAGTGGGCAGCAAAGTAATGAGAGTAAGCAAAGAAAACATTAGCCTGTGTGGTGTGCTAATTGATCAGAGGTAAGACCAAAGCTGATGTATGGACATGGCAGTGAGACTTATGCTGGATGAGCCAAGTGGCACTGGACAGTGTGGGACCCTGGCTGAAGCAGGAGTTTGTAGTGAGTTTATAAAGAATTGGATCTGTAAAAGGTTATGATAGTGAGCACAAGCTAAATATTGAACATAACTCTTTTAAGTAGTAAAACGTAAACACAACCCTAATAAATATTTGTAGATGGGCTATCTCTGTAAGACTAGCACATTTGATCTAAAACAATTTGAGAATAAAAGAGCACCACATGGTTTAAGGGAATGCTGCGACAAAATCTGTGGATTAAGAATGTGTTAATAATGCCCTGTACCTTTAAAAATATTTATATCCTGCCTTTCATTAAAGATTGGTTCTTGAGGCAGCTAATCATTAGGATCCAGTGTGGTTAAAATTGCCATAGAAGTTAATGTGTTTGTGGCAGGAGGAAGGATGCCTGCTGATAACTATTATTTGAGTCTTTCATTTTGACTTACTCTTGCCATAGCTTCTTATTGCTAAGAAAGAAGGATGCAGATGAAAGGTTTTCTGGTTGCCAAACCATTACACTTTAGTTCATAACATCTCACAGGCTTAATTGCCAGGAAGAACATTTCCCTCCTCCCCACACTCTTCACTTTTGGCGATAAGTGGCTAGTGTTACATCTACAGGTGAAACTCGAAAAATTAGAATATCGTGGAAAAGTTCATTTATTTCAGTAATTCAACTTAAAAGGTGAAACTAATATATGAGATAGACTCATGGCATGCAGAGCGAGATATGGCAAGCCTTTGTTTGTTATAATTGTGATGATTATGGCGTACAGCTGATGAAAACCCAAATTAACAATCTCAGGAAATTATTGTGAAAAGGTGCAGTAGCTATTCAATCCATAACACCTGCAGTGGGTTCCTGAGCCTTTAAATGGTCTCTCAAGTCTGGTTCAGTAGGAAGCACAATCATGGGGAAGGCTGCTGACCTGACAGTTGTGCAGAAAGCCATCATTGAGACCCTCCATAAGGAGGGAAAGCCTCAAAAGGTAATTGCAGAAGAAGTTGGGTGTTCCCAAAGTGCTGTATTGAAGCACATTAATGGAAAGTTATGCAAAAGGGAAAAGTGTGGAAGAAAAAGGTGCACAAGCAGCAGGGATGACTGCAGCCTGGAGATGATTGTCAGGAAAAGACCATTCAAACGTGTTAGGGACTTTCACAAGGAGTGGACTGAGGCTGGAGTTAGTGCATCAAGAGCCAGCACACACAGACGGATCCTGGAGATGGGCTTCAAATGTCGTATTCCTCTTGTCAAGCCGCTCCTGAACAAGAAATAACGTCAGAAGCGTCTTACCTGGGCTAAAGAAAAAAAGAACTGGTCTGTTGCTCAGTGGTCCCAAGTCCTCTTTTCTGATGAGAGCAACTTTTGCATCTCATTTGAAAACTAAGGACCCAGGGTCTGGAGGAAGAATGGGGAGGCACACAATGCCAGATGCTTGAAGTCCAGTGTGAAGTTTCCAGTCTGTGTTGATTTGGGGAGCCATGTCATCAGAAGGTGTTGGTCCACTGTGCTTCATTAAGTCCAGGGTCAATGCAGCCGTCTACCAGATTTTGGAGCACTTCATGCTTCCTTTCTCAGACAAGCTTTATGGGGATGCTGACTTCATATTCCAGCAAGACTTGGCACCTGCCCACACTGCCAAAAGTACCTGGTTCAATGCCCATGGGATTACTGTACTTGATTGGCCAGCAAACTTGCCTGACCTGAACCCCATAGAAAATCTATGGGGCATTGCCAAGAGAAAGATGAGAGACATGAGACCAAGCAATGCAGAAGAGCTGAAGGCTGCTATTGAAGCATCTTGGTCTTCCTGGTCATAACACCTCAGCAGTGCCACAGGCTGATAGCATACATGCCATGCCACATTGAGGCAGTAATTGATGCAAAAGGGGCCCAAACCAGGTACTGAGTACATATGCATGCTTCTACTTCTCAGAGGTCCAATATTGCTCTGATTTCATTTAATATTCTAATTTTCTGAGATTGTTAATTTGGGGTTTTCATCAGTTGTACGCCATAATCATCACAATTATAACAAATAAAGGCTTGACATATCTCGCTCTGCATGTCATGAGTCTATCTCGTATATTAGGTAAAGGGTAAAGGGCCCCTGACCATTAGGTCCAGTCGTGACTGATTCTGGGGTTGCGGTGCTCATCTCGCTTTATTGGCCGAGGGAGCCGGCGTACAGTTTCCGGGTCATGTGGCCAGCATGACTAAGCTGCTTCTGGCGAACCAGAGCAGCGCACAAAAACGCCGTTTACCTTCCCACCGGAGTGGTACCTATTTATCTACTTGCACTTTGACGTGCTTTCAAACTACTAGGTTGGCACTGAGCAACGGGAGCTCACCCCGCAGCAGGGATTCGAACCGCCAACCTTCTGATCAGCAAGTCCTAGGCTCTGTGGTTTAACCCACAGCGCCACCTGTGTCCCTATCTCGTATATTAGTTTCACCTTTTAAGTTGAATTACTGAAATAAATGAACTTTTCCATTATATTCTAATTTTTCGAGTTTCACCTGTACACCAACACCTGATAATCAAACCCTCATCTGAATATATTTTAAAACCATGGTTTGGCAGTAACTGGTTAGCAAAAAAATCAATCCCAGTTGCAATGTTGGCCAGTTACCTCCCATACCAAAAAGGAGGATGAGGAGCTGGGGGAACAGTTCTGATAATAAAACTGTAGCTTCTTGATCAGACCACTGTATTGTCTTATGAACTTAGGGTTTTGTGTTTGCTGCTGTACTGCCATGCACTTAGTAGTTGGGAAACACTGCTTCCAAACACTTATAAATGCAGTCTTTGAACCCTGAAAAAGCAGAACTAAATGCACTTTGATAAGAAACATTTATTTTCTAGGTGTGGCGATTCAGCACAGCTTTTTGTACTGTAAACGAATGGAAATTTGCTGACATTGTAAGCATGGCTGACCACTTGAAGAAATGCAGTTATAATGCTGTAGAGAGACGGGAGGAAGCTGTACCACTACCATGTATGTGTGTCACACGAGAACTTACAAAAGAAGGACGGTCATTGCGCTCTGTCTTGAAACCTGTACTTTAAACACGAAGAATTTACTCCAATTGCACATACACTCAAGCACCTGATGTAACCTCTATGTAATACTTTGTGACACTTTATTAATTTACTAAATACAATTTCTAGGTAAATCTACTCTGTCATTATGTACATAAATTTTTGAAGTGGCATTTATTTTTTATAATACTGTCTGCTTAGAATTAATGAAAGTTGCCTTAATGTTTGAAACAATGGAACTTGCTGGACAGGGTAGTTTATATAAAACTCCTATCTGTAAACTTTTCATTAAGGATTTCTCTGACTTACGGTTCTGTTTCTTTTTATTCACTTCTAGAGGTATGCACATTCAGACCGGAACAATTGTATAAACAGGAATCTGACCAAACAGCATATATTTGGTCTCTTTGCAAATAAGGATACAAGTGAGAAGCTGACTGCTACTTAGCATTTAGCAGTGCATATTTTGAACAATCTTTTCCATTTCCGAAAGATTGCTGTGCTCATTTAAGCTGACTCAGTGGTATGTAACACTGTTTCTAGTTAAGTTTCTAGTTGAGAAGACTTACATAGGTTGGGTGCTTTTGGTGTTGATGCAAGTAAGTAAGGGGCGCAATCAAAGCTCTTCGAAGTCCGTTAACTAACTCCAGATTTTAATGAAGCAGAATTCCTTTTAATGACACTTTTACTTGATGGTCAACAAAGGCTGCTGCAACTAAGAGTCTGATGTAGGGCTGGGGAACCTTTAGCCCTCCAGATGTTTCTGCACTCCAGTTCCCATCAGAACTAGCCAGCATGGCCAGAAATCAGGGATGATGGAAACTGCAGTTCAGCCACAGGTTCCCCAGCCCTGGTGTAATGGAACAAAAGTTAATTTTATTTCAGACTTAAATGTATACCTAGACTAGCATTTTGGATTAATAAATTTTCTCCCATCTTCTGTTGGCAAAGATTGATAAAAGGTGAACTTGAACAAAATTCATGTTGCTTGTTGTAAATTAGCTACAAAGGATCCACAATTTTTAATTCATTGATCTAATGAAGGGCTTGTTTTGTGGTTTCAGTGTAATACATTTTATTGTTAACATGTCTACAAATGTACTAGTTGCTTCCAGGCTATTTTAAATTGCATAGGACTCTTGATTCTGAGCACACTTTGAAGTTGGTTCCACTGAAATTTGGAATTTGCTTCTAAGCAAATGCTTTTAGGCTAGAGGTGTCATGCCATCTTTATAAGATGAAAACCTGTTCATTGCAAACAGCATATCTTAAATGCATGTTCATCTTTATCATGACTCCATGGTTTTCCAGTCTTCCATAATGAGGACATTGTGTTGAATGTTTACTGTAATTATAAGAATGCCTTTAACTATACTACCATAACTCTCTTTATACCATACTGCTAGTTTGAGCTTGTGCCATAGACTAAAACCAAGATTGTATTAAAAGGGTGTTCCATTTTGAAAAAAAGATGGTTATAAAAATGGCTACATTTGAAATGTTTATAATGAAATCATTTAAGTACTTGATCCAGGAGTTCATATGTTCAGCATATATGACTCCAATCTGGGAAATAATTGCCTTTTTCATAACAAGTTGCCCCATTTTTTGAAAAACAAACCTCAGCCTCATTCTCTAGTGCCATATATTGATACCATTAAGGAACACAAATGCTTGCTCTACATGGCTTTTGGTAATGCGTGCATCTTGGGATCAGTTAACTTTTCTCACAAAGCTGCCTTTCTCTTTGAAGGGTCTAGAGAATTTTCCTTTAATCCTGCATAATTTTTCTTCAATCAATAGAACACTTCTAATTTTAGTTGTTTTAAAACTTGAGAAGGGGACATTATTATGAACATTCTTTGTAAATTCATGTATACTGCTCTTACAACCAATAAATCTCTAGTACCCAGGTATAGACATTTCTTCAAGAATCTGTGGGAACTTGCCATTCTCCAAAACAGAGATGTAAGCCCAGGAACAACCAAGAATGTCCATTCCACAGCTTTTACAAGATACTTCCGTATACACTAATCTTTAACCATCAAATATCTCACCAGTGTGTACTTAAGTATTAACTGTGGGGTTTTTTTTTTTGGGGGGGGGTTAAATATAGAGATAGGCAAAAATATGCCCCGGCCTCTTTGAGACAAATATTGTAACACGAGGCCTTTTACACTAGAAGGCTCCCTATCTCTAAAAGTAATTGTATCTGTGAGGAAAATTGATTCATTTTTCCACATTTAGCTTTTTGAACACTTCATTCTCAATACTGTGCACTTTTACTTTGAAATTTAGATACTGTGGGTTTTTTTAAACTTTAATCCAGAGCTATTAAAACATTAATGCTAAATAATTCTGTTTGGTATACTCTTGTGTGCAGAAATTCAATGCAAATCTAGGATATCAGTATTTCATACTGCTATGCAGTTTTTAAACAAAACAGTGGCATGTAGTTTTTCAATACTTGACTTTTTCTCCTGTACTGTATCTTGTTATTTTAAATACACAAGTCTGCCCCAGTACTTTGTTCCAATTGGTTGCCTTTATTTACATTTTCTAGCTATTCCTTTCTCTCACCAACCCCACACTCCTTTGAATGTTTTCAGTTAATGCCATTTTTTTGCAATGTCTGTCATAATCTTAATAAAATGTATTTGCCATTTCTCTCTTTAGTGCATGCTTTTCCTTGATCTAGGATGTTGTGTTTTGTGCTAATGATCCTCATGCTATTTGTGCTAGGCCATGGTATGGAGGTGGGGGTAGAGCATTTGCTTTGCAAGTGGAAGGTCCTAGGCTCAATCTCCACAATGGGCTGGGAGTATCCCCTCTGAAATCCTGGAGGGTTGCTGACAGTAATAGATAGCGTAGCTGAAACAATACTAAATGGACTGATGGCATGACTATATAAGACAACTCCCTAGGTTCCTATTGAACCAATTTGGGTCTGAAACTGAGAGTATAGCTGCAATTTATTGTTAGTTTTTCAAAGCTGCTAAGTACAATTAATGATTTTCTCAGGAAGCAAACCATGACATTTCTGGAATTCTTCAAGAGATGTACTGAGTAATGAACAATTCAGTTTCCACTGTTGTTCAGTCCCAAGTAGCAATCCAATGGATTTTTGTCTCTTCTCCCCACCCTCCAGGTTATTTTGTAGTGTTTGTCATATCCCAAGTATGAATGTTCAGTATTTCCTCATGAATATCATGCTCACTAATGTGTTCAAACAAACTACTTTGGCTACAGGGAGCTGGTAGATATACAGGTGTACAACTTTTTTAAAAGTTTAGTATTTGCTCCTCTCTTCTCATCCACCTAAAAACACATTTGGGGCCAGAAAGTTAACTGAATGCTGCACACTGAGGCCTCAGTGTAATCTTTTGAGTGGTTTGAACAGGTTCTCGTATACACTGTATGTAGGCTCGGCAACTTGGCCTGGCAGGCAGCTATATGCAGTAGGGGACATGCTATGCCGCCTCTATCCCCATCTAATCCTCCCACCCACTTCCCTCTTAAGCTGCAGCTGTGGAAAACCAAGCACACCAGACTCAACCCAGGGACCCCTGATCACCACCATGTGTGAACAAGATGGTAGGAATGAGTTGCAACTCCTGGAGCTGTGCAAGGAAGGACACATTTCAGCACTAGAATATTTGCTTAGCACATACTGGCTGGATCCTGGGCATCCCCAGGGACCGGCTACTGTCTGCAACCGTGGGGAGATGCTATCAGTAACACTGAGCTTAATGGACCATTTGCCTGACTCTCAAGTGACCAGACCTTCCTTCCTCTCCCTGCGCACAAGCCTACAGGAGAGCCGATACAGCTGCCCCTCCATTTGCTTGCCTTCTTTTCCTGAGCCCTATAGGAGAGTCAGTGTGATGCAGCGTCGGACCTGGGAGACCAGAGTTCAAATACCTGCTGGCCCAGGAAGCTCCCTGGGTGACGTTGCGGCGAGCACTGCCAGTCAGGCTAAACTACCTGGCAGGGTGGTTGTGGGATTAAATGAGAGGGAGAACCAATGTCTGCCGCATTGAGGCCCTTGGAGGGGAAGGTGGGGTGGAAGTGAAACGTGGAACAAATACAACGCAAGCCGAGCCTCGCTCCCTTCGAGAAGCGCTGGTCCTTTGCGAGCTTGCAGGGGGCCTTAAAATAACATTAACAGGCGGCGCGAGAGGCCTTTATAACGGGTTCCCGAAGTGTCACGTGTCCTGCTCCGTCCGCTCTTTCGCCGCCGGCTCGCATTCCCTTTTCGGTAGCGGAGCGCGGACGGGCAGCGCCTCACGGAGGCCGAAGTGACGTCGGCGTGAGGGAGCCCGACAACCACTCTCTCTGCCTGCTCCGCCGCCGCCGGCTCCTGCCATGCTGTTCCGCTTCGGGGTCGTCGTGCCCGCCCGGCTAGCCGAAGGCGGCACGGCGCTGTGCGTCTCGGGTTCCCGGCCCGAGCTGGGCCAGTGGGACCCCAAGCAGGCGCTGGTCATGAAGCCCGCGAGGCCGCTGGCTCCCTTGCCCGCTCAGGAGCCGGTCCTGTGGCTCGCGGAGGCGGCGCTGCGCGAGGACGAGGCCGCGTGCACCTTCTGGTACAAATTCCTCAGGCGGCACGAGACGGGGGACGCTGTCTGGGAAGGTAACGGCCGCTCAGCAAGCCGAGCTCCCTGCCCCCCCGCCTTCTTCCTCTCCGTCTTTGTGCGCCCCGCACGCATGCGTGTGCCACGGGGGCGTGGCCATGACGGCCAGTTCTTGCGTCGAGGACGGTGGGCGGTTGTTTTTGCCCGCGTCGTGGGCAGCGCGAGGGACGCGCGCTTATTGCATCAGTACAGCTGTGTCACCGTTATGTAATAAAGAAAAAAACCAGTCTGCCTTGAGCGGATCTTTTAGGTGTAGGTAACTCACAAGTGCAGAAAGTCTTCCCCTCAGCTTGCTGAGATATATTTCTTCACGTGGATGGTGCTGTGTTGGCTACACAAGGGGGGACAGAATATTCTTATTCTTATTATTAGAGGTGGAGATAGTTATTAGATTTGCAAACACCCCCCCTTCTGTTGAGACTGGGAATGCATTGTGATGTGGCTCCGAAGTAAAGTTGTGCCTCAGAGGTCAAACACCTTGTGAGTTAGAACGTTTTGCCTCCCAAACGCTGCAAACCTGGAACTGAGTGTTCCAGTTTGTGAATATTCTTTGGAACCCGAATGTCCGACGCAGGTTCCAAGTGGCTGCAGTACCTTCCTGCAGCCAATCAGAAGCTGCACCTTGGTTTTCGAACTTTTTGGAAGTCAAACAGACTTCCAGAATGGGTTCTGTTCAACTTCTGAGGTGCAACTGTAGTTGCAGTTAGCTTATGATGACCACGGGGAATTAATAAGGGTCATGAATGAATACGGGCACACAGGTCTGTGGTTGGTCTCTGGCTGTCTAGACTAGACAGTGAAGTCAAACTGCTGCATTAACAGCACCGAAGTGACTTCTCTGAGGCGCAAGCCTGGTTGGTGTGTATGGAGGTCCTGGGCTGCCCAGACAACAAGACCCCCCTCTCGGCTTCACTGATGTGGTCCCAAAGGAAAGCAGAGCAAAACGTTTGGCACCAGCTTGTCTGCAGTCCAGCCGTTTTAGGGACTCTGCTCCAGATTTGTGTAGGGTTTAATCCTTAGCCTTTTCTTCTTCTGAAGATACAAGATTTAGGATCAGAGACAGTCTTCTCCTAGATGAGCTACCTTTCCAGAATGAGCCCCACCTGCCCCTCACCTCCCTCTACAGCACATGCAGAAACTGCCTTCTTGACCATTGAACCCACTATTGGTTTCATTTGCTCAATTTGCCAGGGTTTGACTTGAGACCCATCGGGTACCTTCACCTGGGTTAGCCAGCCAGTAGAAGCTGTTTTCCAGAGTGTGGCCGCTGTCCACATGTTGACAGCTTCTAGGAGCCACAGGTGAGAACTGAGTGCAAGGTGTACAAACTCTTCCAGAAGGAGCACAAAGTGCCCCCCATGAGAGGTACCTCTCCCTTAACACCCGTACACCCCACTGTTACAAATATATGCCATAAATCTCTTCTAAATGAAATGTAGGCTCCTGCGAAGGAGGTGTGGTTGGATACCTTTAGGCAGAATTTAGGGGGGGATGGCATTTGCATCCAAAACAATCACTGAATTATCCTGTGAGCATGTATATTTTGGTGAAGGCCAACAGTTCCAGTAGGTCATACTTCTTTGGTAACTTTGAAACACTGCTAGAAAGGTGTAGAAGTCCTTTTCAAGGGGTGAATGACTCACAGAGTAATGCTATGCAGGCGCATAGGGATGGTGGGAAAGAAACTACTACGCACACAGAGGTCACATTAGATTTATATTGCCCCATTCACAGTGTTCAAGATGCCTTCACATCCAAATGCAGGGCTTAATAATAATGAAAGTTGAGGGTATAGTTTACATAGTGCAGCTTCCAGACAAAAAATGTTTATGAGCTGCTGCAGCTAAGGAAGTAGCCATGGTTTATGGCACTGGAGAGGAAAATAAAGAAAGCCACATTGTTTCAAGGTTGCAGTAGGCTGGTGAAAATAAAAGGCATTCTTTTGCAGTTCAGTGTTTTTATTTGCACCTAGAGAGTAGTAAGGTGTGTGATTGAAAGTTGCACCATGTACAGTTAATATTTAGCTAAGACATGTAGTATATAATTAAACTATCTTGGTATTACTAATTTTTTGGGGAATTGTGCTTTATTGCTTTAAAATTTCAAAACCAGGTGTTATTTTAAAACACTTGAGTACATTTCTTATGGATAGTGTGTCTCTCTCTGTGTGTAATGGTGGTAAGAATCTATTCTGTTCTACTTATAATTGCATAGAAAAGCCAGACAGTATTGGAAATAGGGAGAAGACCTGGAAAAGCTAAAGTAGATAGTTGGAAGGGAAGAATGGACTGGGTAATGAAGGTAGCTATATATTGTTGTAGCTCGGTTTCATAAGGAAATCTTCCTGTTCCATTGCAAAATGACAGTAGGTTTCAGAAACAATGCATCTTTAACTTGCTACTGCAGTTGGAAGCTGATCATTTCCTCGTGGTATTAATAAAATCTACTTATGACAACTAGGAATTCTATAACACACTCTCCAAATCTGTGACCTCCAGAGAAGATTTTACTGAAATAATTATATTTTTAGAGGAGGGCAGTTGTAATTTGTTGTTCCCTTTCATGTCTTTTTTATTCCCTTCCTCAATCTTTTGCTCTCTTGCTCTCTCTCTCTTTTCGTTCCTCAAGCTAGAATGGTCTATAAATCAATACTTTCTGCTCCCACTAGATGTCCCTCTTGGACCTGAGAATCGAAAATCCTGGTTTCTCCTACAAGACAGCACTATGAGAGCTTAATCGACTTTTAACTCAACAAATTTAAATTTTATTCCCTTTGTGCATTTCAATCTTGTCTAAAATATAATAGAAGGGAAGGAACATTAAGTACAGCTAGGTATTGACTGCCTAATTTTTTAAAAAGCACAGCTTATTTCAGTCCTTTCGCTGAGCAAACAGTATTAGATCTTTTAATGTTTTCAGGTATAAGGATACTTTGTGTGTGACTAGAAGTAAACATGAACATGTTGTAAAATCAAAACATTGAAAATAGAGCAATCTTCTATGGGTTAGTTTTCTGGTATGGTCTAAAATTGGGTTGGCACCTTTGGTTGGGCAAAATATGAGACAGGTCACGCAAAATAAAGGACTGGTCGGGGTGGGGGTGGGAGGGTCACACATACTCTCATGGCACCAAATCCTCCCCCACATTGTGGAGGGGGATTCCCCGCATTTGGTCTCCTGCTTCCCTCACCATTTTGGCCCTGCTCTTTCCCTCAACTTGCATAGATAGGCAGGGGGCAGGGATAGATTGCCAGCTCCCACAGGCGACTTGAGATGAAGCTCCAGCCTCTTGCCCATGCTGGTATCAGAAGAGACTAGAGTGTGGAGGAGGAGGGAGGAGGAGAGGTTAGGTCAGGGTGGCAGAGGGGGCTGAGCAGTGGCAGCCCCACACCATGCTAGACTTGGGGGCGGCAGCAGAGGAGGAGCACCAGCAAGAGGGAGGGAGGGAGAAGAGGTTGCTCCTTTCACCTTTTGTCCCTTGTGCTGGGCTGGGCTCCTTGTCAGCCACACCAACAGCGATGCAACTGCCATTTGGGGCTGGCTGAGCTCAAATGTGGAGGAAAAGGCGTTCTGTTTGAAGTCCAAATGGGAAAGGGGATATTATGTACAGTGGTACCTCAGGTTAAGAACTTAATTCATTCTGGAGGTCCGTACTTAACCTGAAACTGTTCTTAACCTGAGGTACCACTTTAGCTAATGGGGCCTCCCGCTGCCACGCCGCCAGAGCATAATTTCTGTTCTCATCCTGAAGCAAAGTTCTTAACCCGAGGTACTATTTCTGGTTAGCGGAGTCTGTAACCTGAAGCATCTAACCTGAGGTACCACTGTAGTCAGTGGTCTGTGTTGCCTGAGCTTGAGTCTGGACTAAGGATTCTGAGCCCCTGTGTTCCGATTTGATACCTGATATTCAGTCACAGAACATTTCAGGATTTGGGCCTCTGCCATTGGCCCTTAAACTCTGACTTATGATTCGCAGCTTGGAAGTTTAGGCAGCCAATCACGTTGGGAGTGGGAGTGGCCCAGGCCTTCAGAAATGTATATAAGCAGTTGCTTTGCCCCTGTTGTCCTGCTCTATAGTTCAATAAAGGTTCTTGCTGTTATCACTATTCTTGCCTTGTGAGAACCCACCTACACTTAAGGGGATACACTTTTGTCCAAAACCAGGATGATCCCATTTTTTTATAGGAACAGGTAGCAACTCTAGCCTGAGATTTTCTCCTTCCAGTTTTGTGCCCCCATGCACAGGCTGTAAAGGCAGTGGAGGCATATTGGATATTTTCTGGGTGGGGGCAAAAATCAGGGGATGAAATTTACCATCACAGTCTATCTCCTCAGACCAACTCTGAGTGTTATGCCAGGGACTGAAGTCAGACCATTGGTCTATCTAGCTCAGCATTGTCTGAACTGTCTGGCAGGGTCTTAGGCAAGGGTTTTTCGCAGCACTGCTTAGAAATTCCGGAGATTGAACCTTGGTCTATTTCATGCAAAGCATGTGCTCTGCTCCTTAGCTACAGCTTATCAAGCCTTTAGTTTTAGCTTTGCAATTGTCCATTTGATGGTTGTAAATAAGAGCAGTGAAAGAGACTTATAGCATAATCCTAGGCATGTATACTCAGAAGTAAGTTCCATTGTTTTCTAGGTAAGTATATAAAGGATTGCAGCCTTATCTCTGCCTCTGTGCCACCTATAAGTAGTTGAAAACAGAAAGGTTTTGTTCTCTTCCTGACTTGCAAGATATGTGTGTGTGTGTGTGTGTGAGAGAGAGAGAGAGAGAGAAAGAGAGAGAGAGAGAGAGAGAGAGAGAGAGAATAAAGCTTAGACTTAACACAGCAATGCCTCAGTTCCCTGAACAAAGGGACAGGTTTTTTTAACTGATCCAATGAGCAAAAATTAACACATTCAGAATAGCAAGTGAGTATTGTTTTTTTCCTATTGTTTACTGCTGAAACAACTAAAGGGGGGGACACTATATCTTTACTTATTATCCACCATAATTTGCTGAAAAACAGAGACTAGGTATACAGTTTTTGTAATGTACATTTTGTAATGTACCTTTGCATCTTTGATATGCTAAGCCAGGCTTTAGAAATGTACAGGGGAAATGCTATTTGGAAACCAAGCAGGCCCATCGCCAAGTTGTCTGAGCCATCTCTATTTAGATGAAGGAAGCTCAACATGTCCATAGCTCTATACAGTAACAATCAATACCAATTCAGTCTTGCATTCCAAGCCATCTAATACTGAATTTAATACTGTGAAATAGCAGGGATGCTTCCATAACAGACTCCAATCTCAAGGGTTTAGAAACGTGGGACTTGTTTTGTTCAATGGTGAAGCCTAATAATGTTAACAGGAAAATATCATTCCTTGAAGTACAGTAAGTGAAAACTGGACCTCAATGAATTTTCTTTTTCATTGTAATGCAAGACTACAGAAAGTTGGAAGTGATTTATCTGAATCTCTTTATGAAACATTTTAAAAAAAGCATCTGGTCAGACAGCTAAGCTGAATTTTCAGCTCCCCAAGTCAAAACAAAAAAAATTCCTTCCAGTAGCACCTTAAAGACCAACTAAGTTAGTTCTTGGTATGAGCTTTCGTGGGCATGCACACTTCTTCAGATACGAAAGCTCATACCAAGAACTAACTTAGTTGGTCTTTAAGGTGCTACTGGAAGGAATTTTTTTTGTTTTGACTATGGCAGACCAACACTATCAGACCAACCTATCTGTAACTTTCAGCTCCCCATTGAATGTTGCACATCCACGAGTTCTGTGTCAATCTGCCTGTCTGTGTTTCTTCTATAATCATTAATCCAGTTTTACATATTGTAAAATCTTATTCTTCCCCCCCATAGTTTATTCAGATAAATTCAACTGCTGAGCTGCAACCCAGTTGTCTGGATTTGAACAGCAGTCTCTTTCAGTTATATAGGACAGACTAGCTTTCAACCTTTGAGTTATTCTGGGGAAATATAACAACAACAACAACAATTTTCTGTGCTATTCTTATTAATAACATTTTTATTTTTTCCACACAATTCTGTCATCTTTCTCCCAAACAATTTTTTCAAAAAATGATCTGGAATGAGCAGTAAGGTAGCCAAGTTATGACACCAAACCACTGCGGGTGGTAGAAAAAAAAGGGTTGTGAAATGCTCCAAAAGATGTATCCAGAATGTGTGAAAATGGCATTAAAATGGCAAATGTAATTCAGTGTAAGCAAGGGGAAAGTAAAACACATTGGCAGGAGGTCATAAGTTCACATAAACACTGATCTTGACTGACCTCAAGATCATGATGGGGAGTTTAATGAAATGTCCTGTTCTGTGGTTATGTTCAGCACCAAGGGAAGGTGATGATGGCCCAAGCAAGGTAGAGATCTGTAGAGCCAGGGTTCTGAAACATGATAGGTAAAGCAAAGCAAGGCCAAGACCTTGGATAAGATCAGGGTTACAGTTGTGGCAGTGTAGCAGAGGCAGAAAATAAAATTGTTTCAGTGGTGCCTTGGAGCAGCTGGCAGAGTTTTGTAGCCTGGGCTAGTTACACAAAGTCGTAGAGTCATAGAATGGTAGAGTTGGAAGGGACCAGGAAGGTAATCTAATCCAGCCTCTTGTAATGCAGGAATCTTTTGCCCAGTGTAGGGTTCAAACCTTCAACCCTGAGATTAAGAGTCTCATGCTCTACTAACTGAGCTATCCCAGAAGAAAGCCCTGCTCCTTGATCTGGCACTTAAAATGCCAGTACCCTTTTCTGCAGCTGTTGGATTTTTCTAGGCAGTGGGGTGTCAAGTTTGGGGAAAGCTTCTTAGAGGTCTCCTGATACTGAGGAGGCTGTATAGTTCAGTCATTGATGTCTTGTAGCAGAGATGTCTCCTTAGTGTTTGAGAGATGCAATGTGAGCTCCAGTCTCAGTAGATTCACTAGGGAAGGACACACCCTGAATTTTTTGGTCCTGTATCTGGCAGTGCTGATGAATGCACAAATGGCATGGCGGGTGCAGTCACAATCCAGAAAACAGAACTTACAAACAGACATGCCAGACCCAGTGTGGTGATCAAGTCTCTGGAACAGTAACAAGGGCACCAATTTCAGATCTAGTGAACATATCACACCATGAGAAAATCTGTTTTCTGTACTCAGATTCCCCTGGGAGAGCACATGAAATATAGTGCATTCGATATGGTTTTTCCTTAGTTGGCTAGCTGGATGTTTCTTTCAGAAACATTGCTATCTATGCCTATTTTACTTTGCAACCATTAAGAAAGTGGGTAGTGGACGCCTTACAAGAACGTTGGGACCACTTGGAACTGCCCCAGGACTCTTAGCCTGCTTGTGTTACAGGTTTCCATGTATAAGATGCTACCCAGCATGTTGTGTGCTTGAGTTCAGCTCTTTTGATGTTTGCACCTCCTCCCTCTTCCCACACCCTTTTGGAGCTTATGTTTTCCCTCCCATCACTGATCTTGGGCTACTCTGGATTACTTCTTTCTTTTGATCATGTCTTACTTGCTTTTCATATTCTTGTTTGTTCTTCTCTCCCATATGAGCTGCTCATTGCTCAGAGATCTTTGTTTTAATCTCCTTTGCAATAAAGCCAGTGGCTTTTTGATATGCCAGTTTGATCATCTTTCTTACGCATCATGCCAGGAGCCATATGGGCAGTCCTGCAGGCTTTGAAAGAAAGACTGTTCACAGAGATTGATTTGTAAGGCAGAGTTTGCTGATTGCTTTGTTCTTGGACATGTTGATGTGCAAGCAAATTGCATGGGAGAGTTTTTGAACAACAGTGGAATAAAAAAGGACTTAGTTCGGAATCCTTGGTACAGAAATATATCCTTTCAAGAATAACCATTATTTGGCTTCCTAATGTTTGTCAGTGATGGGCTCCATTGTTTTTAATCTTAGCCTTTAGACATGAAAATCTCCTTCCACATAGGATACCCAGGCCACACCAGTAACGGACATAATGCAGGCACACAGCCCCAGCTTTTAGGCTTTGCGCACCACGTTGAGCAAAGTGTCCTTGCACGGAAACCATCATCCCCATGCCAATTGTGTTTGCATAAGAGCAAAAGAGTCTGAGCGCAGCCTCCAGGCTTCCACAGGCCCTTTCTCAACCGCTCTTTCTATAGTGTGGTAGAAGTGTTTGTGTGTGTACTGGAAAGCCAGTATGATGCAATGGTTAAAGTGTTGGACTATGACCTGGGAGGACAGGGTTCAAATCCCCACTGAGCCATGAAGCTCACTGGGGACCCTTGGGCCAGTCACTGTCTCTGGACCTAACAACCTACGTTACAGAGTTGCTGTGAAGGTAAAATGGGGGAGGGGAGAACCGTGTATACCTTCTTGAGCTTCTTGGAGGAAAAGGTGATATATCAATACAATCAATCAATCAATCAATCAATATTAGGAAGGACATAGGAAGCTGCTTTATTTGTCCATCTAGCTTAGTACTGTTTACTCTGACTGGCAGTAGTTTTCCAGGGTCTCAAGCATAGGGTTTTCCCATTCCCTGCTATCTAATTCTTATAAGTGGAAATGTCAGCAGTTGTTGTTCTGTCCCCTGGAAAACTGCTCCTGGACAATGTAGGACGGGGGCAAAAATCAGGCAAGGATGGTTACAGTGGGAAGGAAGGACCAGGAGCTTCCCGTGCATGAACTTCCTTGAGCTAACTTATAGGATCTGAGCTTTTGTGTGATTTGTAAATGAAATGGATTAAATATTGCAATGGTGCTGTACAAGGTTGTGTTTTATTTCATGTTAAGAAAACACTTTCTTTAAAAAAGAAATTCTTAAAACTACATTTATCCAAATAGGAAAGCTAAAGCTATAGCAATGAGAGAAAAATGTATTTGTCAATCGATCTGGACTTTACTAATGTGCTCTTTGTTTGGCCACATCCCTATTCCAAAGTGATTTTTGTGTTTCTTTCATTTATTATTCAGCAAGTGAAAGAGGAGGTGGGTGGAAACTGATTAATTTTGTCCTTTAAACTCTGTATGGGAGAAGGGGATATGTAGAAATTGAAAAAGGTTGATGATTTAAACAGCCATTATTTCTAAAGTGGTATATTGCAAACATTTATTTTTCAATGTATAACTGCTTAAAGTTACAAACTGAGTAGCCAATCACAGTCCTTCCCTCAAAATGCCAAAAAGCTTCCTCATGAAGGGTGTGATACTATGTTAACTCCTTTTTGAGCAAAAATAGGTAAATCCGGTGATATTTCTTGTCTCTGCGTGTGAGGATATATTATACATTTGATGCCCTACTATGGTTTTGCCAGATGTGAGCTGCATATTCTGCCATGCACAAGAGTATTTCATGTCCAGATATTTCTACACGAAATTCAGCCTTCAAGATTGGCTCCAAAGCCTGTTTTCGTTGTATGTGTGGATTGGGGACTGATCATCTAAATCTGCTAATTCAGAGGAACACCAAGGAAGTACATCCAAATCTGGGCTTGAAGTAATTTCAGAATGAATAGAAAGCTGAACTTAAAAGAGCCTGTTAGGTTTATTTTTCATTTGTTCTGAAACAAAGGAACAGATTGTGAATGAGTATATCTTTTTGTATTCATTAAAGGCCTGGAGAGATGATCTGTGTCTCTCACAGGAGGAGAGGCATGAGCTGAATTCAGTAGCTGCTCCTGCTCTTAGCATTTCCAATTCCCCTATTGCCAGAATGGTCTGGTCTGGACAAGAGAAAAGATCTATCAGGGGATACCATTCCTTCCCTCCCCATAACCCGCCCCAAATCTCATATGAATTTCCCCCCTCTTAGATTAACTCCATCTGGACCTGATGGTTTGTCCTTTTTCAATTTCTCAATAAGGTCTAGAACTTCATCTCTTGTCACCATTATCTGATTGTGTCCACAGTGGGGCGTTAATGCATATGTAGGTAGCAGTTTCCATATGGTCTTTTGTGCACCTTCATCCACACATGAGGACTTCCAGTTTTATGCCTCTGAAATCTACCCTTATGTTTCCCATCTACATCATTGGGCAGTGCTTGATAGGATGTATTCACACTTTGCGCGGTTTTCTGTGTCAATTAGTACTTCCCTGCCCACCATAGGTTCTAGAAACCTAAGATTGATTGTGGGCAAGTGTGTATGTATGTGTTTTCCTGTGCATTTGTACTTTAAAAAAGAAAAAGGAAGACCTTTTTCAATTTACCAGATTTGCACAACATTTTTTCCTTTAGATGCCTCTCTGATTTTATTCTCTGGCTCAAGACCAAACTGATCCCGCAATTTGGGGGGGGGGCATTGAAGAAGAAGAAGTCCCCAGTACTGCTTTACTTTGGGGGCCTGGTGGTGATTCTGTGGAGGAGTCTCTGTTCTCAGGAACAAGTCCATTTGGGCTAATGGTGATTTATGCAGGATTTGATCCATATTTGATATTACTTCCTGTCTCTTTGATCTACCTTTCTGGTAGTTCTATTCTATTTCACTAAAGTACGCCTTACTTTTTTTTTTTTATAATAATTTTTATTCATTTTCCAAACACATAATAAAAAACAAACACAGCACAAAACAAAAACATACAAAACATTTTAACATGTATAATTTCATACTCTTAATTTCATGCACCTTCTTTCGCCCGACTTCCCCATACCTCCCTTTCGCTGCATCCTTATTTTACAATTTTTTAGCAACCCTTTAGTCAATTTATCTATTTAATTCCCTTTCATTAAGTTTCCTTTAATTTGTTAGTTACAGCTGTAATTCTCTGCTTCTTACCCCTTGACATCTTAACACTCCTCAATTTTACAACAGTTTTTAAGATACATTTTAAATTTCTTCCAATCCTCTTCCACTGTCTCTTTCCCCTGGTCGCGGATTCTGCCTAAAGTACGCCTTACTTTTAAAATAAGAATTAACCAGATGTTTCATAAACAGTCTGCAAAAGCTAGAAAAAACTTTGTTTGGCTTTCCAAATGTGGAGTTAGGGTTTACAAATCCAGGCAAGAGATTTCATGGTGGCACATGCCATGTTTTACACAGCAGATGGCACTCTTAATGCCTGAAATAGGGAAGGAATCCACAGATAAACAATGTGTGTTGAAATCTCTGGTGCAGAATTAGCACAAAGTGGTTGCTGGTGTCTAGGTCACTTCATTTAGAAACATAATGTGGCAGTCGTCTGCTCAGGAGTTCTCACTACATCTGCTTCCTTGAGTGATGGATTTATAATAAGAAAGGTGAGAATTTTAGAAAACCTTGTAGATGAAACCGCATTTTGAAGGCATCGCTGAATAGTAACATTTTGCACATGTTGTCATTAGCTTGTGAGAAAAGGAATTCTAGTGACAGTTAATGAAAGGAGTTATTTCCCCCTTTAAATTTAGGTTTTACTTACACGACACCTTGTGTTTCCATTTCCTGAAGGAAAATGACTTTTACTCCAATGGATGGCTGCCTTGCTTTCCCCACAACAGGATACACATAGGGTTGAATCCAGACTTGGTCATGCTTATGGCAGAGCAACTGGAATCAATTGGACTTAAGTTTCAATAGGTCTACTCTAAGCATGATTAAGTCCAGGTCAACCTATAATATGTGTGTTTGTGTGTGTTTATAATGTGTACCCTCCCTGCCGACTGAATGAAAATCCCATGAATTCAGAGCTCTTTGTTTTTACACCATTGAGCTATATTGACTGACAAATTGTGTGTGTTCTCATTTCAGGCAACGGGCCCCACCATGATCGATGTAGTGTCTATAACCCAAGCAATTTGGTCGATGGAGTTTACTGCCTCCCAATAGGCCATTGGATTGAGGTTTCTGGCCATACTGATGAGATGAAACATACAACTGACTTCTATTTTAATATTGCTGGACATCAAGCTATTCACTACTCCAGGTAACAAAAAAAAAAAAAAAAAAAAAAAAAAAGAGATTAGGTGTTATGAAAACAGCATGGGAAGATGGTGATTTACTTCATGATCCTAAGCATGTCTACTCAGAAGCAAGTCATGCTGCGTTCAGTATGATTTATGTCCTAATAAGTATGATTAAGATTGAAGACTTAGCTGGGAAAACAAAATACTTCATATTATTTGCTGATGGATGATCATATGCAAACATGTGGGTGCTCAGATACCCCAGTCACTTTTTCAAAAGTTTTGCTTGCAGTTGTGCTGACTAGAAACTCACATTTACACATTTGTTCCCCCACCCTCAAGGTGAATTTCTAGCTGCCCTGGATGATCAGAAGACTGCTTTTGCATGCTTTTATGGGGCACTTGATACGTGGTGGTCTCCTTTACTGATACCACTTGGAAGATCAATTATTGGAATCAGCTAATGTGGAAAACTGCCAGTCAACTTAACTTACATAATTTTAGAAACATCTGACATTGTGTCAAATGACAATCTGATTATGACACGGGGTGCTTATTTTTAACACCAGCTGCTGTCGTCTTCATTTGAAGTAGCAAAGCATTGTCCTGTCTGCCCTCTAGAACTAAAATAGTTATTGTCCAGTAAACAAGATTCTCAGTAGCATTCTACAACATCTGCAGATAGGTAGCTAATCTCCAATTTCAACATCTTGACTAATAGCGGTAATAACAGATGCCAGGTGTTGAATGGTGAAGAGAATAAACATGGAAAACAAAGAGATGAGATAAGGAATTCACAGTCAAACTGCGATGAGCAGAGCCAGAAGCTGGCAGCTGAGAATGAAGCCAGATGCTGGGTCAGGAAGCTGGGCAGCAGTAGGTGTAAGACTGGTAGACAGGTACAGTGCCAGGAGCCTGACACTTGGAGATAAGCAAGTTTGGTTCTTTTAAACAAAGCCACAGAACTGCCATACTGTAAGTGCAGCTGGCTTCCCTTCTTGTAAGGCTGCAGCTGGCCAACGTGAAGCAAATGGGATAGAGCTATGTGAGAGCACCAGATGCCAAGGTTGGCTCTTTAAGCATGCTTCCCCTATTCTTGAACTCCTTGGACGACAGGTGGGGTATAAATGTAATTATAAATAAGTAATCTTAAAAAGAAACCTCATATGTGAAAGGAAAACCACTGAGTGTATGTGCATTTGAAGATGTGATATATAAGGGGAAAGTGGCCATTTGCCCCAAAGGAACCAGCCTTGGAAAGGCAGAACATTCAAATGTGACTTTTTGAAGTGATCTATATTTTTCCAAAAATGCTCCTTGAAAGTTGGGGTTCATACAGCGGCGGAGCAAGCCGATTGGGCGCCGTGTGTGCCTTGCGCCCAGGGGTGGGGCAACCCACCTGGGGGGCGGGCCGAGCTGGGGCAGGATGCTCTGTGGGGCCTCCAAGGAGTCTGCCTGCCTCCTCCCACTCAGCTGCCCTACAGATGGAGGGGGGCGGACCGTTTGGGCCTGTGGGTGCCCAAGCCACCGCGTCACTCGCAGGAGAGATGTGTGAAGCAGGCGCGCTGCAGGCCCCGAGGTGAGTGCCGCCCGGCATTTTGTCACCCCCCCAGTGGTAACACCCAGGGCAGCCCACCCCCACCGCACCCCCTTCCTCCGCCCATCTCTTCTTACTCCTTACCCAATCCTACAGCCTTGATCCAGCTCCAGTCATACATTAAAAAAATAATAGCATTGAAAGTGACCGACTGAGTATAACCGTGCAGATACACATCTATGCTGGCTATGTGCATGTAACCTTTCTTCAGCACATAGTTTTCCCTTGCTGGATCAAGTGCAGTGTAATTGTAATATTGCTGTAATAATTGAAAATAAACGGGTCAGTATGGTAGTTTATAGTTTGCAACTCAGATTCAGGCTTTGGATAATGTCTGATCTTCCAGATCCCCACCACACTACAAATGTAGTCAGGTCCCAAGAACCGATGGCAACATCCCTCTAATGCTTGTTGCCTTGTCAGCACATAGACCCACATGCAGGCCTAGCTGTCACCCATTCAGGCGTGAATATGTGCAGTGTGGTACTGCAGTGCCTCAAATATAACATTTGGGAAAGGATAATGAGCTTAACTCGAAATGCCACCTTGAAGTCAGGTATAAGTACCATATTTTTCGCCCTATAGGACGCACTTTTTCCCCTCCAAAAATGAAGCACCAACCCCTCTCGCTCTCCAGGCTTCAGGAAGCTCTCCGCAAGCCTTGGGAGCCCGCGGGAGTTCCCGTCGGGCTCCTAAGGCTTGCGGATAGCAGCCTGCATCTCGAAGCCAGGGGCTTCAGTTCCCCGACCTGGTTTGGAGGCTGGCGGCGGGGAGAAGCGCACTTCTCCCCGCCGCCAGCCCCACAAGCTCGGGGGACAGCAGGGAGGCGCAGCACCGCCATCCCGCTGTTCCCCGACCTGGTTTGGGCTTCAGGCAGATATCCGCAAGGCGTGGGAGCCCGGCGGGAAGTCGCACCGGTCTCCCAAGGCTTGTGGAGAGCTGCCTGTTCTGGGGGCTGGGGTTGGGGGAAGCTCAGGCTTCCCCTGCCCCAGCCCCATGCCTGGGGGGGGGGAAATAATTTTTTTTCTTTATCCCCCCCCCCCAAAAAAAACCTAGGTGCGTCCTATGGCCCGGTGCGCCCTATGGGGCGAAAAATACGGTAATTTTCAAGATTGCTTCAAGATTACTCACCCTAAATGGAAGAGTCTTATACTCAAAATGCATTGGATTATTTTTTAAAATCTTTTTTGATAAGTATTTTATAAGAACAATTACAGCAAGTATTGTGGTAGTGGCTATGTTAGCTTTGACTCTTTGCCTTGCTGTAACAAAATTAATTGTTTCATAAAGGCCATTAAAACTTCTAATCATCGTTAATAAAGGTAAAGTCAACAGTGAGTTATTAAAATACCTCTGAAAAGAAAAATGCTTTGTCTGGAATATATATATATATATATTTATATGTATGTATGTACATGAGAACTAAGTATGAAAGAGAAGCAAGAAATCCATTCAGCTGTTTAAAGAAAAATAACCTGTGTGCTAAGTGTCACCCTGGAGTGATTTTTTATTGCTAAATTATAGCATGAACTATGGTGGAGAAAGTGACGACTTTTAACTGGAATTCAGTGAGCTGTGCCATTTGAGTAGAAAGCTGAAAAGATGCCCTGTGGTTAAATAATTAATTAAGAACAGAGCTATGGCATCTATTGGGATTTCTACCTTTGGAACTAAATTCTGAGGCCCAATTCCCCTTCTCTTTCCCTAGAAGTTCAATAGCAACTGCATCAGTAACAAGGCTAAAAAATAATGAGCTACAGAGCCAAAGTCATTGATTGTATTGTAAGTTTTAAAGAGAGTCTAGATACAGGCTCTCATTTAAAATAGGGAAACAAGACTTGAGTTGCTTTTAATGCATGCTAATGGGTTTAACCTGTCCCTTTTGAAGTCAGTGGGAATTTTGCCATTGATTTCAGACCAAACAGCATTGGAACTCAAATAGCTCAGGAAAGTTAAATATATTTAGTGCATCATTTATCATTTAAATATCCCACGTAAGTAACTGAGCAGCAAAAAAAGGAAAAAAGAGCAAAGCAATGTCAAGTAATGTCACCCTAAGTTTTCTGTTGTTATTACTGTGTAAGCTGTTGTCTTAAAAATACTCCAGTTGGCAGCCTGATCCTATGGAAACTTCCTTAGAAGTCCTACTGAGCTAAGCACTATACTCACAAACAAGTGTATACAGGAGTGCAACATATATATATGTATATATGTATATGTATATATGCCTATATACCGTATTTTTTGCACCATAACACTCACTTTTTCCCTCCTAAAAAGTAAGGGGAAATGTCTGTGCGTGTTATGGAGGGAATGCCTACGGGTGGCATGCCTACGGATTTTCCTCCTCTAAAAACTACGTGCGTGTTATGGTCGGGTGCATGTTATAGAGCGAAAAATACGGTATATATGCCTATACAGTGGTACCTCGGGTTACATATGCTTCAGGTTACAGACTCCGCTATCCCAGAAATAGTACCTCGGGTTAAGAACTTTGCTTCAGGATGAGAACAGAAATTGTGCTCCGGCAGCGGGAGGCCCCATTAGCTAAAGTGGTGCTTCAGGTTAAGAACAGTTTCAGGTTAAGAACGGACCTCCGGAACGAATTAAGTTCTTAACCCATGGTACCACTATATATACGTGTGTGTATGTGTGTGTTTGTGTGTGTGTGTGTGTGTGTGTGTGTGTGTGTGTATCTAAAATACTGTATGAAATACAAATTGTCCTCCATCTCTCTGAACCCATCTGCCTTTCATGGTTCCAGGGCTTGAAAGCGTGGCATGTTATAGTATTTTTGTTTCATCTAGATGTCTCACTATGGGTAACAAATGTTCCCCTTCATCATCCCTATTGCTTCTACTGCACAGGATCTCAGATAAAGTCAGACATGCTTCCCAATCTTCACTGATTCCACTCATTAAATATTGTCTGGGGTTTGTTTAGGGCAAACAGACCTATAACAGTTTATTTTCCCTCACCCATGAATCCAGTCTGCAGACACTTCTCCAAGCCAGGATAGGCAGCCAGTCATGCTTCTCACGTTACACTTTCTCTTCCCAACAGTCTTCCAGTTACAGTGACTGTTCCTCCAACTTTACTCATTTGTTTCTGCTGATAGCCTCTAGAATAGATAAAGCCTTTTAATCTTGGTTACTTGCTACAAAACCTCATAGGCCAAGCTCATCAGTTACTTATCCACACTTTGGACGTCTTCTGGCACCCCGGCAAGGTGCTTTGCAGCTGAGCTTCTAGGTTAGCTGTGTCCCCTAATATACACATTTTTGTATGTGGTTTTCTCAGACATGTGAATTTTAATGCACACTCACCCCAATATATGCGTTTTTGTACACATCACTTAGCTGGAGAATTGCGTTGCAAAAGTCATTGAATTTTCGAAGGATGGTTGTGTTTCAGAACATGTGAATTAGGTGGGTTCACCTTTAAGTGCAATCTGAATTTCTTCCCCCACCCTAGCTGGCTGCAGCTACGTGTGAATCCAGAGGCATATGCCCGGAGTGCCTGTACACCACTTGAGTATTCCTTGAGTGTATTTATTCTGAAATAAGTAAATAAATGTACTTTCTCCTTCCTCTCTGCTCTGGACAATACTTTAGCACCCCACAGGCCCAGTGAGAGCACAGGGACTCTTTTCCCCCTGCCTCCTCATATATCATAAGAGAACGTAATTTCAAATCCTCATGGATTTCAGAATCCTACCGATGCAACCTTATTGTGTCTTTGGACTGTATATTGTTTCAGGCTTATCTACAACTTTCATATTTTAGCTCAGAAGCCTATATATGGTTTATCAGAAGAAAACTTGCATATTCCTCGCCTATAGCTTAGTTTTTATAACATTTCTTATTTTTAAAAGTAAACAAACATTACTGAATCATTGCAGTTTTCCCCCCAAGAGACCTTTTGTTTCTGCAGAAATCAAAATTCCAAACAGTTGAATTGTGGCTGTGCTTGTAGAGAGAGTACTTAAGAGGCTCATTTGAAAAATCTCCCATTTCCCCGCTTTAATGCTATGCAGCGGGAGATTTTATTGTGATACTCAGGGGGCTAGATGTACAGCTCCTATAACAGTTAAAAATGTTGTTCAAATCTCTGTGAACCACGATAAAAAAAATTGAGCTCTGACAGTTTGCCAACCTGTTTGAAATATGGATTTCATTTCCTCTTTACTGGCTAAGCAACATTGAAGACTTGAAAATCAGAACGATGTGTCTCATTCCATATTCTCCCTCCCGCTCCCTACAACTTTTTACCAAGATTATAAATACCTGATAGATACAAAAGACTAAAGGAATCGGACAGAACATGCATTTTTTTCCATTAAAATTAAATCCAAGGGAAAAGGTCATGTTGATAAAATGGGTTTCATCATTTTGAGAGTGAAATTAACCCCTTCCTATAAAAAGAGAAATCAATTACACTTTGTTCAGACAACTGAGGTGGAAAGATAGGAATAAAGGTATTGTGGGGGAGACTATTAGCACTCCAAGTTTTCAAGATGCTAGGAAAATATTGCTTATTTTTACTGGTAACTTGTTACGTAATGTATAAAAAGGTAAAGGTAAAGGACCCCTGACAGTTATGTCCAGTTGCAGACGACTCTGGGGTTGCGGCGCTCATCTCACTTTACAGGCCAAGGGAGCTGGCGTTTGTCTGCAGACAGTTTTTCCAGGTCATGTGGCCAGCATGACTAAGCTGCTTCTGGTGCAACGGAACACCGAAACCAGGGCAGTGCACGGAAACACCATTTACCTTCCCGGCAGAGTGATACCTATTTATCTACTTGCACTTGGGGGGTGGGGGTGTGCTTTCGAACTGCTAGGTTGGCAGGAGCTGGGAATGAGCAACAGGAGCTCACCCCATCACAGGGATTCAAACCGCTGACCTTCCAATCTGCAAACCCAAGAGGCTCAGTGGTTTAAACTACTCTGCAAATCAGTTCTTGATGTTGGGGATTCCCACCCCCCTTCCTGTAACTGAAGCAAGCTGACTTATGCAGCACAATCTTCTACATATCAGAAGTAAGTCTCATTGAGCTCAGCGAGCCTTACTTCTAGGTAAGTGGGTATAGGATTGTACTTTAGTGTATATAAGGAATAAGGAACCTGTGGCCCTCCAGGTGTTTTTAGATCACACCTCCATCATTCCAGACCATTTGCCATGCGGGCTGTGGCTAATGAAATTGGAGTCCAACAACAACTGGAGGACCACAAGTTCCCCATCCCTGAATGAACAATGACAGGATTCAATCAGTGAATTGTCCTTTTATTATAATGAATGGACCAATTAATTAACTACCCATTATCACTCATGCTGCTCCTTCTGGGATTTTCTAAACTCCCTTCCATGGGCTACCTGGCAATTGCTAAGGGTCTTGGCGGACAGCTTAATAATTTTTCTGCCTGTTGTAGCAAATATAATGCACTATTCACCTTGTATGTAAGAAAACCAGACTCTTAAATTCAGCATGAATAGTTTCATAAGCAGGTGGCATAACACTTATTATTCCATGGTTTCAAACATGTTGTATATCACTATATAATGTGGTGTTAAACAGTGATAAAAAGGTGCCTGCCTCCTTTTAGTTGCCAAGTCTGTTCCCTTGTGAGGATCTCAGATAAGTAGACTAATAACATCTAAGAAGAAAATTTGCCAGTGCTTAATTACTTTTCACCAGTGTGCCACAAATAATAAAAAAGAGGGAAATGAACATAGAAAATGTATTGTAGTCTATTTCATTTCTGCCATATAAAAGCCCTGGAGTAGAATTGTCTTAAAATGTACAGCTTCAGTAGCAAATAAGAAAGAAATTATAAATACAAAATTCTGCTCCTCCTAATTATACAGTTTATTTTTTTTTTATAAATTTTTTATTGCGTTTCTTTCCGTAGTTTTATAGGTTACAAACAAATAACATAATTGCAAGAAACAAATTTTCCCTTTTTTTGACAACAAAAACAAACAAAAACAACTTGGACTTCCCCACCCCTTCCGATTCTGCGTTCTTTAGGTTAACAATGTCAGCATTTTGTTACCTTATTTCATGCCTTATAGTAACTTTCAAATGTTATGTAGCCAGATTCAATATATTGTATCTCAGTTTCAATACCTTTAAAATAAACATAACATGTTCGATTCAAATTGTCTCCTTTTCTCTTTTATCACTTATTTTACAATTTACTTAATCATGATTGCTAAAGCATAACTTTTCCTAATCATGCACTATCTTAAGATTCATACAGCTTGTAGTATTTTTGCAAATAGTCTTTAAATTTTTTCCAGTCCTCCTCAATTGTTTCTTTATCCAGATCTCGGATTCTGCCGGTCAGTTCAGCTATCTCCATGTAGTCCATCAACTGCTTCTGCCATTCCTCCAGCGTGGGCAAATCTTGTGTCTTCCAGCTCTTAGCAATGAGTATTCTTGCTGCTGTGCTAGCATACATAAACAAGTTTCTGTCTTTCTTTGGCATTTTCTGGTCTACCATGCCCAGCAGGAAGGCCTCTGGTTTCTTGGGAAAGGTATACCTAAATACCTTTTTCAATTCATTATAAATCATTTCCCAGAAGGTCTTCACTTTTGGGCAGGTCCACCAGAGATGGAAGAAAGTCCCCTCTGCTTCCTTACACTTCCAACATTTATTGTCAGACAGGTGATGTATCTTAGCTAACTTGACTGGGGTCATGTACCACCGGTATATCATTTTCATAATGTTTTCCTTCAAGGCACTACATGCCGTGAATTTTATTCCGGTGTTCCATAACCTCTCCCAGTCTTCGAACATAATATTATGTCCAACATCCTGTGCCCATTTTATCATAGCAGATTTAACTAACTCGTCCTGTGCGTTCCACATAAGCAGCAAGTTATACATTCTAGATAGAATCTTGGTCTTTGGTTCTAACAATTCTGTCTCTAGTTTCGATTTCTCCTCCTGGAAACCAACTTTTTTATCCATTTTAAAAACCTCTTGCATTTGAGCATAATGTAACCAATCTCGCACCTTGTTTTTTAGTTTATCCTGGCTCTGCAACTTCCAACTGTCTTCAATTTTTTCAATTAATTCCCAATATTTCGGCCAGTAGGCCTCCATATTGGGTCTTTTTTGAGCCTTGGCCTCCACCGGTGACAGCCACCTCGGTGTTTTACTCTCTAATAAGTCTTTATATTTCGTCCAGACTGTAAAAATTGCTTTTCTGACAATATGGCTTTTAAACAATTTGTGAACTTTAACCTTGTCATACCATAGGTATGCGTGCCAGCCAAAAGCATTATCAAAACCTTCCAGATCTAGGACATCGGTGTTTTCTAGCAAAAACCAATCTTTCAACCAGCAGAAGGCTGCAGCTTCATAATACAACCTCAGATCCGGCAGGGCAAACCCCCCTCTTTCTTTTGAGTCTGTTAATATTTTATACTTTATTCGGGGCTTTTTGCCCTGCCAGACAAACCTAGATATATCCTTCTGCCATTTTCCAAAACATTCCACTCTGTCCACGATCTGTAGGGTTTGAAACAAAAATAACATTTTCGGCAACACATTCATTTTTATTGCTGCAATCCTTCCCAACAAGGAAAGTTTCAATCTTGACCAAATTTCTAAATCCTTCTTAACTTCCGACCAACATTTTTCATAGTTGTCCTTAAATAAATTCAAATTTTTGGAAGACAAATAGATCCCTAGGTACTTCACTTTTTTTACCACATTCAGTTCTGTTTCTCTCTGAAACCCCTCTGTTTCTGTAGGTGTCAAATTCTTGGTCAAAACCTTGGTTTTTTGTTTGTTCAACTTAAATCCCGCCACCCGACCAAACTCAGATATAAGTTCAAGAGCTCTTTTTGTACTGGATTCTGGCTCCTGCAATGTCAAAACTAGATCATCTGCAAAAGCTTTCAATTTATATTGTTTCACTCCGACCTCTATCCCTTGTACCAACCGGTCCTTCCTTATCATATTCAATAGCACCTCCAGGACTGAAATGAATAAAAGAGGGGATAGAGGGCACCCTTGTCGTGTCCCTTTTTCAATTTTAAACTCCTCCGTCACCACATTGTTCACTATTAATTTAGCCTTTTGCTCTGAATAAATTGCTCGTAACCCATTTTCAAACCCCCGCCCCACTCCCATCCCTTCCAAGTTTTTCTTCATGAACCTCCAAGATATATTGTCAAATGCTTTCTCCGCATCAATAAAAATTAACACCGCCCTTGTGTTCATGTTGGTTTGTAAAAGTTCCAAAATATCAATGATGTTTCTGGTATTCTCATATAAATGTCTACCAGGGAGAAAGCCTGCTTGGTCTTTGTGAATTACTTCATTTAAAACTTTTTTAAGTCTACTTGCCAAAATGTCTGCAAAAATTTTGTAATCCACATTCAGGAGTGAGATGGGGCGGTAGTTCTTGAGCTGAGTCTTTTCAGATTCTGTCTTAGGTATCAATGTGATGAAGGCTTCTTTCCACGTTTCTGGTGCCCTCTTCCCATCCAAAATCTGGTTACATACCTCCAACAAAGGTTGTATCAAATAATCCTTCAAAGTCTTGTAGTATTTGGAGGTAAGCCCGTCCGGGCCTGGAGATTTGCCTAGTTGCATGGTCTGAATGGCACCTTCAATTTCCTGAGTAGTTATTGTAGAGTTCAAGATTGATCTTTTATCTTGAGTTATTTTTGATAGTCCATTTATCTTTAAAAATTGATCTATCTCAGATTCTTTCTGAGGCCCCTGTGTATAAAGTTCTTTGAAATATCTGTGGAAGCACTTCCTAATTTCTTCTGGTTTCTGTACCATCCTTCCTTCAATCTCTAGATTTGTTATCGTATTTAACTTTTGTCTTTTTTTCAGCTGCCAGGCTAGCAGCTTTCCACATTTGTTTGCTGATTCAAAAGATCTTTGCTTCATCTGTTTTATTTTCCATTCAATCTCCTGGTTAATCAATTTTGAATATTCTGCTTGATGGAATTTAATTTCTCTCAGCAACTCCTTTGACTTTGGTTTGGTTCTCAATTTTTCCTCTCCTTGATGTATTTTCTCCAATATTTTATCTTTCTTTCCATTCCAGAGCTTCTTTTTAATTGTATTCTGTTGTATCAGAAACCCTCTCATAACAGCTTTGCTTGCGTCCCAGATTGTTCTTTTTTCTACTGTAGTGTTCAGATTTATCTCAAAGTAGTCCTTTAGTGTTTTTTGGGCCTTTTTCACAATCTCTTGATCTCTTAGTAGTGTGTCATTCATTCTCCATCTGAAGGAACCGGGTTGAGTTAATCTGAGTTCTATTTTCAAGGCGTTGTGGTCGGAGCATGTTTTTGGGCAGATTTCCACCTTTTTGGTCTTGGGTGCCAGCCCCCTGGAGGTCCAGATTTGGTCGATCCTCGACCAGGACAGGTGGGCCTCAGAGAAGAAAGTGCCTTCTTTACCTAGGGGGTTCTTTGTCCTCCATATATCAATCAAATCCAGATTGTCAGTCATTTCAAAAAAAGTTTTAGGCAGTCTGCCGTCTGATGTTAGATTTTGGTTGTAAGACTTATCCATATGTGTAGACACCACTCCATTCATGTCTCCCATCATTATGATGTTAGCATAGTCCAGATAGTCCAGCAAAGTCTCATGCAGCTTCTTGAAGAATTCCGATTTCCCGTCATTTGGAGCATAAATTCCTAATAACAATATTTTTTCTCCTTGGGTCTGAATTTCAATTGCCAAAATTCTTCCATGTTCATCTTTAAATAGAAATTTAGGTGTCAGGCTCTCCTTAGCGTAGATCACCACTCCTCTTTTCTTCACCTTATCTGAAGAGATAAACTCTTGGCCTAGTCTTTTGTTAACCAAAACTTTCCTGTGGAGCCTGGTTACATGGGTTTCTTGTAAACAAATAATGTCCAATTGCTCTTTCTTCAATATATGAAATAGCCTCCTTCTTTTCTCCGGGGAATTTCCGCCATTTATATTCCAACTAAGTAGCTGCAGAGACATCCTGAGCTATTCTGTTACACCTAGAGCGGTGTGTCTTCTTTTTCCTCTGGTTCCGAGGGTATAGGCGTCCCTCCGCCTGCTGGCAGAATGGGTCCTGGTTTAGGTAGAGGCCAATGGGCTGCTGCTTCTTTTTGGAGATCTTCTCCGTGGTCGTGCTGGAACTTTTGTAGGTCCTCTGGCGTTCTTATTTTAACCTTCTTCTGTTTGTAAGTAAATGATAGTCCTTGTGGAAACTCCCACCTGTAAGGAATTGTGTTGAGTCTCAACAGCTTGGCCAATTCTGAATAGGTGGCTCTCAAATCCAGTAGTTGTTTAGGGATGTCTCGGTAAATTTCCACCCTTTTCTCTTGTATCTCAATTGAGTTATTAAAGTATAGGCCTAATATTTTGTCTCTCTCTTCTCTTGATCTCAAAGCTATTAAGCAGTCTCTTGATCTGTCTTTTCTTACCAATCTTCCCAATCGAAAAGCCGATACTATTTTAAAATCACTGTCTTCTTTTAGGCCCCAAAACTTTGAGAACTCTGTTGTCAAAAATCCAATCAAATCTTCTTGTTCGATTTCTGGCACCGCCCTCAGCCTAAGGTTAGTCTGGCGATTTTTCAATTCCACCAAAGAGAGGTAGGTTTGTTGGTCCCCTATCTGTTTGTGCAGAGGCTTGACTTCTGCTTTGACTTCCTCAACCTCTTTTTTAGCTGCTGTTGCAATTTGAACGGCTTCCCCTGCCAATTTACGATTCTCTTCTGTTGCTCCTTGCAATTTTTCAATTGCTTGGGTATGTTGGGAAACCTGGTCTGTCAGTTTTTGGATCGAGGATGTAGCTTGGTCAATTTTTATTGATTGGTTATCAATTTTTTGGTTTAATGCTGACAATTGTTCCAAGACTTGTTTCAGTACTGCCTCTGATCCTCCTGATGCCATATCTTCCTCCTCAGATTTTTCAGGCTTTTCACTTTCTACTTTTTGTATTGCAAGCACAGCTGGGACTGATAGTCTGCGTCCCTGAGTTAAAGTTGTTTGCAAGAGCTGTGCCTGCTTTTTCGCTTTTTCTTTTTCCTTAGCTTCCTTAGCTTTGGCTGCTCTTGTCTTTCCTGTGCCACTCATCAGTCAATGTTCAAGGTCAAATGTTGTAATCCCATGGGAAAGACAAGCCCAAATTTAAAAACAGTCTGGAGAGAGAAGGTAAACAGAAAAAACTTTTCCCAGGCCTTTGTTATCCCAATATCCTCTAGGGGGAGTGCCACCAAAATTTAGTAAGAAGAAGGTAACTTTTCCGCCATTAAAGTCCCTTTTGTTCCGTTTTTGAAGACAATTTTAAAAACAAGTTAGTTCCAAAACACTAAGAAGAAAGTCCTGCAGAGCACTTTAAAACATTTAACAAAGTTCCAACAAGGTGCCTGCAATTGTATCCACTCAAGCTAAGTAAGCTCAAAAGTTGCACTTCAGTTACAAAAGTATCTGGAAGTTTGTTACAGTTCCGTAGTTAAGCAACTTCACCCGGCCACCCGAAGATTTGGGGTTAGAGTCTTCCCTCACCCCTTGGGAGACCGCTCCAAGTCAGTTTTAAAGCTATATTTTTAGCTGTATTTTTAGCTGTATTTTTTCTTTAAAGATAGAATTCAAATGTGCACGAAAGTCCCACTTTAAAGCCTTAAGGCTTCCCTGTTCACAGCGCTTTCCGCTCTTTGAACCGTCTGCTTTGATCTTGAAAGCAGTGCCGGAAGACGGACTTCCTCTTTCTCGTCTCCCGGTTTCAGCCAAATTTCTTCAAATTATTTTAGCAAATCTTAAATCCTTACTCACGGGTTTGCTGTTTCAGGCTGGTATTTTTGGAAGAAAGGTCAGCGCTCATCCGTGACAGCCGCGCGGCTTCGCCTCCGCAGAAAGAGCGATGAACTCACAGCACCGCTCCCCCTCCTTCACTCCGGAGCCCCTTACGGGGTCCCTTCTGCGAATTTGGGGTCGCTCCAGGTGCCCGCCGAGTCCCACGGCCACGAACTCACTCTGTCCGTGGTTTATCTTGATGGGTTGCCGCTGCGCCGTAGCGAAACAACCCTTTTCTGCGGTGCCCCTCTTCAGAACTCGAAGAGGTCCGCCATCACGGTTTCGCGCCGCCTCCGGAAGTGTCCCTAATTATACAGTTTAGATGAAAAATGAGCTTCCCAAGTTGTTTTACCAAAGTGAGCTCTCTAGGGCGCAAGCCTGGGGGTTTGTATGGCTGTCCTGGGCTGCCCAGATGACAGCACTCTCCCCTCAGCCCTGCTGGTGTAGTCCAAAGGAAAGCAGAGCAATACAATTGGCATCAGCTTGGCTGTAGGAGTTGCCAGAAGAAGGCATGCAAGGCACCATCCAACTGTCTTAGGGACTCCATTCTGGATTTATATAGGATTTACTCCTTAGCATTTTCTTCTCCCGAAGATATCCCGCAAGGCAGTGGGTAATTCCAAAGAGTAACAGAAAAAACAAAATAGGTATCTTAGTCTTAGCTGTCTTTATAGCTAATGAGCTACTATAATTGTGTACAAAACGCTTGTGATGTACAGTGGTGCCCCGCAAGAAGAATGCCTCGCAAGACGAAAAACTCGCTAGACGAAAGGGTTTTCCGTTTTTTGAGTCGTTCCGCAAGACGAATTTCCCTATGGGCTTGCTTTGCAAGACGAAACATCTTGCAAGTTCTTGCGAGTTTGTTTCCTTTTTCTTTAAGCCGCTAAGTCATTAATAGCCGCTAAGCCGTTAATAGCTGCTAAGCTGCTAAGCCGCTAATAGCCGTGCTTCGCAAGACGAAAAAACCGCAAGACGAAGAGACTCGCGGAACGGATTAATTTCGTCTTGCGAGGCACCACCGTAGTGGCACAGAAGTATGAAGCTAAATGGCACCATACACAAAGGTAAAAGCTAGATTTTCTTTTCAACAAAAAGCTTGTATACAAATAAATTAAGAACAGGTGATAAGCAAATGGAGACTTTCCATTTTGAATAACATGCTCATTAGTGAATAGTGAATCATGTGCCTTCCAGCCAGCAGAATGGTTGCTTCTCTTGTTGAAATCCATAAGTTTGCTGGGATCCAAGGCCTGGCCTTACCATTTCTTTATCTTGGTTTACTCCTCTTCTCTATGATTAGTCACTATCTTTTCCTATCCCATACCACATAAAATGAAGTATGCTTTTATCAAATGTAGACTTGATCACTTTGACCTTGCCTTTTCCTGCTTGCTCCCAAATCCTGCAAGTTTCTCTTTGCTCCTTGCCCCACTGCTGCCTACTTCTCCCTCTGACCTGCCTGGACTGCCCTTTGGAATTTGGACCTGATTTTATCTCACCTCTTTCAATTCCGCCTTTGAACAAATGTGCCGGACCACTCTTCTTTCCCTTCAGAGAGCTCAACGCTGCAAGGGGCAGAGCACTATGTACCAGTGAGCAGCAGAAGCTCGGAAAGGAAAATGAGAATCTAAAAAAAAGAGTGCATGGATCAGGAATCCAAAATTAGTCATTGCTCCCATTGTGCATTAATAAGCTATGTTCCAATGTAACATAGCCAAATCCTAGGCAGTGTTAGATGCTGCCCATTCAAATCAATGGATTCAGGCATACCTGATGCTGCATATGATCAGACTGGTAAAGTTCACCCTTTGGACATGTGCCAAACCCTCTGGAAGAGCATCTGCCATGTAGAGTGTGAAGCGGCTTTCAAAGAGATTGAGTCAGCACATGACTGGTCAAGTAGAGTGAACTGTTTCTCTTGACAACTTAGCAGAGTTTAAGTAGGACTTCATTGCTGTGCTTTTGAAAAGAATGCACTGGCTTTCATCTAATCAAAATCAGCAGTATAAACAACTTTAATGGCTGGTGAGTGACTTTATTACCAATTCCTTCTGCAAAGTAGCTTAATTCTGGCAAGCGTTTAGCTTTTAACCATAGGTGATGGCCACATAGTGCCTCATTATAGATGCAAGCAAGTTAAATGCATCACTTAAAGGCTGCTTACATGGGGCTGCTTTTTACAAGGCTTCTGGACAGGGATGGGTTGCTCAGGAGACTAGAAGCAAGTTTTATGAGGCTGCTGATTTTTTAGTGCTTCAGAGTGGCTGTGTGCAGTGCAGAATAGTGTCAAAACAGCAAAGATCTTTTACAGCTCTAGGCTCACAACATCTCTGTGGGTGAGAAGATGATTCACGTGTGTATTGATTAAATGAAAAGAATGTGTGGCTTCAGCTATATCTAGAGTGAATTGTCAAATTTAATTAAGAATCTACAAAGGTGGGAAGGGCATTTGGTGCTTTGGCATTTTTAAACTAATTAAAATCTTCTGACAGAAGAAACACTCTGTAAAAGTGACTTCCCAGGACCCCATGTTTCCTCTGCTCTTTTTGGCTCAATTTTGAAATTGCCACAGACTTCCAGAACCTGGCCTACTCCTTAGTCTTGAGGGGAAGAGATATCCTCCTCCATACTGGTTTTTTATCAACCTCCCCATACAACATACACAAAAACCCAAGATTAGAGAAAAATCTAGAAAAAATGAGTCTAGATTCATGCTGAAGAATTTGCTGTCAAGTCCTTACATGAGAATGCCAGGTCAGTGGAAATCCTTGTAAGATAGTGTGTGGTTTTTTTTGTATATAATTTTATTAAGTTTTCTGTTTTACAATTTAAAATACTCATGTTACATTCTTAAGATATCAATGACTTCCCTTCTCTTTCCATGGTTCATTTTACATATCATAAATCCCTGCATATTTTACAAAAACTATACCATTCCATTGTTGCATCCATCAAAATTCGTTTACACTGTTGAATTTATCAATGCTGCTAGAGTTTTCAGCTGTACACAATTATTTCCCATGTGTTCAGTAAACATTTTCCAATCTTCTTTAAACGTATGCTCTTCTTGTTCTCTTATTCTATATGTTAAGTCTGCGAGTTGTGCATATAGTGGTACCTCGGGTTACAGACGTTTCAGATTACAGACACTTCAGGTTACAGACTCCGCTAACCCGGAAGTAGTACCTTGGGTTAAGAACTTTGCTTCAGGATGAGAACAGAAATGGCGCAGTGGCAGCAGGAGGCCCCATTAGCTAAAGTGGTACCTCAGGTTAAGAACAGTTTCAGGTTAAGAACGGACCTCCAGAACGAATTAAATTCTTAACCCGAGGTACCACTGTATTCTGTCAACTTAAGTTGCCATTCTTCTTTTGTTGGGACCTCGCTTGTTTTCAGTTTTTGGGCTAACAAAACACGGGCCGCAGTAGTAGCATACATAAATAACCTTTTTTTTGACACCTGGGAATTTCAGTCTGAATTATCCCCAACAGAAAGGATTCTGGTTTTGTGGGGGAAGTACTTTCAAGTACTTTTTTCCAATTCATTATGGATCATTTCCCAATACTCTTTTACCCTTTTACAAGTCCACTACATATGAAAGAACGTTCCCTCCACCTCTTTGCGTCACCTTGTAAAATAGTCTTCATGGGTACTCAGGATCAAATGGCTACTTACCCTTCTATCTCCTAGGGGTATCACGGGCTTTGGGGCAGGCTTCTTTGACCATTTTCAATCAATATAAGAGGAGGCATGAGTCACAGTGGGTAGATAATATTCTCAGCTGCACTTCAGGTCCAGTTTTACCATCCTTTACTCTCTGTTGGCCTGACTTGCTCTGATATGCATGACTCGTTTTTGTAGGCCTCTTGTCCTGTCCACATTTGACAGAACTGACTTCTGTATTATACAGAGGTGGAAAAGAACACCAACTATTTGTGCTTCTTTGCCCCACACACTTCCTCACGTCCCCTATTATATGGATAGTGGGACTTGAAGATCTCATTCACTGTGAGAGCTCTAAGCTCCAGTAGTTATTTGGGGCTTGTGAATCTTATCAGAGGATAAATCCCTAAGTCCCACTGCTCGTGTTATACCGCAAGGAGGGAAATTAGAAGTGTGAGTCATTCACAGTTTGTTTTTCTTTTCCTCGTCTCTATAATGGATATACTGCTCCTTAGTGTTCTGATTCTAACTCAAGGATAAGCTTTGCATTGCCCTGTTACTTTGTCGACTATAGAAAATGATAGTTGCAACTCAAACAGCTTCTCAAGAACACATAAGAGAAAGCCAAGTTGTCGGGAGCCATTGTGACACTGTAGATTTAAGATGACCAAATGGACTATAGATAGGATCTGAACTTAATTTTAAATGTCTGGTGCATGAAGCTTGTTCCCATGTCAGTTTTGGGATTTCACATGAGGCTCAGGGAACAGGAACAGATGCCACAAGGGTGAAAATGCCTTTATTTCTTCTGCTTGATTTGGGATCTACACTTCTAGAAACAAGAAAATAATGAACAAGGATTATACATCATATGAATGTTGGTTTTCCATGGCCCCCTGGTTAAAATATACAATTTAATTCTCCATCAGCAAGTGTGGTCAAATACACCCCAACAGCACTGAAAAAATAAACATTTGTGTCACTCTTTCACAACTCCATGTTCTGGGTAGATCTCAGCCGTGCTGAGGTGAAAATTGCCATGAGGCACACATACACCAATGTTTTTACTATTATGGCATTTGAGGTCAACTCTACCACATTCCTCAACAATACTGAGGGGAAAAAATGAACATATGGTATCCCACAGGTTTATAAAACCTTTACAAACCTGAATTGTTTAAATGTTTTTTTCCCAAAATTAGAACGTTCCTTGTGAACCTCCCCACCCATTAATTTGTACAAAACCTACTAATTCAGCTTTTGGTGGGGGAGGTCACTGAGACCCCAGTCAAATCTACAAATGTTTGTAAGTAGCCTGCACCCTCACTTCACCAGGTTGCCAGACGTAATGCCAACTTTCAATCAAATAATAATAATAATAATAATAATAATAATAAATTTTATTTATATCCCGCCCTCCCCAGCCGAAGCCGGGCTCAGGGCGGCTAACAACACTAAAACAGTACAACATTATAAATACATTCTAAAAATTAATTAAAATACAAATTGATGGCAAAAGAAGTTTTGAAAACACTTTTTGTGATTAAAAAACTCTGAGGTCAGTTAGACCCCCCCCCATACCATTTGTGTAGCGGTTTGTACATTATAGAGATCATACTGTAGTGGTTAGAGTGTTGGACTTGGATCTGGGAGACCAGGGATCAAATCCCCACTCAGCCATGAAGTTCTCTAGATGACCATGGGACAGTCATTGTCTCTCAGCCTAACCTACTTCACAGGGTTGCTGTGACAATAAGAAGAAGAGTTTGGATTTGATATCCCGCCTTTCACTCCCCTTCAGGAGTCTCAAAGTGGCTAACAATCTCCTTTTCCTTCCTCCCCCACAACAAACACTCTGTGAGGTGAGTGGGGCTGAGAGACTTCAAAGAAGTGTGACTGGCCCAAGGTCACCCAGCAGCTGCATGTGGAGGAGCAGAGACGCGAACCCGGTTCCCCAGATTAGGAGTCTACCGCTCTTAACCACTACACCACACTGGGAGGGGGAGCCAAACAGCCTGATTTTGGAGGAATCTAGCCAGAACAGATATTTCTTCTTGGTACACAAATGTAGGGAATCAGCCCTTTAAAAATGATCATATAAACTAAGAACCATGAGACAAACAGGTAAGGTCAATTTTCTTTCTATTTGATAAGATTTTATTGTTTACGTTAATAATGCAGAACATAACCAATTGCACCCTACCCCCATCTATAAATGGCTGTGGATAATATAGTAAAACAGGAAGATGTGCAGAGCTTTACAAACTAAAGTTAACTGAAAATGAAGCTCATCTCCTTGGAATATAAGGGTTAACCATATCAATGGTGTATATATATATATATGTTATAATTTCTATTGTATCAAAAGTCTGGAATGTATTACTGAAATCTATGGTCCCTCTTTGTCTCTGCTTCAATATTTTCCATCTGTTTTATGTGATGGTTTTCTTCTATGCTTGATTTTACATTTCAATATAAAATAAACAAATAGGGGGAGAATTGTTTATGCCACTTTGAGCTCTTTGGGAGGAAAAGTGTGAGGCAATGTAAAAACAAGTAAATAATGTAGTGAGGTATTGTTGACCCCAATGATTTATATGTAAAAGGAAGGTCTTACTGAAGGCTTAAAACAACAACAAACATCGCAAACAATAGCATGTTTCATAACTTCCACCAGTTATTTGATTGATTTATTACTTGAGCTACAGTTGTCCTGATACTGGGTTGGTATAATCAGTATTTCAACTGAGCACAGTCTGTTTTGCTATTAATAGAGGCTTTACCTTATAGAGGGAGAATATTCAGTATTTAATATGTTTGTTTCTACTATGTGGAAGCAGAGCCCACACATTCTAGAGAGATAAATTTAATGGAGGAATTAAACTTCTCTCATTAAAGCACAGTCAAATGAACCAACTCTTTAAGGCAGATTTTGTAAAAACAGAATGGTAAAAATTGCTATTATAACTTATGCTGGCAGTCCTCATGACAGCGTGCTTGTTTAACAAGTATGTCATATTGTAGTGCTCACATCAATTATCCATATAAAAGGCTTTTCTGCTGCAAATGTAGAAAGACTTTCTTTGAGAGTTTCTAAAGCTGTTAGCTCTTGATGTCAAGAACACTGTTTTCCTTCTGAATGAATGGCTGCTAGAATACTGTTAGTGTTAATGAAGCACAAATGATCATCAATGGGACACTGTATCCTGCTTTATAATATCCAAACTAATCCTATTGCAGACTCACAGAGCAATCCTAACTGTAAAAAGCTGGGGTCAATTCCACTGTCATAAGGCATGCTGGTGTAAGTTACCCCATTCCAAACTCTGTTCAGGCAGAATTTGACATACCACACCGGTGAGATGTCTGTGGAGAGCAACGGCCTCCGTTTCCCCACAAGCACTGTCTCAATGTGTGTGTCTACCTGCCTGAATGTGTGTACGAGTCTGCCAGCCTGAGTGAATATCTGTATGAGCATGTAATGAGCATGTGTGCAAGTGTCAGGCGGCAGAGGAAACAACTCCTACGGCAGGTTGCCGGGAACGGATAAGACAAGGAAAAGTTCTTACCACCTGCTTTTTTATTCAACATTGACAGAGAAAGGCTTGGGATGCAGCCTCTTAGAATAATGGTCTTGTCTCGAGTGACTCTCCGCCCCCTTTTTCTCCCACTTCCTCATTCGTTATCATCTCCCCTATGGGTGGCCCTTTGCTTCTGAGCCCTTTGCTCTCCTACTTTCAAGGCTCTCCAGGTTCTGGGGGGGGGGGTCTGGAATGCTTTCTAAAGACACTGTGTCTGTCAACTGTTGCCCTCCTGGTGCTTCCTCTTCCTCCTCCTCTCCCATTATTTCCCAGCTTTTCCACTCATCTGCTTCTGAGCTGTGGCCTCCCTCAAACCCCTGTTGTATTTCTGAACTGGGAGGGTCAGGTTGGGGAGGCGGTCTCTGCCATTCCTTCTCTGCCCAGCAAGTGACCGTGTGGGCCATGCACACTTCAGCCATTCATACTTTGGCTGGCTGTCAGTGCAGATCTTGAGCCAAAAGTGGTTAGCCACTCCAGCTGTACATAGGACAGGCGGCATAGGTGTCCTGCTATTGCAGCCATAAACCCATCATGTCCTTCCTATGTATTTATATCATGTTACTGGTTTATAGAAAGTTTTTTGGTTTTTTTTACAGAATTTTGCCAAATATATGGTTAGGAAGTTGCCCTCGTCAAGTGGAGCATGTGACCGTAAAGCTAAAACGAGAGTTGGGCATTACAGCTGTAATGAACTTCCAGACTGAATGGGACGTTGTTCAGAATTCCTGGGGATGTAATCGCTATCCTGAACCTATGAGTCCAGAAGTTCTCATGAAGCTGTATAAAGAAGAAGGCCTTGCTTATGTCTGGATGCCAACACCAGACATGAGTACTGAAGGTAATATTCACATTCTGCCATGAGTTAGAATAACTTGAAGAAGAAGAAAAACATTCAGGAAAAGATATGCATTGTGTGAAAGGTTAGCATCAGCTTTCACACGGCTTCACAAATTACTTGCTGTTATCTTCCAGGCAATTTGCTGCCATGGCACACCATATGCCCAGAGATAGAGATCAGAGTGTTCTATGGATTTAGCAAGCAGCTCTCATATATAAAAAACTTGTTTAAATTGTGCTTGCTCTTAACTGCATTGAGCAATCTCGAAATACGCTGAATACACTTGATGTTCAACAGTACCTGAAAGAAAGCTCTATCCTTATTACTGAGATTAATAATAAGATGATGATAATGAAGATAAGCAATCATATATACCCAATAAATTAAAAGTTGCTTTTATCAGTAGTACTCAAAATATACAGGGATTTATTTCATAATCTGAAGTTTCCCCACATATATAAACAAGTACACCATCACGATTGATCTCAAAGGTAGCACACACTTTCTCCCATCTAGGGATGTGGAAGGGGAAAGTATTCATTTCACATTTAATGCAAATTTATCTAATATGAAGCAAAACAGAGCCACCCTTCAAAATTTATACTTCTCTAAATTTTGCAATAAAGTTTTCCAGCCAAGTAATGTGTACAAGAATGTATATATTAGAGTAATATATCAGTGGAAAATAATATTCCAAAATGCATTATGTTAGGGGAAATTGCTTTGCAAAAATGCATGCAAAAATGTGTATATTAGGAGAAAGTCACACTACAATGCTGGTGAGTTTTCAGGATGATTTCTTTTTTAAAAAAAGGTTTGCAAGTTGATGCGGGAATGTGGAAACCTGAACTTAAAATTAGAAAAATAAGTACCAGAGAAACTGAAACGGAAATATTCACCCATCCCTACTCACTTCAAATATTACCCTTTGTCCCAGGAACTAGATGTGCCCAAAAAGTCAAAGAATCACATTGATACTGGTCACTCAGAGTGACTTTAATGCATCGGAAGTATGCTGCTCCCCACAAAAGTTCATGTCCCAAAAATCTGATGCTTCTGATGCAACACACTAGATCGCTACCCCTCATGAATTTCAAATTACTTTGTGATGAAGACAATTACACTTTTGTTTTTAATGTTCCAGGAATAGCTTCTAGGCAAAATCAATATACTTCCATAATGGTCTTCATGTTTGTGTTGTTCCAAGTCACAGTGCTTGAACATTTTTTAAATTTATTTACTACCTATTACAATATTTGTGCCCTGCCTTTTTGAACCAAAAGGACTTGCGAAGTGCCTAGCGACGAAAGATGAAAAAATACACAATGAAAACAGTAACTACAACTACAACTTAATAGCAAGAATTAATAAAATTAAATTAGCCAGCAGTAAGCAAAAGAACAAGAGCCAACAAAAGAAAGAAACCTAGCAGGAGGATCGCTTCAAATTCAAAGTGGCCCAGACTTGCCCTGAAAAAGGCCAGCTCTTACCTGGAGATTAAAACTGCATGAAAACCATCTAAAGCCAATTTAAAGCACCCCCCCCCCAAAAAAAAGAATCATGGGAGCTGTAGAGTACCTCTCAGATCTACAATTTCCAGCACCCTTAACAAAATGTCATGTTGGAGATCATAGTTGGGATGTAAGGCAATTTTTAATATTTATTGGTAATCTGAGTGCTTGGGATAGTTGAAGTGCACAAGGTAGTAGTCACTCTTGTAAGAGAAGCAAGAAGGCAAAAGGGAATGAAGAGTCATCAACCCTAATCCCACCCACACACCCTCATCCCTCCACTTCAGGTAAAAGCCACCTAGAGTGGGTGGTGGCCTTTATGAAATGACTTCAATGTATAAAGTCTGGTTATTGCCATTTTTTTTTTTTTTAGTATGTGCAGTTTTCATATGTTCTTGAGTTACAGTCACAACAAAAAGTAGTCCATTATTACCTCTTGTGAACACATTATTTTCCCAATTCAAAAGGAACAGTTTGGTCTTCTCCACATCATTAGAACCAACCTCCAGGCAGTTGCCAAAGGGCAGTGTCAAGTTACACTGGCCATTTCAAGGAGTGGGTGCTATAAAGGTTTTTTGCCCTCTTCCTTACTTTACATTTTTCTTCCCATTTTCTCGTTGGCAGAGGGAATTAGATTTCTCCATCCTTATTAGTTGGGCTGAATCTTTTATTAAAGGATCACCCTGGAAAACAGGACAAAGGGAATGAGAAAATCTCTCTACTTACAGCCTTCTTAGAAGACCGTTGCATTATATGTTAAGTGGAAGTATGGAAAACAAGAAAGTATTTGATTATGGAGCAGCATTGGCAAAATATGGGGGCAAAATACAGATGGGCAGTTGCTGGATGCTTGTTCCTGCACACAGTGACCTATCATATCCCACAGCAGTACAGCTGCATACCAAAACCTGTTTGTGTAGGCAAAACACTGCCTCTGCATTGGGGTGAACACATTCATTATATATAATCAGTTTTTGAGGTCTCTGTTTCTCTTTCTTTACCTGTGTCTTTTGTCTGACTTAGACTTTACTTTTAGCCCTTCATACCCTGTGTTTTCTTATACATAGAATTATAACCAGGAAGGCTATACTGTACATCAAAATAAGGTTGGCTACAACTCATGGTTAGCAAAGAGAAAGCTTACCCACAAACTCAGGTTCAGACGACACACTCAGCTATACCTTTAAGGATCACTAGTGTCAGTAGCATTAAGCATCTTATGTGAACTGTGGTCAGAGTCCTAGATAGGTATTAGACTGAGGACACACAGGCTGAAGAACTCCTGACCAATTGCTGTTTCTGCTAGTCTCTGACCTGTCACTGTAAAGCAGTTATTTAATTACAGTTCACAAAGGTAAAAGAGCAATCATGTTTCACCAGTGAAAATCCTCACAAGCTAAATATGACCATACCTAGAACTAAGGCACAACACAAACCACTACCAGTGTTTCTAACTTGTGAGTGTGGGGTCGTCATGCATTTGACAGTTGTCCTGTTTCTAATTCTAGGTAGAGTCCAAATGTTGCCTCAGGCTGTCTGTCTCCTCCACGGGCTACTGGAGAACGGGCACAATGTCTACGTTCATTGCAATGCAGGTGTTGGCAGGTCCACAGCTGCAGTCTGCGGCTGGTTAAAATATGTGCTAGGGTGGAACTTGAGGAAAGTGCAGTATTTTGTGGCCTCCAGGAGAGCAGCTGTCTACATCGATGAAGAAGCTCTGGTGCGTGCTGAGGAGGATTTCTTTCAGAAATTTGGACCTCTTCGCTCCTCATGCAAGCCTTAGCAAGAAAAAGAGGACGTCGCTAGAAGTGCTGCCAAACCCAAGCATTTGAGGAATTGTGAAACTGGCTCCAAAAACAGGATCACTGCCTGAGGAAACGGTGGGATGATGGTGATAACGGTGAAGAAGTCTTCTGAGTCTTATCTTTCATATGTTGCTTTTTCTTTCTCTCTGGAACAATTAAGCAAAATGGCTTCGATTCAGCCGAATGTGTGTGCAGCAGTCAGGGCTATGATTGTGCAGCTTTGTTGGAAAAGGTGTAATCACATTGATTAGCTGCTTGGCACATTGATTAGCTGTTTGGGGAGGGGAAGCCGCTGGAATTAAATCCATCTTTCCTCCTTTCCTCCACAACACCACTGTAGATTTTGTAACAGGACTCCACATACACAGCCCGGGCAGCTGGACCAAGAGAGGAGCTGCAAGTTTAGAACTTGATTGTGCATTTAGTTCCATCATCCAGCTAAAGATAAGCATGTATGTCCCCTAGCTGGATCAGGGCAAAATTCCTCTAAACTTCCTAGCCAATTGGATACACATACATAAGATTCTTATACAATATCAGGCGTGGGTGAATGATGCAAAGAGTTAAAAGAGAAAGACTTGGGATAGAAAGAAGTCAGAATGGATCGGAACACAAGCTGTTACAAACTAAAAAATCATTTCCCCCACACCTGGGCAGTTTGGATTATTTGGTCATATCAAAGGGAGCCTTTAGCACAGTCTTTGGCAAATAGAAGTTGTAATAAAATAAAATTTTAAAGAAAAATAAAAAGTGGGGGTATTACTCTTGTCTGCATTGGCATATTTGTTTCTAATGTATGGGCAAATCTTTATCTTATGATGTGTATAATGTTTTTAGATTTTAACTGATTTTTAACAGCAATATATTTATATGATCTGAAGAAAAACCAGAGGATAGAGAAGCCAGGAATATTGTTGGAAATGATTTCTTAAGGTCCTCAGGAATATCTCCTTTATATCTTTATTTGATCATTTGCATTTATGTTTGGATCATTATCTTGTATTTTTGTGTATTAAGCATGCATAATGTGGTTTATCAACAATTAAGTAAAAAGTAAAATAAAAAATAAACTTTTAAAGCTTAAGTTCTAATCCACTTGGTATAGTTCAAATCCTGCATATGCAGGATCCCACCCCTCACACTCACTATTCTCTTATAGGGCTAGTCTGGAAGGCAAAACAGTTTTCTGATGATGACATTTGCTGGATTGGAACAACAGTGGCTACGGCTCTTCGTGTGTGAGGTCAGTAGTGGGTGTGGAAAGCTTAATCAGAGAAAGGAAAGGGATGAGATTGAAAGAAAGAAAAATACAAGGAAATTATAGGGAAAGACAGAAAAGTAAAAGAGAAAAGAAAATGGATCACTGCAGGCTCCTAAAATTGACAGTTGCATCTGTCAGTATTGAGCCACACTTACACCTCCACCAAAAGCCATATAAAATGATATGTGGCACAGTGGCAAGCTTATCTATAGCATCCTACTTTGCTTTTGTTTGTTTCTAAACATATTTTCCAGTGCACTCTATGCCTATGCATCCAATAAAAATGTAAGTTATGTAACTTTTGCATATTTATTTTTGTTTTACGACAGCTTGGGAAAGCTAACACCTAATTCTCTTGACTCAAGTTCCATCTGAATCTAATGCCACCATTGTTTTCACCAGGAGTTGGTGAATTTCCTATGTTCCATTGTGAAATTATTTTATGGCATGACTCTCCCCTATGTTTTGTTCTGCCATTCCGTTCTTCTGCATTTCCATCTCGATTTTCTGTCTTTCACTTCAAAAACTGGTGTGTTGAAACATTCTGTTCCTTTCTTTTGTGTGTGTGCCCCTTTCAGTTCGTCTTGTACGCAAGTAACAAAATACATTAAAATACCAGGATTTTCCGCCAGTATCCATTGCTAACATGCACACTGGTTAACGGAAAAGTCCCATCCCAGCATTCTTTGTTCCCCATTTATTTAGCACACCTATCTCCAACATGGTTATAACCACACTGGGCTGTTATTACCTTTGCTTTCATTACTGAACAATACTGAGCCTTCATTACAAGACTGTTGTAAGTTGCTCTGTCTCAGCTTTTTCTTCCAGTGTTGATAGAATTTAAGCATTGCAGTCACCTTCAAAAGCAAACTAATGCATTGCTCTGCCGGTATTTACTTTTCATTCCCATTCTCTTGCATGTAAGGAAAGGAATGGAATTTATTTTAATTATTTTATTTTGTGTGCTGGTCTGATGTTTTATTTCTGATTTTAGTTTTGTGCCAACATGTCATTAAATAATTGAAACTGCACTATTACTGCTGGTAAATAAAATTTGTGCTTTTTGCATGCTATGCAGCCTAGAATGATGCATTTGTTCTTCTCATCACACTGTTGGATTTTAATGATTTATCCTACCATTGTTTTCAGTATATTTAATGTTCCTTCTGTATGACCATTTGCCTTCTGTGTGCTATTTGAGCCCAGTTTAGAGCTAATTCATGCTATGTGTATTTTCCAAACAGGTAACATGCTCACAATGATAGACAAATATACTCCATTATTTTTGTAGAGTTGGCATCAGCCTATATTCCCTATCTATTCACAGTTTGGCTCATGTTTGCTGTTTGTTAGGCCAGCACGCACACACAAAAATTGTTCTGGAGAGACCACAGAACAGAATTTCATTTTGTGACAGTGCCCTTTGATGCAGCAGATTCCTCCGTCATTTGCTTAGTACAAAGATGATTTGCTTACACGGGGTAAATCCGATAATAATATACGAACGGCCACACTGGTAAACATAAATATAATTCAACTAGACAAATATATTGCCCCGGATAGAAGCCATTATTCATTGTTGATGGAAAGTATGCAAAAACTTAAGCAAAATAATCTGTCCTTTATAGTCCACACTCAGTTTCTGAGTATATTGGAAATTGTGTGTGTTTGTGCATATGTATCTATGTGGGTGGGTGTAGCTGTTGTTGTGAGTGTTGCGAATGCTTTTGTCTTTTAAAACACCATTTTATCATAGACCATCTTCACATCCCAGAAGTCTGTAGAGCTGCTTTTCAGTTCCAAATTAGATCTGATGTTAAATCCATGAATGCAATTGATGCAATTAGTTTTTTGAAGTTAAATAGCAGCCTCATAGGGCAGAGCCAGTTGGGACCAGGACCATAGTATGCAGAGCTGATTCAACCCATTGTGCTCATGCTGTACTCTTGATGAAGGTACCCTCCCTGCTGCATACACAGGGTAAACCCACGTTTATTATGTGACCATAAGAAAACAAGAGTAAGTGTATTTCTGATTATTCTTGTACAGTATAATACTCTCTATATAATGGTCAAATTTATTACAGTAGCTTGTATCATTTGCAACAGATGGTGGTTGCTACTTCTATTTCCTCCACCTCTTGCATTGCAAAAAAAAATGAGTTTGCCCCAGTGTATTAATGTAAATTGTGGGGATGGGCCAGCCAAAGTGAAACAGTCTTAAATCCCATTTATTGCAGTGAAGAGTTAAGCATATTCTTACAACTCTCTACCACTGATATCAGTTAAAAGTGCCTAACCATAGTTGGTTATCAATCCACATTCTGGCACATCTAGAGAAACACAAATATTTTTCTTAGGTATGACGGATAGTTCAGTCATTAAAGCATTAAATCTCAGGGTTGTGCGTTCGAACCCCACCTTGGGCAAAAAGATTCCTGCACTGCAGGGGTTTGGACTAAATAACCTTTGTGGACCCTGCCAACTCTACAATTCTGTGGCAAAAATAAATTTAGCTAGCACTACAAATGCAAATGACAGAGCTCACGGACAATACAAAGTGATTGTCTCAAAGTACTGATGCCTCCCCAGTAGCATAATTACATAATAAGTCTAGATCTAGTCCATTAAAAAACTAATTTGAAATATGCACTACTGATTGGCTCATTAGCCATTACCACACAAAAACCTGTTTATGCTGTGTCCGAAAAGATGAGCAAATTTTTGAAACTAATGTCTTTGTATGGCTCCTCTTGGAAGTCTGGCACAAAGGTGCTAATACATTTTTGAGAGACAAAAGGGTGGGAGGTAGAAAACTCCTAAAATGAGAATTAATCCATTACTCTAATTTCAAAGGGAGTTTTTTTTTCTAGTGACAATGAAGAAGGCAGAGCTGAAACAGGTCATCCATTCAAAAGCATCATCAAAAGAATTAATTGCAGCCAAAAAATTTACACACAGAGATGAGATTCAGACATAAAAGCATACCCCAACTAAAAGAACAAATTTGCTGACTGGAATAGCACGGCTCAAACCTCAAGATGGAACTGATTAACAGATTGGAACTTATTGCACTCAGTATGGGCATATTACATAGATACTCATGTATGTACCCCACCAAAACCGCATGAGGACTATGCATGTTAGCACTCGCAATCTCCCTATTATAAGAATATATGAAGCCGCTGAGGAAGACCCTGGCTCATCTACCTCAATATGTCTATACCGACTGGCCGCAGCTCTCTTGGGTTTTAGGACCAACCTTTTCCAGACCTACAAATGAAACACAGGCTTTCTTCTTGCAAGACCTCTCCTCCTCCCAGAGGGGAGGAGTTGTATGCAGGAACCGGCTCCCGCATCAGCAGGGGGGCGTATTCGGCCCCCTGCGTCAGCCTTCCCTTAGCTGCCGCGCCAAGCCCAGCAGACAGCCAATAGGGCTGGCTGTGGGCAGGGTTTAGCCATGCTTATGTGGCCGTGGTGGCGCTGGGGCCCCATTTGGCTTCCTGCTTCCTTTGGATCTCCCACCCCTTTAGGTCAATTCTGTCTTTTTGACCTTGCTATGGACTTCAGTTGGTTGCCTTCATTGCCCAGGGGTCCTGGTAGGAATTTTATCCATTTGGCAAATTGGCACTAGCCTCTTGGTTTTCGCCTACCTCATAGCAAATTGTCACAACTTTTTGGGTATTGGCGGTTAGGCATCGGAATTTGTGCAATGTGTTGGAGGGCAGGTTGTGGCCATTGCCTACCCCTCCCCTTGTTTGGGTATTCCATTAAAGGAATCCGGTGGTCGTGGATCCCCTCCGATGCCCTGCTGGTGGCTAGGGCCATGGCACGACCCTTGGTGATGCCTGGGGAAGCTTTCAGTTGTATTTGGATCAACAAGCTCCTCCCATTGGCTGTTAACCCTCGATTGACCCCCCACTGAATGGGATGCTGTCATGTATAGTTGTCTGATCCATTGCCTAAGCCAATACCTCTCACATGCTGTAACCAATAAAGTTGTGGCCTTATTTAGCCCATTAACCCAAATACATGTGTTCTTGTGTCTTTCTTATCTTCATGTGGGTGGCCGGTCCTCGAGACACAAAGCAAATGATCTACCATTGAAAAGCTGCAGCCCTTTCCCTAATATGTTCTGCACATTACAGCCTGGGAATGATGTTCAAGAAAACTCCTGGTGTTCAAAAACACAACATGAGAAGAAGCAACCCAAGGTGTTTCATTCATTAAGACCGAAGAGCAGATTTAAGTAAAGAAGGATTATATGATAAAGCTTCTGATTTGTGAAGCATTATTAGGGATTAGGACTGTAAACGTAGAAAGGAAGGGAAACATTAAAAACCAGCAATACTGATTTAGGTGACCTGCCGAAAAGCTATAAACACAGCCAAGGATATTTTCTAAGGGCTGGCACCAGCTTATTTGCATTAAGTCTAGCACTGTGAAGTTGCGTCACTGTGATTTCTCTCCCCCCCCCCAATCCCATGTCATCTTTATCTGCTGCTGAATAATAATGAAACTCACAGCAAGATTCCACCAAATTACTCACTGACTGAGAACAATGGGATTGTGTGTTTGTGTACATATATATATGATATTGCACAAATAAATGCACAGCAGTCTGACCTAGATCATCTTTTGTGAAGGCGTAGTGTACAAAAGCAGCTGCTGAAAGGGAAAACAGTTTGGCCATTATTCAGCTGCTGAACAACTAGGGCTTGCTTTGTAGGAACACCCACCCACCAATTGTCCTGATTTGACTGGGACATCTCTGATTGACAGATGCCGCCCTGGCTACTTATGTTAGTACATGATGTTCTGCTTCTTCCACTGCCAAAACAGGTACATGCTTCCTCCTGCCCTATTTCCCACTGTACTCCACCCATCCCACCACTTCTGCCGCTGCCAGAATGCCTCCCTCTCACCAGACCTGGGTGTTTCACAAGGCCCAGCTGTGCCGCTTTCTGAACAGGGATAGCCTAACTTATGTTGTCTTATGATCTGGTAACCTCCAGGTTAGATTACTGCAACATGTTATACATGGCGTTGCCATGTGTGCAGATTTTCCCAGATATTTTCCCAATTTCTGCCTGGACGCTGCTGCCGACTGCAGTATTCCTGATATGTCCGGGGAAATCTGGGCATATGGCAACAGGCCTTTTCTGTGGTGGCACCCATTTGTGGAATGCTCTCCCCAGGGACTCTCACCTGGCGCTTTCATTATGTAACTTTCGGTGCCAGGCGAAAATGTTTCTCTATAACGCGGCCTTGGGCTGATTAACATTATATGGCCTTTTAAACGTGTTTGTGGGAGGGGAGTTATTGGTTTGTGTTTGTTTTATTATGTATTTTGTGTTCTCATTTTGTATTTTTGTGTTGTGATCTTCAGATGAAGGTTGGTATAGAAGTTTAATAAATAATAAAATAGTAATAATAATTGAAAGGGACGCGGGTGGCGCTGTGGGTAAAAGCCTCAGCGCCTAGGGCTTGCCGATCGAAAGGTCAGCGGTTCGAATCCCCGCGGCGGGGTGTGCTCCCATTGCTCGGTCCCAGCACCTGCCAACCTAGCAGTTCGAAAGCACCTCCGAGTGCAAGTAGATAAATAGGGACCGCTTACTAGCGGGAAGGTAAACGGCGTTTCCGTGTACGGCTCTGGCTCGCCAGAGCAGCGATGTCACGCTGGCCACGTGACCCGGAAGTGTCTCCAGACAGCGCTGGCCCCCGGCCTCTTGAGTGAGATGGGCGCACAACCCTAGAGTCTGTCAAGACTGGCCCGTAAGGGCAGGGGTACCTTTACCTTTTAATAATAATTGAGATCCCTCAAACGTTGCCTGTCTTTCTTCCCACCATTGCAATGGAACATGGCATTCTGACTCTGCAGTTTCTTTCATATGTTGTTGATATGGACATGTTCTATGATAGGCACATTGGTGTTGTTGCCATGGTTGCTGGAGGAGGGGCTGTCCTGATTGTTACATTATGCACCATTTTCTTTTCAGTTTTTCTGTCAGAAGTTCAAAGACTCCCAATGCTGGTTTATACCAGTGTCAGCTGCCTGCTTGTGAAGCTGAGCCATTGGATTTCTCTGTGGCAGAGGTAGAGGGGGTGGGAAGCAATATTATAAGGGAGAAATGACTGGCAGAAGAGAGTTATTCCAGCTAACTGAGGCAGAACAAATGAATTAATCACCTTCAAACAATGGAAGGTCACATGGACAGAGGAAAAGAGGAATAACTGGTGAGGGGAGGTGAACTGAAAGAGCAGAATGAGGTCAGATAGCTTCAAGGATCCACGCAGAGTTGTGAGCTGCAGGAGAGCAATTCAGACATGAGTTAAGAAATGGAAAATGATGTTTGGTTTTGCTTCCTGGGTGTACCGGCCTGCAGAATTCAGGCTAACTCAGTTATTTATATGTGTTCGGAAGAATAAATCCCATAAACTGAAAGTTTAGAGAGCAAACATGCACTGAGAATGAAAATAGTTCAGAAAACTTCAAACAGATTTTAAGAATGAAAATAGAACAGAAACTTTCAAACAGGTTACAGGGGGAGAAATAAAAATTATATAACAGAATCTGCCAAGGCAATTACCCAAGAGAGAAAAACGGAACAAAAGCGCTCTTGATCATCCAAGAAAATTAATGCGAGCAGGGTTAGAATACCGTATACTTTATTTACTTAAAAGAACAACTGCATGGCACTGCTGGAATTGTTGTGACTTATAAATCTGAAACGGGTATTTTAATTTGCATTTTTATTGGGCATTTTATTATAGCAGACTCATAGGTTGCTCTGTGGGGGTGCAGAGAGGTAAGTACCCCCATAAACAAGGAACTTGCCCCCACTAGCCGCTGATTTCTGAACTCCTGTCTTTAGCATATGCTCTTATTTTTCTTCCCCACCCACTTAGAAATATACTTTGCCATTTCTGTGCTCCCATTTTTTTCTAGTACTACCACTGGGCAGAATCCTGCTTCTCTTTGTAGTAGTTTCTGGTCAAGGGAGTTGCTAGGGTTGGACCTAGCCGAGGTAGATAGAGGGCAGTCCAACTGGTTCCACTGCACTGGGTGCAGAGCCTAGGGGCGCCACAGGGTGTCACAAATAAGATGTAGTGAATTAAGCAGAATGGAAGGTGAGAGGCAGTGGGGTGCCAAATTATGACATTGCACAGGGCAGCACTGAAACCTGAAAGACCAAAGTCCGCCCCTGGACCTGGAGTGTATTTATGTGCCCTGAGCACTTCCAGATGGGTAATGAATTTGGAGGGGGTAATCTAGGTTACTGGGCAGTGTATTAATATGGGGAAATAGGTTAATTTCAGATAATAGAGTTGGAGAGTTGGAGGAGACCACAAGGGTCATTTAGTGCAACCCTCTGCAATACAGGAAATTCAACTAGATCATACATAACAGGTGGCCATCCAATCACTGCTTAAACATGTCCAATGAAGGATAACCCACAACCTCCCAAGGGAGTCTGTTCCACTGTCAAACTGCTCAACTGTCAGAAAGTTCTTCCTGATGTTTAGTCAGAAACTCCTTTCTTGTAACTTGAATCCTTGGTTCAAGTCCTACCCCCCCAGAGCAAGAGAAAACAAGCTTGCTCCCTCTTTCATGTGGCAGCCCTTGAGATATTTGAAGATGCCTATCATTTCTCCTCTCTGTTTCCTCTTTTCCAGGCTAAACATACCCAAAGCCTTCAACCGCTCCTCATGAGGCTTGGTTTCAAGACCCTTGATCATCTTGGTTGCCCTTCTCTGCACATGTTCCAGCTTCTCAATAGCCTTCTTAAATTGTGGTGCCCAGAACTGGACACAATATTTCAAGTGTTGTTTGACCAAAGCAGAATAGAGTGGTACTGTTATTTCCCTTGATCTGGACACTACTTTTGTTGGTGCAGCCTAGAATAGTGTTAGCTTTTTCCTGCTGCAACACACAGTTGACTCATGTTTAGCTTGTGGTCCACCAAGATCCCTAGATCCTTTTCACATGTACTGCTAGTAAGCCAGGTGTTCCCCATCCTAGATTTGTTCATCTGGTTCTTCCTGCCTAGCTAGCACTCCCAGTTTGATGTCATCTGCAAATTTGATTCACATCCCCTCAATTCCTTCACCCGAGTCATTTATAAAGATGTTGAATAACAACAGGCCCAGGACAGAATCCTGTGGCACCCCAGTACTCTTTGGGTTTTGTCAGTCAACCAGCTACAAATCCACCTAACAGTTACCTCATCCAGCCCACATTTTAATACCTTCCTCGCAAAAGCATTACTGAAATCAAGATAGACTATGTCCACAGCATTCCCTGATCCACCAAGCTTGTAACTACATGAAAAAAAGAAATGAGATTCATCTGGCATGACTTGTTTTTGAGAAACCAATGCTGGGTCTTAGTAATCACAGCATCCTTTTCTAAGTGCCTACAGACTAACTGCTGAATTATCTGTTCTAAGACATTTTCTGGTATCGATGTCATATTCACTGGTCAGTAGTTACCTGGGTCTCCCCCCCCCTTTGAAGATGGGGACATTTGCCCACCTCCTGTCTGCAGAGACCCCACCTATTCTCCAAGAATTCTAAAAGATTACAGACTCTGAGCTGACATCCAAGATCCTTTAGTGCTCTTGGGTGCAGCTCATCAGGCCCTGGAGATTTTAATTATTTTAAAGTAGCTTGGTGTTCCCTTGCCACCTCTTTTCCTGTCTGGGGCTGCAGCTCCCTCCTTACATCATTGGGGGCTGCTTTCCTTTTGGGTGAAGACAGAGGCAAAGTAGGTGTTCAGCAGTTCCGCCTTCTTTCTGCCACCTGATAGAGGATGGTGTCTTCTAGATATATTTGTGGTTAATGAATGGGGTAAGTAAGGAAGAATTGAATTGACTTGGAGCAGATTTTGTAGGGAAATTAACTGGGAGTAGATGAATTGAAGATGAGCTGATTGGGGTGAACTGGTGTGGCTGCAAATTAACTGAAAAAATTAACTGAGGTAATTTGAATGGGAAACTAGGTGGCTTGCTGTCTGTGACATTTAAATTCCAAATTTGCATATACACAGATATATAAGTATGTGGAATTTTTATGCAAATTTGTGCCCATGTCTCAAATCTTTTATGTATGTTGGAATGGCCCTGTTTATAGCTCCCATGACTGTAGTAAATAATTGCATTGCTATAAACTCAGGTGTTTCTCTCTCTATGACCTTAACCTTATTGGTGTAGTCAATGATTCCCCATTTTCCAGACTGCTTGAAAAGAAGAAGAAGAAAAGGCATCATTTATTAACAAATTCAACATCTGTGGATTTTTTTTTAAAAAAATAAAAACACTTCTAAGTATGCCTTCCTCTATGACTGACTTGTTGAGAAAGAAAATTGAGGAATCATAACAGAATTGCTTCATCAAATATTCAGAAGTTTACTTGCAAGAGAAAGAACACTAATGTGCCAGATTAAATCATAAAATAGCCTTCATAAATTTATCCATTCCAATTTCTTATTACCTTCTATTTGCGATTCATGATCAGCAGCATAAGATGAGTAAATAAAAAACTAATTAGATATGCTTAGGTGTGACAGTCAAGAGCAGGAAGCATAAAATATTCCCATACAATAGCCCTCTTATAATTACAACACAAAACCTGCTTAGAGCTAAGTGGTTTAGCTGATGCCAGATTTGACAGGCCAAGGCCTACTTCATTAGCTATGTGAATGGACTGGCAATGTGATTTCAATCGTTCTAGGGCTGGTTGAGGTGACACCAGGGGGCATGCTGGGAATATAGCCAAGCTCAGCTTGCAAAGAGTTATTGTATACTAGGAATGTTCCTCCATGTGAGTGGTCCATATCTGGATGCCTACATTTCTGTAACAATGGCAGCATTTTTATTTTTTGAGTTATCACCATCATAGAAATGGAGAAATTCAGGTACCATGGAAATATATGGAAGTACATAAATAACACTCCAACAGATGCTCCATGGAGACACAGCCTGGCAGCAGAGTGACCTGATCCTTATAACGAGATGCATGCACACATTTATTCAGAAGTATAATGATGGGCAAGCCGAGTCAATGAGAAGGAACTAAAGACAGATGGGAGGCCAGCATATACTCTGATTGCTGAAGTATAGCCTTGTAATTTCACAGCAATAACATTTTAGATAGGATTGGCATTGCTGCAGACAGCAACAGGACTTGGAATTCCAAGAAAGCTGTAATGGTCATTGGGCAATCGGAACTGCACAATACGTAACTGAAAAAGTGCTTAAATCTTGAGGTATAAATAGCACAGAGATTACAAAAATGGAATGCACCTTAAAACTTCAGAATGGGTGGAAATTAACAATCTGAAAACTGAGAATAACATACACAATCTATGCATCAGGTAAGGATACATGTTATAGTGGAACCTCGTTGTTACGTACTGTCCTCCTTGCAAACGCTGCGGGTTACAAGCTCTGCTTACCCATAAGTAGATGCCCCTTGTTGCAAACTTTGCCCTGGGATGCAAGCGGAAGTCGAGTGCTGGCAGTGCGGCAGCAGCGGGAGGCGCCATTAGCGAAAGTGCGCCTCATGTTACGAGCGGTTTTGGCTTAAGAACGGACCTCCAGAACGAATTAAGTTCGTAATTGGAGGTACCATTGTACAAGGTTCAAAGGCACATCAACAGAGTCTACAATACATGACTTAAGCAAAAACATTGTTCCAACACTTGACATATCCCTCCTTCTCTACTTCCAAAGGAGTGGGGCAGGGCCTGTCATTTGTGCAATTCCCATTCAAAGTGAGAAGACTGAGCTTGCAAGTTTGTGCTCCTGCTGGGAGCAGAGGGTGCTGTGTCTGTTCACATCTGTTGGTGGTGCATCCTTGGCGATGGAACTTGAGTCCAGCCTTCTGACTCTCCCTTCATCTCCAATCCGGCTGGCTCTGCAATTGACTGGCTGGCTCATCGGCTATCATGGGAACCTCATTCTCAGGCGATGGGGTGGGACCAGAGGTGGATCTACTACGAAACCAAAGAAACTTAAGCTTCAGGACCCCTAATCCCAGAGAGGCCCCAGAAGCAACTTTAGTCCACATTGCTTAAATGTTTTGCTTTAAAAAGTGCACCCTGCATGTATATAACATTTCCTAATTTTCCCTATTTTTCATGAACACCCCATAACTCAAAAACTGTAAGGCATAGGGTGTTTTTTTTATTCACACCAGTGACTTTGACACGTGGGATAATCCAGTTCAGCAATTTTAATCAAAATCTGAGATGTAGTAGTTATTAAAAAAAAAAAAAGATCGACCCCATTGAAGAAGATAACAGTAGTTACCCAGACTTTGTTGCTGGTTGCTAAGAGACCCCCATATCAGTTCAAGCTTCAGGGTCCCAAAATGTTCCACTGCACTGGGTGGGACTGCTTTGGTCAGCTCCCCCTCCCCTTCTGGGCTGTCCAACAGCCCCCAGAGTGAAGTCCTCCTCCACATCACTGCTTGAGATATCTCCACTCTCCTCTGACAGATCTTGCCATTCCTGCCCCACCCTGCTTGGCATCACAGGGCCCATAACACTAGAGTACATTTTTTTTGTTTAAAGTAACTTATGAAGGAGTGTGGGAGTATGAATGGTTCTCTCTCCCCCCGCCCCTTGACTCCAGTGCCATTGCTTATTCTTCTATTCTTCTGTTCTATTCTCCTGTTGTTAGTTATTACAGACATCAAGTGTTCTACACATAGAAGATTTGCTGTAGCATTTCACAGCCTCAGCGGCTTTCTTTGGGCTTTTGCCACTTGTACTACATGTCATCTGAAATGAGGTAAATGGTCCCAGCTGTTGTCAGCAGATCGATGCGTACCTCATTTCATACTGGGAAGAACTTCACTTGACTGCTGACAATTGTGTGGAACGGTTGATGAGGCACATAGGCTGGACTTGAAATCAGTTCTGCTGCTCATTTCACATCTAATGCAGAGTTAACACTTAAGCAAATCAAATCAATTAACCCAGCATAATTGCTTAACAAGATAAAGCAGTCTTTGGTATTAGAGATGTGTCAGGATTTAACAAGCCACAGATTACCTAGACATTTCCAAACAGGATATATCTGACATGTCATAACTGCTTTCTGTTGTTTTCATATTAATGATGGAGCAATTTCAGGATCACATGCAATCTCAATTGGTTTCAGTGGGTGTGATCATTTGGGTGTCCCTTACCAATGAGTTGGATAGAGATTCAAATGGGATCCTAGGTCTATCACTTCGTGAATTTGTTAATAAATGTTATAAATAAGGAGAGGTTTAAGAAGGAAAGAAAGACAAGATACGGAGTTTTTAGTTATGTGTACATTTCATTGGAATAAATGGCCTGGTCAGGGGCAAATTTGTGGACTTTGTTTATCTTATGTGCCACTTAATACAAACATTTTGAGTGGTTTACAAAAGAAAAGTAGGGACTCTCTAAACTTTCCATCAGTGCAAGGAACTGAACAAGATTATTACATTCCACCAAATTATCGTTTCCTCTTGTGATGGCATTCCAAAGAGTTAAACTAGTTTATTTTGGCCGAGAAGATGGCATCCAATCAAGGAATCCATACACCTACCCAGGGAGAACAATCAAACAAGAGAGCCACTTTTAGAATGACGTCTGGAATGAAAATAGTAGAGCCCAGTCTTCATATCTTTTGGGACCACATTTGTCTACTCCTTCAGCATCTGTCTGTTGTGTTGTTCCACCATGAAAACTCAGAGCAAACATGAGCACTGTTCCTTCCCAGAGAAAAAAACTGTTGAGTTTATAGGCTAACATTGGATTAAACAAGCCCCCTTCCACCTTCTCCCTCATGCCTGCTCTATTGCCCCCCTCTATCTTGGTAGCCCTGAAAATGGTGTACAGGAAAAGAAGAAAAAATGCAGTCCAGGAAGTTGTAACGGTACTGAAACAGAGATGAAGGAAGATGTGGATTTAGGGGTGTATGACTGGTTCACCTGCACTGAGTGCCGAGTTGAGGGGGCACTGCAACAACGATGAACAATGGAAGGTGAGAGGAGGGAGGAGCCAAATTTTGGCATTATGCCACTGATGAAGACCATTACTAATTAGCTTCCTTTTTAGGAGGCTTGTTCCCGTTTTCCCAGTTCTGTCATTTTAACTGGAATTGGAGGAGAGGCACAGGTGCATTCATACAACTTACTACAAGACGTTCAAGAGTTCAAGTAAAGTTGAGCAGACACGGTTGGTCAGGCTTGAGTTGCTTGCAGTTTTTTATTTGTATTCCCTTCCAATGAGTTATGTGCGACTGACTTTTTGATGTTTATTTTGCAGGCTTCCATTTGACTCCTGCACTTCAAGGAGAGCCAAGATGGATTATGAGGAGGCACATGCTGTATAAATAACACTGTAACTGAAAGTATGCTGAGAATAATGAATGTCTCCAGCTTTAATACCATGAAATTGCAATGAGCAAGCGGATCTACCAATTTAGGGTGAAAGAAAGGGAGAGAGAAGCAGAATAGGTTTCTTCACACTTTAGATTAAAGTAGTGTCCACACAGCAGTTTCTAGTACCCTCACTTAAGGGATTTGTTCTCAGCCAGAAGAGCCAGCAGTGAGATAAAACATGCACCTTGACAAAGTTGGTATGTTCCTTACAGCTGGAAATGTCATTTTTGTTTTGTGGATCAGAGATCTCCTAGAGATCTCTGAGATATGGATGTGCAAGGCTGGGGAAAGCCCAGAATTGGCCAATAAATAGTCAAAACGAAAACAAAACAGTAACTACCCTCTCCCACAAACATATTGAAAAGGTTGTAGAATATTAATCAGCCAAAGGCCTGGTTGAAGAGAAACATTATCGCCTGGCGCCCCAAAATATATATTGAAGGCGCCAGATGAGCCTCCCTGGGCAGAGCATTCCACAAACAGGGAGCTGCTGCAGAAAAGGCCCTTTCTCATGTTGCCACCCTCTGGAGCTCTTGTGGAGGAGGCACACGAAGAAGGGCCTCAGATGATGAACACATGTAATGGTTATGTGGGGTTACTTGTGCGTAAATTGCCTTAGGTTTAGTTAGATTGCTTGCTCCCCCATGCTTAGGGTCAGAGCTCGCATTCCGTGACCTGTTAGTCACTTGAAGAATCTGTCAGTGGGCGTCTCTTGAACCTCTTCCAACATAAGAACTGTTTGACCCCAAGTCTCCTCCTAAATTCCCTGCGCGGAACGCGTCTGCGCACGTAAGGGGACGGCAGGGGCGTGCCAGCGCTCTCTCCACTAGATTCGGGTGAAGGGTCTGGGAGCCCTGTCACCAATTCCTCCATCTCCCTCTCTTCCCTATTGGTGTTACACTGAATTCCTTCCCCCCTGCTGCTCCCCTCTCCAGCATCGTTCAGGAGCCCTGCCTCCGCTTCTCGCTCTGATGTCAGTTCCCTGACAACACATTTTTTAAATATTTTATTAAGGATTTTCTTGTTTTACAGAAGTGTAGTGCCTCATATATATTTTTCCCCATGTAACATTTTTACAAATCCGTTTCATTTGTTGAGGCATTAGGGGGAGAAGAAAATAAAAATAAAAATAAAAAAAGGAGAGAAAAGAGAAAGGGGGTGGAGAGAGGGAAGATGGATAAGGGTGGGATTGGGTGGCGGTGTTTCTATTATGTTTAATGTATGTAGAGTTTGGTGTCAGCGTGCTTGTGTTGTTCACTTGTGTTCCTTTGGTGGTGAGAGAGGTTGGGGTTGGCCTAGGGTGTGATTGTTTGCTTGTGATTGGCTGTGGTGATCTTTGTTTTCGTGTGTGAGTGAGGTGGGTGGGTGTTTTGGATCAGGTTAGCCATATTGATTTGTATGCTGTTGGTGGATTATTGTCATTGTCCTGTTGGGCTGTGTGTGTGATAAAGGGGAGCCATACCGGGGTGAAGGCATTTGATACAGGAGAAGCAGTGGAGGAAGGAGAGGGATATGGAGGCTAGGATAGGCAGGAAGAGCATATACAATAGTTTCACTTACACATGCTCTGACTTACTTAATGCAGGGCATCAGAACCAAGTGGCTTACAGAAAAGGTAGGCCATGAGAAGGAATTTGAAGCAAGCTTCTCACAGGTTCTGGGAGGTATTTCAAGCATATGCATGCAGGGGGAAAGGGGTGGAGTGAAAAATATGTACTTTCGCATCACATAATAAAAGGTATGTGAGGCAACAAATAGTACAGCAAAACCTCCTAAGATTCTTCAAGGATTTAAATGTTGATCTATACATCCATACTTTCTTTCATTACTAATATACAAAATGTGGCATCTCAAAAGAGCTATAACAGGAAAATATTCATATTCTTTCAATAATTTACTCTCAAACTGTCTTCCAAATGTACTCAATTTCACATCTTTCTCCTGTCAAGTGTTCCCTTGCTAGGCATTTATTGAATTCTTGGCTCACTAAAGTTTTTTTTTATTAGTCTTTGAATGAGAAAAGCAAAAGTTTGGTTTTTCAGTTTCCCCTTTCTAAGATTACAAATGACAGTTTGAAACAATTTTCTCCCTGTTCAGTTTCTCAATGTCTTGTTCTGCCTCAGAAGAGTCTTTCAAAAACCAAACAACCATATTTCAAAAGGCTTCCCCTGTTCATCGTTATCACAGGTATCTTCTTAGAAGGAGACATACCTTATTCAGATCAGGCTGATTTAGTTTCTCCAGCTGTGTTCCTGTGTCCCCAAATTCAGACAAGGTAGAGAAGCCCTTGTCAGGTGTCCAGTATGAATGGATCGCTGGGTTTTCATGCAGAAACAAGCTAGCCTGACACCCTTGATACAGACATGTGCATCAGCCACATCCCCAGCCAACATGTCATCCCTATTGGGCTGAAGAGCTCTTTCTGTGACACACAACTATTAAAGATGCTGGAACCCTTATCATATGTGGTGGACCTGTAATGCTATTAAAAAATTAAGGGAAATGATATATAATGAAATGAAAAAAATGTTTAAAATAACCTTTGTTTAAAAACCAGAAGCTTTTTTTATTAGGAATTATAGGTATCGAGATTCCAAAGGACCAGAGGAAATTGTTCATGTATGCTACAATGGCTGCCCAGATATTACTAGCCCAGAAATGGAAGGAAGAGTCAGTCCCGACCAGAGAAGAATGGCAAATCAAGTTGATGGACTATGCCAAAATGGCAAAATTACCTGGGAAGCTCAGGAATCAAGAAGACAAGAAATTTGAAAAAGAATGGGAAATGTTTAAAATGTATATACGAAATTATTGTAAACAGGTCAAAACATTAGCAGGATTTTAAATACACTTGTAAAGTAACAGAACGTATAGATAACTTAGGAAGATGAAAAATTGGAGAAGTACTGACATGCAACTGAAAACAGAATTAAAAGGACCCATGGAAGGGATGAGGGAAAGTCAAGAGATTCAGATATTTCTATATTTGGATTTTGTACAGTTTAATGTTATACGTTTATATTTTTAAAAATTAATAAAAAAGATTCTTGGCCATCCAGTCTTCAAACATGACCTCTCATGTGAATGCCAGTGCAATCCTATACTTCAGAGTAAAATAAGTGCCTTTTAGCTCAGCAAGACTTACTCTAAGTATGTACAGAGCTGTAGCCTTAATTTCTATCCATTACTACTCTTTCCCTCCTCTTTGCATTCTGCAAAAGTTTTTTTTAACTTCCTTCAACTTCCTTCTTGTCATTTATCGGCTCTGCAGTTATTCCAGCTGCAGCTCCTCTCCTTTCACTGCTGGGGGTCCAGACATGTATTGCAGATTTCTTATTTACTGCAGATTTATTGCAGATTGGGTTTTTTGTTGTTGTTTTTTGGTAGGGAAGGGCTGTTTTGGGGTTTGGAACTCAAAACAAATTCCTGGGCCCATATTTTTTTTTAATTCTGAGTTTATGTCTTTTGCACTTGGCTCAAGACAGTGGATCTTGGAAGTATAGTAAAAACCCAAGTAGATCCCAGAAGCCTGAAGTCTGCCTATCTGTGGTGTGGAAGAAGGGATTTCAGTAGGTGTAGCGTGCCATGCAAGCGACATCTGCTGAAATACTCTCTCTTGCAGAACTATTAAAGTTGAAGGCGCTCCGTCCTTTTTTCACCTGGGCACCCCAGAATCTAGGGCAGGGGGGGAATTTCTACCTGACATCCTAAAAACTGACAGTAGTGGGCTAGGTCTGAGGTAGGTATGAGAAGAGCTTCGTATATCGAGCCCTGAAGCAGCCGAAAGAAACGTTTACAAAGAAGCCATTTGGGGTTTTGTGTCTTTGTATTTATTAGTTAAGATTGCTATTCTAGTACAGAAATATTTGAAAAGGGCAATTTTCATATGGCATGGGCACCAGCTGTTCATAGAAAACAACAGCTGCTGCCAAAATTAAGCCCTTTACAGTGGTACCTCGCAAGACGAATGCCTCGCAAGACAAGAAACTCGCTAGACGAAAGGGTTTTTTGTTTTTTGAGCTGCTTCGCAAGACGATTTTCCCTATGGGCTTGCTTTGCAAGATGGAAACATCTTGCAAGTTTGTTTCCTTTTTCTTAACACCGTTAATACAGTTGCGACTTGACTTCGAGGAGCAACTCATAGAACGCACTGTGGTAGCCTTTTTTGAGGTTTTTAAAGACTTTGGTGATTTTTGAAGCTTTTCCAAAACTTTCCCGACACCGTGCTTCGCAAGACGAAAAAAATCCCAAGACGACAAAACTCGCGGAACGAATTAATTTCATCTTGCGAGGCACCACTGTATGTGAGCTTAAGTGTTGAAATAGATGTGATGTGAGAAATTCATGATCTGGATCCCCCACCTTAGTTTTGTTTTCTTAACTAGTTGATCCATGAGGCTGTTCATCTTTGTACATGTATGTTTTGACCTGTGGAGCTACCTGTGGCTTCAAAAGGTTGGGGGAACAGCAGAAGAGGAAATGATTAAATATGCATTGTCTCTATGCCTCTTCACTGATCTTCAAAGTAACTATGTGAGACAGTCAGTTAGAAAAACAAAAGCATGGAAACCAAGCCTTATGAAGAACAGTTGAAGGAGCTGGGCACATTTAGCCTGAAAAAATGGAGACTGAAGGAGATATATGATAGCCACCCTCTAATGTCTAAAAGACCTTCACATGGAAGATGGAGAAAGCTTGTTTTCTCCTGTTCCGGAGGGTATGACCGGAGCAAATGGATTCAAGTTACAAGAAAACAGATTGTGACTAAATATCAGGAAGAACTTTTAGAGCTGTTTAGCAGTGGAACAGACTCCCCTGGGAGGTTGTAGACTCTCCTTCATTGGAGGTTTTTAAGCAGAAGTTGGATGGCCATCTGTCATGGATTCTTTGGTTTAGATTCCTGCATTGCAGGGGGTTGGACTAGATGATGATCTAGGTACCTTCCAATTCCATAGAATTCTATGATTCTATGATCCTGACCATGGATCATCCACGTTATGTTTGACCCTAAGCAGCCATTTGGAACCTGGACATAGGTTAGTGGTGGTGAGTGTACTTGTGCCATAATATGTTTCCTGATCTACATGTGTCTATACTAGAGTGACAAAATGGTCAAGGGAAAGGGGATTAACATGTTTTTTAAGTGGACATACCCTGTGGACAGTTCCAAGAAACTGGTGGGGAAGGCACCCCTTGGCAAGCCACTAGGCCCCAGTATGTGGGTCAACCTTGTTGCAGGGTTTGTGTATAAAGGTTATATTGCATATGTCCATACATGAAGTAAAACAGGGGTGTTCTTGCTATGGTGAAAGGAGAGCAACTTTTAATGAGGCACAACATACAACAATGTAAAGGAATTCATAGTGAATAATGCTGGAAACATATGATCATCAGTAATCAACCTCTTTGGATAACTGGTATTTGCAATTTGTACTAAAACTCATCATAATGATGAGCCCATTTGGCATTAATTATTATCCCTATCAGGCACAATTACATAAGGGTTTAATTAATTCCTATCATTTGTTAATAGCTTCTGAATTAATTGGATCTGGAAGACTGTACACTGAGTAAATAACCTTAAAATTATGAAGTTCTATTTGTCAGGCAAATATGGTGCATCCTGGCCAATTACACAGATGGGATTTTAAAGTAAGAATTCATGCTATGCATCTGTATCATCTGCATTTTTTTTTTTTTTACAGAAAAGCACTGGTTGCTGTGCACTTGATGCTTGGTTCCTATTCAACCGTAAATACATGCAAATATACTACTGAACAATGACATTTGTCCATGTTGCCATAGTTATGAGAGTTTTCATCCTTTTGGGAAAACGCCTAGCATTTTAGGGAAAAAGTAATGACTTCAATTATTCAAAACATCACATTAAAGCTGTAGTGGGCAATTTAATAAGCATCAATAGTAGGGCTATTTTGCATATTCAGAGTCATATTACTGACATTATTTGCATACAATTTGCATGGACACAGGGGATATGAAACTACAGCTGGTGTATACACAGCATTCCTATTTAAAACATTTTTCCAGAGTTGCTATTTTCAAATGTGCAAAATTGCAAAATTCAATTGAAAGTTATGAGATTAAAAAGAAAAGCTTGATTTTGCTTGATTTTTGCTTTTCAAAAGCCCAGAGTAAGGTAAACACAATTAACAATGCAAACCTATACGTATCTACTCAGAAGTAAGTCCCATCGAGTTCAATGGGAGCTTACAACCAGGAAGAAGAAAGAGAATTGCAATCTCCACCTGCTGATGACTCTGTAACTTACAGAATAGCCCTCTATGTCATGGCAACTAAGAAGATTAGGGGAAAAGGTTTAGATAATCTAGTGATTAACTCTAAAGGGGACTTGGAGATTTAATTTGTATATTTTATATGAGATTTACCTCTCATCGTATGTAACAAAGAACTTTAGCAGATTTGATGGTGGTTTTACTGTATATGTAGTGATTGTCAGTGATGATGATGACTTCAGTAAGAAGCTTAGGATCCTGAGATGCATTGTTACACTGAGGCAGGTACCAAACCATGCCAAAAACTGAGCTATAACACCTGTCAAAATGCCCCTTTATGAATGAACTTGTTGGTTCCAGTAAGAACCATTTCAAAATTGGACACCATTGCTATGCTGATGACACCCAATTTTATCTCTCCTTTGTGCAGGTTTTAAAAAATGCAGATTGAATCAGCTAGTGTGTGTGACAATGGGACCAGAGGTTTCTCCCTTGGGAGAGTTCCTTCCAATGCCAATACTAGCTTTGGGGGAGGGACCAGTACTTAGAAGGACGCTATGGTTAATGGTAATGAAAGCTATTGAGAGGTCCAGCACAAATAGAAGTAACACATTCTTCTTGGCTGCCATAATCAGTTTCATGCAAGAACGGCTCACTGCTAAAATATTGTCAGCCCCAACTGCTTTTTCATTGCTGTGTCCTGGTCATTTTGTGCTTTCTGCCCCAGTTTAAAAACAACTTGGGGGAAAAGTGGGGAAGCAGAAACGAATATGTCGAACTGTTGATTTTTGTTTAGAGAGATCACATGGGCATGCAGAAGGCTTATGACCAATAATATACATAATTGTGTATGCTTTATCTCAGACACCTCAAAGAACAGATTTGCATGGTAGTTTGAGTTTTGCACATCACGCTGATGGCACTAATATTAGGGTGGTAGAAACAATGAGGGAAGGGGGATGAATCATAGAATCATAGAATCATAGAGTTGGAATAGACCACAAGGGCCATCGAGTCCAACCCCCTGCCAAGCAGGAAACACCATCAGAGCACTAAATACCAAGTGTGCACAAAAACAGAAGTATTTATCATCCTAATGCATTTTAAAAACACATTTCTCTAGGGACACTTAAAAACACACCACTGTGTTCTTGAGTGTGCCATATCCATGTGTGTTGGTGTGGGGCATTTCAAAACACATTGCGACAATGAAAGCCATAATTGTATGCACTAAGTTTACTTCAAAATGTGCTGGGCCAAGAAAATCATTATTTTTGTGCAACCTTGACATTTCATCTCCCCTCTTTTTCTCCACTGTGCTGAATCCAAACTGCCTCATCTTATCCATGAACTTTTCAGTAGAGAAGAGCGAAGGGTTTGCTATATTGTTTGCCAAGAAGATGGATGAACTCTTGAAGATCACACACACAAAACCACTTATTTGTATTTGTATGCTGAAGTGCCCTCAACCTTACCAAATGGCTGAGTCATTGCCTGTGACTCTGTCTTCGTATCACCCATATCAGATCATTATGATTAGATCAAAAATCACATAATAAATCACTAAAGTCTATTTTTGCATGTAGTTAAGGGGAAATAGGTTTACTCCCCGGGATTGCTGTTGTCTTAGATCCAGTCGTTGTCATTGTTAATTTATTTATACCCCAAAGTTATTTCCTGACATATATCTGTCTTTTGACCCATTCCTTCATGCCATGGTCCTGGTGAAAATCCCCTCCCTGAAAAGCTATGTTTGCCAGTAAACATTTCCAAGCTGGAGAGAATAGCAGCTTTGGGGAGGGGGGGCATATTTTTGGCAGGACCAGTCCCAATCTGCATCAACTCCCCTGTCAGTCCATGACTCCTGCTAGGGGACTGGAAAATACAAGTGCAAACCAACCACTTAAAATAACGCATGGTTTGGCAGCAGGGCCAGACCAGGGCTTTTTGTTATTTGGTGTGAATGTTGTCTTATGATCTAAGACCAGATCGGACAGAGGAGGAGGAGGAGGAGGAGGAGGAGAAAAGGCAGAAGTTGCAGGACCATGGATAGCTCCAAGTAATCCACTTGCTCCAACAAAGACTAGGAGTCGATTTAGGCCCTTTAAGCTTCTACCTTCAGACTCTCTCTCCCAGACTCCACACCCTTGTGGAGAACTTTAGGTTCTTCACAGTTCCATGGGAAGAAGTGTTGACTGGATCAGGTGTGTCAAAGGCAGAAAAAGTGTGGATTTTCGATGATGCATGTGAGAGATTAGCAGGACAAGGGACAGCATGCTAGAACGTTTATTGGCTTCTCTGATCCACAAATACTTGTTCCCTGAAAGAACACAGTTGGTTGGCAACTCTGCTAATGGTTATCCACATCAACACACCTTCCACCAACAAATTCCATGATTCATATTTGTTCACATGATGCTTCCTTTTGTTCTGAAACCTAATGGTGATCCATTTAGTTACATTAGGGCTCAAGTATCTTTTGAGATGGTGCAACCAGAATTTAATTTTCTAAGACTAGGTTTATACACCTAGCAAAATGAGCTGGTTGAATCCTGAGGTGATATAGTTGGGTGTACCACTCAGACTCAAGGGTGTTTCTCCCATGTTCTATGACCACCAACATTAAAAAAAAACAAAACTGTGCAGGTAAAATGCACAGAAATGTGCATTTCATCTTGCTGTTTGCCTACTGAGCTTATTTCTACTTCCATGAAGTTTTAGGGGGATTATGGGAAATGTTACAATCCAGTTTGGCACCTCAGGATTTTTTTCTACCTCATTCCCACTTTTTTCCATTCCTAATACTGAATTTGTCATATTTATTTATTGCTGTAGTACATTAAAACTGAAATACATGCTTCCGATGTGACATAAATCTAGGGTTAAAGATACAAAGCCTCAGGCAAATCAAACAGGAAAAAACATGCAGCAAAGCTCATTCCTAGTAATCAACAGAAAGACTATGGCACCAGAATATGGAGGAAAGAAGTGATAGAAGAAGTAATTGCTATAAAAAATATATACATCTGAAATCCATCTAAGTGATGAGAGGTAGGAAATTCCCATTAGGGATGTTCTGTGCTTTTCATCTGACAATCTGCAAGAAGGATTAAGAAAAAAAGTAGCCCTCTTTTAGATATTAGTGAACAATCGTTGAGTTTTGTCAAACAGAAAGCAAAAGTGGGTATCTGTCAAATTTCTACAAGATCATCAGTCCTTAAAGAACACAGTATCTAGTTAAGATGTACTGAATTATTAACTATTCAGAAGGAGACAATTAAGTTTTTTTTCTCTTTTAAATTTATGTGAAAGATTTAGCACTCTGACCCAGTGTCAGGGCCGCTTCAGGTCCCAGCTCACAAGAGACCAATGCCAAATCCACTTTATTTACAAAAGTCTTTATTGAAGTACATTGTTTGTTCCACAGCCGAGGCGCGCAGCCCCACGTCTGTTACGCTTAGACCGCCGAAGTCCCCTCTGAATCAGTCCCGCCTCTACACCAGTTTAAGAGGCTTGTGCTAGTCCACCTCTTCCTGTCCTTCCTTTTCCGCAGGGTCTTTCTGCCCCCCTGGGTTCCATCCCTCCTGCTTTCCCCTGACGCTGAGTCCCCAGACGCCTGCTCCCCCCTCCTCCGTGCTTTGGGACCAGGCTCCTCCTCCGGGCTCTCCGCATTTCCGCGCGCCTCCACATTTGAACTTGGCGCGCGTTCGCTACCCCTGACCTTCCTCTTGACAGTTATACTACTCTCTGTACTACTCTCCGCCCCTTCCGGCAGGACGTCTTGCCCCGGTCTCCTTCCCCTCTCTGCTTTCTGCTCTGCTCCTTGTGTCACACTGGGAACTCCACCCTCTTCACTCCGTTCCGGCTGGGAAGCCGGCCCCGATCTCCCACTCCCACTTGGGGTTTCCCTGCTGCTCCCCTGCTCCTGACGAGTCCCCCCTGTGGCTCCCCTTGGCCTGACCAGGGGCGCCCCCTTTTGGGAATCCTCCGATTCACTTGAGAGACTCATGGAAGCCCTCAAGTCATTGTCATCCTCCTCCTCCTCGTTCCTGGATTCTTCCCCCTCGCTCTCAGTCTCCTCCCTCATCTGTGCCTCTTTCCCTGAACCCCTGACAACCATCCCCCCTCGAAGCCCCCCCTCCCCCCTCCCGCCCGTCGGGCGCAGGTTTTGGGAGCCACGTCTCTGCGGGGGTAGATGCTGGATACAGTTCGTCTACTTCGATCTCCTCTGCTTCCAGCTCAGTGTATGTGTGCTCGAACTCAGGGTCGTCTCCCAAGGTGTTCTCAGTCTCCTCTCCCATTGTTACTTCGTCCGGTGCTGTTGGCCAAGGCCCCTCCCTCCACTTCCTGCGCCAGTCCTCCTCTGGTTGCTCGTCCCACCAATACGAGGGTTCCGTCTCCACCCCCGAGCACGATCCCCTGGGGGGGCTCGACTCTGGCGTTCCCTCCTCCGTGGAAGAAAACCCCCGGAAAGTGCTGGCTGAAAGTGTGGGCGTAAAAAGCCAGTCGTCAAAGTACTCTGCTGGCATGGGCCTGTGTGGGAAAAGGGCATGGAATTCGTCCTTGAGAAGAGGTTCGTACAAAGCGTAGTCCGGCACCCAACTGTTGGCGCTGGCTGGGGTACCCTCTTTGGCGAGAAAATATTCTACTCCCTCTTCCCCCCATCTCGAGTCCAGAATCTCTGTGACCTCGTTGATTGGTTCGGCCCTAGGTGACCTCCCCCTCTTGGGTGACTCTCTGCGTGGTTCTTGTGCCGTCCCTGGCTCCTGAAATCTGTGTGGGGCCTTGTAGGGGGTGAGCACCGACCTATGAAAGACCGGGTGCATTCTGGAACCTTCGGGGAGGGCCAGTCGAAACGCTACGGGATTGATCCTGGCCTCAACTTGGTATGGCCCTAGCTGCCTGTGTCCTAGCTTCTTCTTAGCTAACGACTTGGCCGGCACCGCTTGGGCCGCTAACCATACCCAGTCCCCCACCTGGATGTCTTCTCCTGCCCTCCTGTGTTTGTCCGCCTGCACCTTATAGGCTTGCTTAGCTAGCTCCAAATGTCTCCGCAGCTCCTCGTGCACCTCTTGCAGTTCTGCTGCGAAATGGTCGGCCCCCTGCGGCGCCCCCTCCCCCGTCATTATGAGCCCCGGGAATGTTCTGGGATGTCGTCCATTGTTAGCGAAGAACGGCGTCACCCCCGTCGACGTGTGCTTCGTGTTGTTGTAGGCAAACTCAGCCATCGGCAGGTAATCCACCCAAGCTGCGGGTCGCTGATTGGCGTAACATCTCAGGTACTGCTGCATGATAGCGTTGACCCTCTCTGCTTGGCCGTTGGTCTGCGGATGTCTCGCCGACAATAGGTTGATTTTGACGTGCAGGATACCTAGGAGCTTCTGCCGGAAACTGGAAACAAACTGGCGCCCCCTGTTGGACAGAATGGACCGTGGCAGCCCATGCACCTTGAACACGTGGTCGATGAAGAGTTTGGCGGTCTGTTCCGCTGTCGCCACCTTCGCGCAAGGAATGAAGTGCGCCATCTTGGTGAACAGGTCCACAACCACCAGTACTGCCGTCTTGCCTCGGGAGCTGGGCAGATCAGTAACAAAGTCCAGCGCTACCCGCTCCCACGGTTGCAGTGGCGTCTCTAGCGGTTCCAATAGTCCGGCTGGCTTCTGGTGCACTGGCTGGGACCTTTGACAGGTGTCACATCTGGCGACGTAATCCGCGACCTCTCCTCGCATTTGGGGCCACCAAAAGTCCCTGGCTACCAGTTCCGCTGTCTTCTCCTTGCCGAAATGGCCCGCACTGGGTGCGTCGTGCAACTGGTGCAGAACCTTTGCGCAGAGATCGTCCCCTGGCACGTAGAGGGCACCCTTGCGAGTTAACAGCCCGTCGCGTATCTGGAACTCGTCGTCTCTCGTTGTACCTCTGCGCAGCTCTTCCATCTTGGATTGTGCAAACTGATCCGTCTGCAGCGCGTGTCACACCGCGTCCAGGTAGACGGCGACTGAAGCGCACGCCCACGCCTGCGGTGCGAAAATGTGCTTGGCTGCTACTGTTGCCACTTCCTCAAGATACTGCGGTTTCCTTGAGAGCGCATCGGCTATGACATTGGAGTCCCCCGGGATGTACTCTATTCGGAAGTCGAAATCCGCGAAGAATTCCGCCCAGCGCATGTGCCTCTGGCTCTGGAGCTTCGCCGTGCGCCAATACTCTAAGTTCTTGTGGTCTGTGCGGACCTGCACGGTGTGCTTGGCTCCTATGAGGAAGTGCCGCCACGCTTTGAAAGCCGCGTGAATGGCCAACAACTCCCTGTCCCAGATGGTGTAGTTCTGTTCCGCCTTGCTGAGCTTCCGGGAGTAGAAAGCACAGGGCCTCCAGTGCCCTTGCGGATCTTCCTGCAAAAGGACGGCCCCTACCGCTCTGTCTGATGCGTCCGTCTCGACCCGCATGGGCCTGCCAGGATTCACGTGCAGCAGCTGTTCCTCGGAGGCAAAGAGGCTTTTAAGCTTCTGAAAAGAGCGCTCCGCCTGGTCCGTCCAAGTGAACTTCTTCTTCTTGGAACTGAGAGTGTCCGTGATTGCTGCTGTCTCCTTCGCGAAACCCCTGATGAACCTGCGGTAAAAGTTGGCGAAACCGATGAACCTCTGGACCTCCTTCCGATTGCGCGGGCTCTTCCAGTCCAACACCGCGCGGACCTTGGCGCTGTCCATGGCCAGCCCCTTGTCGGACAGCTTGTAGCCCAGGAAATCCACCTCCGTCACATCGAACTGGCACTTCTCCAACTTGGCATAGAGTCTGTGTTCCCGTAGTCTCTGCAGGACCTCCTTTACGTCTCTCTCGTGAGCCTCCGGCGATTCTGAGAAGATCAGGATGTCGTCGAGGAAGCACACGCACTTCTTGTAGAGGAGTCCCGCTAGCACGTGATGCATAAAGGCTTGGAAGCAGTGGGATCCATTTTGGAGACCAAAAGGCATAACTCTGTATTCATACGTGCCCAGAGGCGTGAACATGGCCGTCTTCCACTCATCGCCCTCACGCATGCGTATGAGATTGTACGCTCCGCGCAAATCCAACTTGGTGAAGATCCTCCCCTTCCGCACGGTTGCTAGGAGGTCGTAAATCTTGGGCATGGGAAAGGCCTTGGGCTTTGTCATCGAGTTTATGGCCCGGTAGTCCACAATGAGTCTCTTTTGGGGCGTGTCCTTTTTCTTCACAAAAAACACAGGACTGCCCCCCACCGCTCTGGATTCCTGAATGAATCCGCGCTTCAAATTGTGCTCTATGAACTCCCTGAGGTCTTGCATCTCATCTTCAGACATGGAATACAGTTTTGCAGTCGGCAGCTTCGCCCCCGGCAACAGGTCAATCGCACAGTCGTAAGGCCTGTGGGGTGGCAGCTGGTCAGCTTCCTTCTCGCAGAAAACCTCCAAAAATCCCTCGTACTTGCGGGGTACCGCCTGCACCATGCCTAGTTGCAGTTGCTGCCCAGCTTCCTCCCCTTGGCTGAACTGGATGCAATGTTGAGCACAGTACGATGAGGAAAAGGTGAGCTGTCGCTGGTACCACGCCACTGCTGGACTGTGTCTCTCTAGCCAGCTCATGCCTAACACTATAGGCGTGTCTGATAGGCGGGTGACGTTGAAGCTAATGACTTCTCGATGATTTCCAATCTGCATCACCATGGGAGGCGTCTGTTGCACAACTTGCCCTCCTAGCAATTTTCTGCCATCTACCGTGACTACGTTCAGGGGCGTCGTAGCTGGCAGAAGCGCTATGCGATGCTGCTTGACGAACTGCACCCCCACAAAGTCCGCGTTGCTTCCAGAGTCGATTGTAATGGGGACTTCCAGGGTGGTTCCATTCGGCAACTGGAGTGTTGCAGTGAGCTGCACCGCTGGCTTGGGTGGTAAGGGGTCTGTGTGCTGCAAAATCGCTGGGGACTGCTCTACAGACTCGCCTGGCTGAGCCCCAGCATCGCTGTCTCCAGCCAGGCACTGTCGTTTCCCTGAAACTGCTCCTCATGAAGTACGTCTGCTGCGACCGTTGCTAAAGCTGCAGTGTGTCTCCGGAACCTCTGGGGACACTCTTTAGCCATGTGCTGTGCACTATCACAGATGTAACATTTCCTGTTCCCTCTAGGAGGCTTCTCCTTGACTGCACCGGACGTTGGGGCTTTGGCTGCTGTCTGAGCTCTAGCACTGCCAAGCTCCATTGGTTCCTCCCCCTGCCGCATTAGAGGCGAAGGATGCGCCTGGCCGAACTCCCTGGGGATAAAAGGAGGTGCCCTCGCTGGCGCACGCACCTGGCGACCTTCCTCATTGTGCCAAGGACGTTCTTCGTGTCGTATTCCAATCGCAAGAGCCCTCTGTACTACGTCTGCTAGGGTTTGAGGTCTGTCACCCCTGGCCAATTAATCTTTTATGGAGCTGTGGAGTCCCTCCCAGAACAAATCTCTCACTGGTTTGGAGTCTTTCTCCCAGCCCAATACAGTCAGCAATGCAAAAAAGTGCGAATGGTACTGACGCACAGTGGCTTTGCCTTGTCTGAGTCCATGCATCTGTTGGCGCGCAACATCAACATCCACGGTGGACTGGAAACAAGCGTCCATCGCTTTAATAAATTCATCAGAATCGCGGCGGGCAGGACCATCTTCACGCCACAAATTGCGCAGCCACGCTCTGGCGTCTCCATGCAAATGAGACACAATAAAACCCACTTTCTCCTCCTCATCTTTAAAGTCATTGCGAAGCAAATGCAGTGCATACAGGACGTCTGCCCTGAAACTGGGGTAGTGCTTCAGGATCCCATCGAAGGGGGCTACTAAATTTCCTCCCCGCCTTCCGAGTCCGATTCCCTCTGATCTGGACCCCGGGAACCCCTCTTTGCACGCACGTTCCCACCTGGTTTGCAGATCGTGGCATCGCGCCTCCGCTTCTTCACTCTTCTTCTGGGAGACCACTACCGCAGTGGAAAGCTCGGAGACTGCGTTTCGTAGTGCTGTCAACTGTTCTTCCGCACTCATGGTTGCCACACTTCGTGAGCTTTGCAAAAAAAAATTTTTGCGTTCTTTTTGAGAGGGGACTTACTGTCAGGGCCGCCTCAGGTCCCAGCTCACAAGAGACTAACGCCAAGTCCACTTTATTTACAAAAGTCTTTATTGAAGTACATTGTTTGTTCCACAGCCGAGGCGCGCAGCCCCACGTCTGTTACGCTTAGACCGCTGAAGTCCCCTCTGAATCAGTCCCGCCTCTACACCAGTTTAAGAGGCTTGTGCTAGTCCACCTCTTCCTGTCCTTCCTTTTCCGCAGGGTCTTTCTGCCCCCCTGGGTTCCTTCCCTCCTGCTTTCCCCTGACGCTGAGTCCCCAGACGCCTGCTCCCCCCTCCTCCGTGCTTTGGGACCAGGCTCCTCCTCCGGGCTCTCCGCATTTCCGCGCGCCTCCACATTTGAACTTGGCGCGCGTTCGCTACCCCTGACCTTCCTCTTGACAGTTATACTACTCTCTGTACTACTCTCCGCCCCTTCCGGCAGGACGTCTTGCCCCGGTCTCCTTCCCCTCTCTGCTTCCTGCTCTGCTCCTTGTGTCACACTGGGAACTCCACCCTCTTCACTCCGTTCCGGCTGGGAAGCCGGCCCCGATCTCCCACTCCCACTCGGGGTTTCCCTGCTGCTCCCCTGCTCCTGACGAGTCCCCCCTGTGGCTCCCCTTGGCCTGACCAGGGGCGCCCCCTTTTGGGAATCCTCCGATTCACTTGAGAGACTCATGGAAGCCCTCAAGTCATTGTCATCCTCCTCCTCCTCGTTCCTGGATTCTTCCCCCTCGCTCTCAGTCTCCTCCCTCATCTGTGCCTCTTTCCCTGAACCCCTGACACCCAGCCACTGTACATGCAGGCAGGATGAAAACTCTGTAGAACTCCATGCAAAAAGATGATGTTCTATATCTATTATATTATGTGTATGTAGTGCTGAAGCAGCTAAGCCATTATGATGCCACAGAGTGTTCACAAGTATCTAACCTGCGCAGGGGATGCAGCTGTCACCAACAAACACTCTCAGACTAGCTTCAGTAAAAGTAAGTGATAAATTGTCAGGCTGGCTCGGATTAAAACCTCATACAAGCTGCCAGAGTGGACATAAATGCACGGGACAGGCTGAGGACTGGGAATTGTAGAGTTGGAAGGGTCCTTGGAGGTCACCTCAGTGCAGGATGCAAGGATCTCTGGAAATCTCTGGAAGAAGCAAAGTAGCTGAAGGGAAAACATAGTGTAATAAACAGGAATTTGAGGAAAGAGTTGGTGGGAAAGAGATATGTAGAGGAGAGGAGACAAGCTGTTGAAGAAAGGAGGAACTAATGGCTTTAGGTATAGGGAACTGTGCATTATGGATCAAGGGGCATACAGCTGCCTGGTCCAGGCCTTGGGACAGATCCTGTACTTCCACAAATTTCAGAGAAAGGATAATTCATGCACACAGTGGCACTGCATGCTCACAGCACACCCAGCATAAAAGAATATGGGGCAGCCCCCGTCTGTGTATCCAGACTATGTAAAAAAAATAAAAAATCAGACGGATGGATCAGAGAGACAGAGAATGATTTAGTTGTTCTCATTAATCAGAGAAACAAATTGCATGAAGATGTTAATGCCTTTCTGGAAGAGAAAATTAATGATTCTGCGAGAGGCAAATACCGAATGGATGCAACTCTTTCAAGTACCGCCAAGAGCAGCAGACAACCAGATGTAAATGAATAATCACAAACTAAGCAGAACAGTCATTAGATATAATGATAGAAAACCCTCTTTCAAACTCTCAAGACATCAGCCTTTTCATGCAGTTACAAATTGGCAGAAACAAAGCAAAGAGGGTTTTTGTGACTTTTTGCTGAACAATTGTTTTGCGGCTTTAGTTAGTCAAAACAAAACAAAAACACGCACACAAAAAAGAATGAAAGAGAACATTATCATTTAGGCCTCTTCATAAATATACATATTTATACATATACATATTTATGATATGAAAATGTAAGCATAAAAAAGGTAAAGTTAAAAGAAGATTTGAATACAGTTTCAATTCTGACTTACTAGAAATATTAGGATTAACACTTGCCAGACCTGTCTCCTTCTCCAAGGCTTTAACTTTGATTCAAAAAGAAACTCATTTTCCGACTCAGCTGAGATGTTATTGCAAATCACTACAGAGTGGCAATCCACAACCTATTTATCCCAAAGTAGAACTATAAAAATCAATTGGGTTGTTCCAGACTGAGTGGGTCCGAATTGCAGCCTATAACAATTTTGTGAGATTTCTTCCTTTCCGAAATAGTTTACAAGATTTCATTGTAAGACAATCTAAAAGGGCTTCCTGGTTTTCATCAATTTTCTAATGTGGATGATTCCAAACTATATGGCTGCCTTGGATTCATAGTAGAAGCATATGAGAGCACTGTTACAGGCGAAATAAGCTACAGATTCCTTTCTTTCTGACTGGGAGTCACCCTGGGCACCCTGGCCTCTGTTGCCAAATAGTCAAAACAATGGCCGGGTGTTGAATGGGAGTGGGACACCGCTTTGTCTCAACTGTTGACACCAGAGGTGGGGGAAACTTTTTTCAGTGTGAATGCCACATTCCTTCATGGACAACTTGTTGGGTGCCTCATGGCAGTGGTACGTAGGGCCAGAAGCAAAAGTATCGTAAGCTGCATTCCAGTTGTGCAAAAGTCAGAGGATGATACATGTTCACTGCATGCTAAGGGAGACACATTCCTCTTTCATGGTTTGTGTTTGCCATGGCAATCGTAGCTAGATCTCCATACACTGGTTTGATCCTTACAGAAGACATTCACAGAAGGAAAGCTTCTCTTCTACTCCTCCCCACAAAGCTCCCTGAAAAGCCTCTCTTTAGGGTTGGGTGCAATCCTCCCTCCTCATCAGGCTCCTGTGCCCCATCCAACGCTGTTCAGAAAGCCCCGAGGAAAGGTGAAATTGGCTGCCCCAGGGTTGGGGTAGGCAGGAAACTTTCCTTCCATTAAGCTCTTAAAATTATCTTGTACTGGGATCCTAGCCAACAAATTTGCACATTCTGAATCATAGCCATTTAGACTGGCTCCTCTTAGTCCTCAACAGTAGACACTGGAGGAATGCTGTAAAATACCATGCTCAGCGAAAGTCACCAAGGTGCCACATTATTGTGTTTTTAAACTGCCATTAAATTGGGTGCAAGCCTAAGCTCTTAAAAATAAAAATTGAGCATTTTGCTCTTTAATAACTGAAGGAATGATGTAATGTTTCCAAAGAGAAATATTATTATCACTGCCATTTTATGTTATACTGATTTTTTTTGGTGGTTTTCTGGCGCTTTATGGAAACATAATAGGCACCAAATTTGTGGAGTTAATAAGGTAACATTATAAAATGCCTTTCTGCAGAGAAGATCACAAAGTCTCAGGAATATGAAGCTTCCAGAAACTGAGGCTGCAATCCTATACTCACTTACCTAAGACTCTCAGTATAAGTACCATTGATCCCTGTGGGGCCTTCTTCTGAATAGACATGTATGGGATTCCATGGTAAAGCTGCAGTCCTATACTCACTTATATGGGAGTAAGTCCCATTGAACTCAACGGGACTTGTTTCTAAGCAGAGAGGTACACAATTGCACTGGAAAACACCACTAAAACCAACCTCTCCATAGAAGCTTAACGGTCTGGAATTGCTTTCAATAACTATCACCACTGTCATTGTATAAGGAACTTTCCCACTTTATTTTCTTCTTATTCATACCATTCCTATTAAGTGCAATAATAACTAAATAATTAAGCACTGGCATTGCCAGTTAACAATCTATAAGAGGACTTCTTTTATTTCATGACTGATAAGCTTATTCAGAAGACTTTGGTGAGCCAAAAGCTCTTTGAAAGTCTAAGTGCACAATGTCAACTTGCTCACCTCTCTATACAGTATATGCTTGTTGAGACACTCAAATAGGTTAGTGAAACAAGACACACTTACTGAAACCATGCTGGTTCTGCTTCAGCAAGACTTGTTCTTCTGTATGGTTATCCTTGACATTGCTTTCCACCAGTTTTCCTGGGACAAGCATTAACCTGACTGTCATGTAGTTTCCAGGAGGCCCCCTGGATACCTTTTATTTAAAAAATTGTGTTCCATTGGCCAGTTTCTCAGGTATCTTGGGGCAAATTACACGTTCTTGTTAGCTTATTTAACTATAAGGCTAAAGGAGATATAATGGTTGTGGAAATTCTTCAGCACAGTCCATTGAAACGAATGTCTTCTCTTGCATGGCTCTCATTACATTCAGAAAAATGACTTTGAAGACTTTGCTTATTATTTGATTAGTCAGTCATATTTTTATTTGTTTTTCTAAATCTAGAGATGGAAATTGATGAAGCACACCTATTTCTTTTACACATATTTTTCACCTTTACCTTTTGCTGCTTCCTCTTCTTCCTCTTCTTCTAACCCACCTTCCTTTTACCAAGTTGTCAAAACAAAAGAAAAGAAATTCTGATCTGGCGTGACTTTGATAACTCCTTTTCCCTCCCAGCTGTTCTGTCAGTCACTGCTATTGTGCTCCATTAAAAAAAAAAATCAAGAGGGAAGAACTCATTAACAGTCTGGGCACCAACAAACTGTAGCTGTATGAACTCCTCAAGGTGAAGCAGTCATTCCATCAGAGGACTCTTATTGTCCTCATCATGCCATTAATTTCTGCATGATTTAGACATGCACTTGCCGCTGCCTATTAGCTGGACTGTCTTTGAAATCCAGGGTGGAAAAAGCTCAAAGGAAGCTTGACGTGCTGTATTCCAGGATTTCAGAGCAACATAAAAATGATATTCTTGAAATGCAGTGTGAGTAGGGCTAGGTGCTGAAACAATCAGCTACAGCTCAGAAGAACTGGCAGGATGTTCAAATTGTTCTGCCTCAATATAGCCATAAAAATAAGGGACACTTGTTGTACAAAGGAGCTCATCTTCAAGGTGCTCTGCTCAAAGCAAAACTTCAATCAGGGTGTAATGTCACATGGTGCTAACTGCAATGCTTACAACCATGCAGATATTTTTTATTTGTTTCATTACAGACGCAGATGCACACAATGTCAAGTGGTGATACAATGCCTATCCACTAAGCACAATGAAAATCGCACACATACCCCTCTACTGCAGTTAGGTTTAGGGGGGAAATAGTTCCATTGCTGCCATTGGTGTGGGAGATTTGCAGTCAAACCTAACAATGCTAGTTACTATGTAAAGGGTTAAGGACCACAGAGTTCTAAATTGTTAGAGCAAGCTCTGTGATGTCACATCCCCTGTTCTCCAAGGAGTAGTTGTGCCAAACTTGGGTCTTGGCATCCAGGAATTCTCATATGTGTATTGAAAATCAAATTCATTACAATTCTATGTATACTATAGGATTAAATCATAGCCATTCCTTCACACTAGGGAGTAACAGGAAGTGGAGTTTTGTAAGAAAGAGCTAATAGTAACTGCTAATAGAGAGTTTTCATCATCCTCAGCAAACTTCGGTTTCCTAAATTATTCTGGAAATGATTTGATCAAATACAAAAATGATATAAATTTGAAGTGTAAATATTATTTGAGTACACAGAAAAGGTTCCCTGGTTTGTAACCACCAGGAGAAAGTAAGTCTAATAGAAATCACTAGGTTTTTTATTAGAAACTTTTGGATATTATTGAAAATTCAGTGAGGAATATGTTTGGAGTTAGAATCATGTGGCTGATGTGTTATGCTGATGTCAGAGCATTACCGTTTTCATACATCAGTGTACAGAACTAGGGCTGCTGGGGCTCCAAAGGGTGTGTGGTGGAGGCACGGGACCAGGGGTGTGACCCAGGAGAGGGAACCAGTGATTTATGGGGTGTGACGCCACCCACAAGGCAGGAGCCAGGAGAGGAGGGAGAGTCAGGGAAGTCTGAGGGTAAGCAGGATGTGGTGGAGGAAGAAGGGACGGTTCGGGCAAGAGATGGGGCAGGAGATTCCCTGGGTCAGTCTCCTAGAACCAGAAGGGGTTTGAAAAGGGAAGAGCAGCAATGACTTCCACGCAGGAGAAATCTCAAGTTGTAGGCACGCAACCTGTCAGAAGAGGGTATATAAGCCAGAAGAGGGGAGGACCCCCCCCCCCCGTTTCTGTAACTGATCTGTAGGGCTCAGATCTGTGGACAACTGCCTAAAGGCTAGAAGTGTGTGTGTGTGTGTGTGTGTGTGTGTGTGTGTGTATCCAGAGCTGTGGAAGCTGCTGCAAGTGTTTCTCTTGCCTATAAAGAGTTAACTATCAGTTGTGTGTTTCTTCCTTTTCTGGGGCTGGTCTTGACAATCAGTGTGTGTGTGTGTGTGTGTGTGTGTGTGAGAGAGAGAGAGAGAGAGAGAGAGAGAGAGAGAGAGAGATACCATCGTCTGTCAAAAGACCATAGGGTGGTTTGCAGCACAGAACATAATAAACAAAATAATGTCCATCCAACACAAAACATTAACATTGTCATATAAATACAATTCATAATAATAATACATAGCCACAGATAATGCATAATGATTCATAATATATAATGAACAATGCATACTAAGCAGCAATGTCAAATTACACACAATGTCAAGCCAGCAATAAATTCCACAACTCAACCCCTGCGAAATACAGAATCTCATAATGTAAGCTATTATCGACTTGTCTCAGATTCAACTGTGAAACATAATACATACCTAACAAGAGTCTTCTGAAAAATAAAGGAGGGAGGAAGTCAGCAACAAAATACCTAAAGCGCATAAACAGTTCCCTATATAAAATAGGTGGAAAAATAATGGGACTCTCTGATGTGCTGCTTTAACCAGCACAGATCTCCCAGCAAAGGCTTGTGGGCCTACTCTAACTTTAGTTAATACAGCATGAAGCAGAGTGACACATTTCCTTCAACCCAGCAGTGACAGTCTTTTGGAAATTATAAATCTCCCTGGAGGCATGTATGTCATTGCAGAGGTCTCTGAGATGACCTGAGTGCCCAACACAAGGGAGGGATGATTATAAGTAAGATGTGGCTCTTCTGGTTCCCACCACCACCATTTCCATGCAGGATTGTCAGGGTGAGGTATGTGTGTTGCTCCTTCTTACATTGCAGGCACATATGAGATGGGTACCTACTTGGTAAGAAGTTGTACCATACCTCACACTCCCAATCTGGCATAGAGAACCTAGTTGAGGTCAATAAAAATAAGGTGGGGCCTCAATGTGACCTACAGGTCTCTACTTGCTCATCTTTATTGCATGTGAAGAGACTAAAATAAACACCATTCTAGCAGCTCAACCATGTTTGCTTTGCTTTGACAGGGACAAACTATTTAAACATGATAGATTCCAGATTTTCAAGAAATGTGGGATTTGAGACCTTTCTTAGGAAACAGCTAGATCTGCCAGTTTCAGTAAAGAGCAGTAAAAGGACTTTAATTATTGCATGGAATGGAATATGTAGCAGGTGAAGCTTCTTCCATCATGGATAACCATGACAGGAAAAGCTTCACCTGCTAAAATCCATATGCTGGCCATTCTGCATGATGATTAAAGGTGGAAGATTCACAATACACACCCATCATTCAGCCCAGACACTCAGATCCAGCTCTGAGGGCCTTCTGGAAGTTCCCTCACTGCAAGAAGTGAAGTTACAGTGGCACCCTCCTTGTGGAACACCCTCCCATCAGATGTCAAGGAGATACAGAACTATACAACTTTTAGAAGACATCTGAAGGCAGCCCTGTATCAGGAAGGTTTTTATGTCTGATGTTTTATATTTGTTGGAAGCCATCCAGAGTGGGCAGGGTATTATTATTATTATTATTATTATTATTATTATTATTATTATTATTATCATCTATACACAATCTGGTGGTGCCATATTCTATGAGGGACATAACAATACAATAACCCCTTTTAAGAGGATTTTTTTTGACCCTTCAGCACAGGAAACAGTTTTGAGAATTGTCAACTGAAATAAAAAAGGGGGAGAAAGGAATGGAATAATTTATTAAAGTGCCTGTTTCTCTACCAGACAGCACAGTATTAGAATGCTCATATAAATAGATATGAAACCAAAGATGTATTTAGATGCATATTATTGAAAGGCACAGCTCCTTATTTTTATAGCACAGATGAAGTCTGCTCTGTTGTCACTCACCAAACCGAGAAGCCATGCATGGCAACCCATCAGAGAATATACTTTTTTTGTTGCCTGTCTGTGTGACTGTAAAAAATTGGATTATTGTCAAACATCTGGCTGAATAGATTATGTGGCAGGTAGGCTGTGTTCATCATAGCGAGCCACTAGTTGAGCAAGCCTGATGTAGATGCCAGTAGTTCTGCCGGATGGAACAATTTCCACTCTACTACCCCCCTCCATTCTTCTTGGGGTTATCCAGACCCCCCTCCTCTCGCAAGCCAATTTCAGTGGGGCAGAGGGGAAGAAGCCCCACTGGGCAAGCAGCAGTCCTTGCATGGGCTTCCATTAGTGGGGCTGGTTAATTAAATTCTGCCTCTAATATTTAATCTGCGCTTTAGTTGTCAGAGCAGCTAGAGCTCTACTGTTCAAAGACACTGCATGAGAGAAATGAGTCTCTTTCAATATACATAGCTGTATGTAAACCAATGATATTACAGTTAAGGAATTCTGAAGTTCACAAGAAAAAATTAATATCCTTGGGGCTCTATGGCTTTATTACACACTAATTTTTAAGCACTAGGCATTGGTACTTGTCTTGGTCCTTTTAATCATATAACATCTAGTTAAGCATTATAATGATGTGTTTCAATCTGTTCTCAACTATTATAGATTAGCCGTTCAAATGTCTGTTCAATAGTCCCAAGGGTTGCCTTAACTAAATATTTAATTTCAAATAAAGTAGAGATGGAAATTCCTCATAGTCAGACTTCACATCTACAAGGAGCAAAGCCAGCCAAATATGTAAGTGAGTTGTGCTCTTTGACACACCAACACCTCTGATGGCCTCTTTCTCTGTCTAAGAATGCTTGATTCAGAAGAGAGGACAGAGGGAGATCCTCTGCCTACAACAGGTGCTATAGGATAAAGGCATAGGGAGCTTTTCCCATAGCATAATTCAAAGCCCACATCTGGAAGCCTACGTTTTTCTTTCATCAAAACTTGGCAGTGCAAGGTCAGAAAGCAACACAGAAGAAATGAACAGAAGGAATATCTTCTTGTTCGATAAAACAGGAAATGCAGCTGGTGAGTTCATTTGGCATGGTGAAGCTTATCAGGCAGCTTGGAGGGGGTGGGGAGAGAAGGGGAAATGGCTGAGGAACAGTTGGAGGGATGGAAGTCTAAGTCTTCTTGGCCATCAAAGAGGGGAGAATTCAGTCAACTGTAGGGGATAGGAGGTGGATCAAGAGGATTCAACTTGATTGTGCACTCTGCTAGACCCAAATGAATATGTCAGGGACTGGACTGAGGAAGAATGGTGGGGACTGCCTTCCCCTCCCCCTGAACCTTCAAGAGAAGACAGGGAGACAGTGTAGATTTACAACAGTGGTTTGAGGGAGGTCACAGCTCAGAGATAGATGAAGACAGGAGTTGGGAGATAACGGGGGGGGGGGGAGAGCTGGAGCCGCTGGTTGACATGTTATCACTGGATAGCATTCTAGACCCCCCTTCTCCCAGGATCCAGTGAGCATTGAAAGTGGGAGAGCAAAGGGCTCAAAGACAAATGACCCTTTGTGGCCACCGTAAGGGGGGGTGTTGCTGCTGACAGTGGAGAAGAGGAGATTACTCGGAGCAATGCCATTACTCTAAGAGGCAGCATTCCTAAGCCTCTCTCTGTGAATATTGAATAAAGACCTGGTAAGAACTTTCTTGTCTACTTTCCTCGGCAGCTGCCGTGAGGGGGGAGGATCGGAATTCCCTGAAGCCTGAGACATATAATAACATTTAACAGTATAGGGATATAGATAGATATAGTTTTAACTATCAAAGTTTAATTATTGTTAAATGTTGTTTTCTAAGTTTTTAGTTGTTCTTATCTTTATCTGGAAGTTGCCAGGAGTACCTGTCAGGGGAAAAGGCAGGGGGTATATATATATATATATATTTGCTTTCGTAGATGACGAGTGAGACCTCGTCGAAACGTCGCCTAGACACCCCAACTTTTACACGGGAAGACACCCGAGGACACCAAAACCTCCATATATATATATATATATATATGCTTTCGTAGATTTTCACGGGTACAGGAATGCAGGTTTTGGTGTCCTCGGGTGTCTTCCCGTGTAAAAGTTGGGGTGTCTAGGCGACGTTTCGACGAGGTCTCACTCGTCATCTTCAGGCTGGTGCTTTCGGCTTCTTGTTACTGGAACAGAGCAGGATCTCAGTGTTTGAGTTCCTATAAATACTGTTGAAGGTGTGGTGTATAGCCTCCAATGTTCTGGGCAGAGAGGAGGTTCCCAGGCCTGTACCCGTGAAAATCTACGAAAGCATATATATATATATATATATATATATATATATATATATATATATATATATTAGAAAAACACCAACAATAATAAGATTATAAAAAAGAGTTCTAAGATCAGTTGCAGCAGCCCCAGTCTCTCACATGCCTCCAGCAAGAGTAGATTGGCCAGTGTCAGGGACAGGGCCTCTTTGGTGTTGGCTCTACCACTATGGAATTCCCTTCCCAGGGAGCTCAGTCAAGTCCTATTTCTTTGTTTCACAGGGGTTTCGATGCATCATATTCTGCTGGCTCTTGTATATAGTTTCTCAAGTGGATATGATTCTGAGCTTATTGGATATTGTCCTAAGCATTGTTTTGTCATCATTTTGATGTTTTCATTATTTCATCCACTGGGGGATATTTTTTAAGGCGGCATAAAAGTGGCTTAAATCAATTGAAAATAAAAGGCAGTAGTGCATAGGAGCAGGTGCCAATCAGTGCCAATGGACAAAGAAACCCTGCTTGTTTGTTCAGCTCATCCCGTCCACAGCATATTTCTCTCATGGTGACTTTGTGCTGGTCTGCAGCTCAGACATTGATGAAAATGGAGGTGGAAGTTTAGCTTTTGTTCTCCTGTCATATAAACATGTGAAAGAAAATTCATGACAGCACTCCAAGTAGAAGTCACAATGGCATCAAAATTGTAGAGAGCTGAATGGAGAGATTTCTGGGACGTTTCTGGAAATCAACACCCATGGAGGCCACCAGACATGAAATGTTGGTGAGTTTTGTAAGAGGCAGGCATAGATTAGGGGCAGCTGTAAGAGGAGCACAGCCCTGGATTACAAATTAAGTGGCCCTAGTCAAAGTTTGGGTACCCCCTTCTCCTTAGCACATCTGCTTCCAAAAGAACAAATACGTGCTGTCTTCTATCTCACTAGCATTCTTTGCACAGACATTGTGCCTCTGTGATAAAAGTAAACAAAGGTACATTTATAAGGTGACCAAAACATGGCATGAAGTTAATTCCATCTTGCAGAGCAAAGTAGAGCATTTTCCTGTGGGACTCCTTATTGAGTAGGGTCAAGGGGGGCCATTACACACAATAGAGCTTTCTCAGTGATGGCTCCCCATTGATGGCACTCTCTCCCGGTACAGATCCAACTGTTCCCCACAATGTATACATTCATCTGACAACTAAAATCTGCTTTGATTGTGGTAATTGTATTTTATACTGCCTATTTTTTTCTTGTTGTATTGCTTATGTTGTTTGTAAGTGTCTTATTTCATTAATACTTTTGATTAAATATTTTAAATAACACAATATAATAGACTCATAATAATCAGTTAAATTTGTACTTGTCGTTAGCCGTTCTGTTCTCTGTTTTGGGTTATAATCAATAATAATAGTAGTAATATTAGAACACAGAATTGTACAGTTGGAAGGGACCCTGAGGATTATCTAGCTCAACCGCCTTCAATGCAGGACTACGCTGCTGTCCCATACAGAGATCGAACTGGTAACTTTGGTGTTATCAGCACCACGCTCTAACCAATTGAGCCATCCAGGCTGACCAATTATTACCAATAATAATAATAATAATAATAATAATAATAATAATATTGCATATCCACCCATGGAAGTATCCGAGTATCCTATTGTCCTCCATTCTGTGCTTTAATCCAAAGTTTATGGAACTTTTTAGAGGAACTTTTCGCAGGAGGACATTGCTGGTCATAAAAGCAGCCCTTCCATGAGCTCAGCTCTCTTTCAATAGAGGACAGTTACTTCTGTTCCAATATCAAAAACCTGGAATCCAAGCCTTTCTGTCTCTGCATGATGATTCACACATCACACTCACACTGGTGGAGGAAGATGAGTGTGAGGGAAGCGCACCGCCCCGGCAGTGCGATCCCAGTAGGGTGCCATCGTGACTGCGCCCCGCCCCCAGGCGCGCGCCAGCCCCGCCCCTGCCTGCTCTCCGACCCCTGGTGCCAGAGTATGAAGCTCCACCACTGCACACTCATGCTCATCTGAAATTCTTGTACATAAGACTTGTGGAAGGAAATGAAATAACTAAGCAAAACAGCCCACCACTAGGTGGGGCTCTTCCACATACTTAGTCCATTGTTCCACTGCCTTGCCTTGCCTTCTTGGAAAACTTGCAAAAAAAGCTGATCTCTGCCGGAGGCCTGTGCTGTCATTTTCACTGACAAGTCTCTAATAAAGTATTTAATTTTAAGCCAGTATTGCAGAGCTTTCTGTCAGTGTTCCTAGTAGGGGCTTCTGAAGTAATGTGGAAAACTAACTGAAGATGGGCTTTTGTGTTGTTTCTGGAAATGATTGGCAGTGAAACATGCAATTTATCATTGGTCTATATTAGGCAGACTAGAGGAAGGACTCATAACTCTGAGAACAGCTCAAGTGACAGTTCACATCTGGATGTTTCCTTAAACTTCTTGCCATTAGTAGTTCTGCCTCTCATTAAATGCAGTCATCTATTTTGGGCATATATAGATATGAGATGATCTGAAGGAAATCTCCCAAGATTTGCTAGACTTTCACTGCCTGTTGAATAGTACAATGGATTAACTTGCTCCTCAGTTGTCTAAATAAGCTTGTGTCGTATAAACATTTGGAACATTCTGTTCTTTTATGTGCTTTCCACAGGCCTCTGTGTGGCCACCGTGAGGACATGATGCTGGACTAGGTTGTCTATTGGCCTGATCTACCAGGCTGTTACTACGTTCTTTCCTTGTTCTGCTTCTTTCTTTTATTTTGCATTGTTTTCAAGAAGGACAATTGCATGAAGCATGCATAGATTCCTTGGAAAACTGGAAAAGAGGTTTATTTTTCCTTGTATATAATGTTGTCACATTTGTTTGATTATCCACTTGATGAATTTATGCCTACTTTCCATCCATGCTAGAGTCATAAATCATTTAACAATGCAATTCTATACATGTCTACGCAGAAGTAAGCCCCACTGAGTGCAACTGGGCTTACTTCCAGGTAAGCAGTCTTACAGAAACTTGAAAAGGGTGAAACATTCATGTTAGATTTTCCAACTCACATGCTGAGTGGGAATATTTTACTCCTCCAGGGAATCCTTGGGAAAGTTAAAAGGGAATCCTTTTAACTGCAGCCTTAAAAAGGTAAAGGTAAAGGGACCCCTGACCATTAGGTCCAGTCGTGGCCGACTCTGGGGTTGCGGCACTCATCTCGCTTTGTTGGCCAAGGGAGCCGGTGTACAGCTTCCGGGTCATGTGGCCAGCATGACTAAGCCGCTTCTGGCAAACCAGAGCAGCGCACGGAAATGCCGTTTACCTTCCCGCCAGAGCTGTACCTATTTATCTACTTGCACTTTGACATGCTTTCAAACTGCTAGGTTGGCGGGAGCTCAGCCCATCGCGGGGATTCAAACCACCGACCTTCTGATCAGCAAGTCCTAGGCTCTGTGGTTTAACCCACAGCACCACCCATGTCCCTTAGATGCTGTTAACTCTTTTTTCACATTTTCTTTTCTACAGACAATGAATGCCTAAGTCATACTGGCAGCAGCTCAGAACGTCTAAAGCCTTGTTTTTTCCTGGGTGAGCCCAACATTTGAGCTTATCTAGTTCATCTAAGAATGTTTCTTGAGTCATCTTCAGAACAAGCATGTTCCCCCCTCCGACCTCCCCCTGCTCTAATACAAGCTTTCTCAGTGTCCTTGGTGAAATACTTCATTAAGGCCCAGGTCTTCCATAATTCTGGTAGTGACAGTGTAGCTGTCATTGCACTGACCCTTGCTATTTTTATTCCACCTGCCATCTTTACGTCAGAACTCATCAAAGAACGAAGGGTAGGACCCTCTGCCTGCCTGGCATGTTTGTCCTGAATGATATTCTGCTCTCAGTTTATCAGTAGGTGACTGGAGAACGACAGCCTTTTGTCACTTCAATTCATTTTTAAGAGTGGGCGCCAGTTCATGCTAGCTGCTGCTGTCTTTGCATGCACATTGGGAATGTGTGGGGCTGCCTCTGCACTTACGGATGAGAGATGCTCATGCAGAGGCACTGTCTGCATAACTTTGCCATGTTACAGTTAATTTATATACCACTTTTTGTCTTACAGGCCCTGAAAGTAGTGAACAATTTTTTTAAAAAAACACAACGCAATAAAATTTAGTCAAACGAAACAATATAAAATAGCAAAATAACCACCAATCACACTGGATTTGTGCTCATGAGCTACATTCATGTTTTCCCCACAGCCATAGCTTCCCATTATTCCATCTTTCACTTGGAAGCTGTTTAACTTACAGTGGTACCTTGGATTACAAACACTTCAGGTTACAGACTCTGCTAATCTGGAAGTAGTACCTCAGGGTTAAGAACTTTACCTCAGGATGAGAACAGAAATCGTGAGGCGGCAGCGGGAGGCTCCATTAGCTAAAGTGGTACCTGAGGTTAAGAACAGTTTCAGGTTAAGAACGGACCTCCAGAATGAATTAAGTTTGTAACCCGAGGTACCACTGTACTTATAAACATATATACAGCTGCTCCAAACTCTTACCTAGAAGCAAACCCATCCACAAGCAATTGCCCTTGTCCTCAGACTTATCCTGCCCAGAAAAAGAGACCCAAGGAAGATCTTTAATGTCTTCTCCTTTGGAATTGGCCTGCTGGCAGCAACCTGTTGTCATTCACAGCCTCCAACTAAACACCTGCCAAAGACAGAGGTCTTGTATTACCCTGACTAATGGGATTTTCAAATATTACCTGCTGTAGCTGTGTGGATCAGTTCACAGTAGGCGAAAATGAGCCTTATTGTTCCTAAGAGGAATCCTCTAATGTTAAGATGTCCTCTTTCATCCAGTGCCCACACTGATGGGCTTTTAGCTGTCACTGGGTTTCTGCCTTCTTCATAGCAGGTGAGCACAGTAATGGGGTTAGTGCAGGCTGTAGCATTTCCTCATTCCAAGGTGTGTTGCCTGTTACATCTTGTTCTTGAGAGAACTGCTTAGCTTTAAAGCAATAAGATGTCCTGTTCTGGTATACCCAGAATCTCAGAATATTTGCACCAGAAAGCAGCAGAGCGGGAAAATGATTTGCTTCTTTACATTTGTTAGCTGGAATCATTTTCATCAGCAAATCTTTGGGGCAGAGAATGTCACTTTATATATGTGTGTCCAGTGTCTACTATGATACAAATTGGTCCTTAAATTAGCTGGCCTTTGAAATGCCTTTTATAATACAAATATTAAATAATAATAGGATTTTTACAATGAAGAGGGAACTCCATCTACATAACGTTTGCTTCCCAAGTAGCAAATAACAGAATCCAGGTGATCAATCCTAATAGGGTCTCCTTTGATTTAGCAAGCTGAATTATACTTGGCAATTGTTTATAGGCATGGGGCAAAGCATTGATTTTGTTTTGTTTGTTTAATTGGGTTATTTCCTTATCCTTTCATTTGCTTCTCCTCTTCTGGATAAATTTGTCTGCATTTATTCTCTTCTGTCTTACGTTTTATCAAGGTCTTTTACTATGGCATCACAGGGTCACATTCCCTGCCCCTGCTCTGTCTCCTCCCTTCCCAACAGGCTGTTCCCTGGCTATGCTAATCCAACTGTGGTTTTCACATGATCACTATTTGGAACTGGTGGCTCAAGTAGCAACTGTTTCAAAAGACATGAAAGATGTGTTCATCGCTGCTCAAAATTATCAACGGAGTTATAGCACCTGTGCTTTCAAAATTGTGAAAGGAATGTGAGCACAAGGAAAACACCAGAACTGCTGTATTGTGGTTGGGCAGTATAAAATCCTCCTCCCTATGTATCACAGTCCCAATCTTGATTAGAACCTATGCATGACCATCTTTCTTTTTCACAAAGAACAGATATATTAAATGGATTGACATGTTTCACTATTATCTAGGTCCGTATAGTTAAAGCCATGGTTTTCCCAGTAGTGATGTATGGAAGTGAGAGCTGGACCATAAAGAAGGCTGATCGCCGAAGAATTGATGCTTTTGAATTATGGTGCTGGAGAAGACTCTTGAGAGTCCCATGGACTGCAAGAAGATCAAACGCATCCATTCTTAAGGAAATCAGCCCAGAGTGCTCACTGGAAGGACAGATCGTGAGGCTCCAGTACTTTGGCCACCTCATGAGAAGAGAAGACTCCCTGGAAAAGACCCTGATGTTGGGAAAGATGGAGGGCACAAAGAGAAGGGGACGACAGAGGATGAGATGGTTGGACAGTGTTCTCGAAGCTACAAACATGAGCCTGACCAAACTGCGGGAGGCCTGGCGTGCTCTGGTCCATGAGGTCACGAAGAGTCGGACACGACTAAACGACTAAACAACAACAACAAGTTTGTCCTTAAGGCCCACTGAATGCAGTGGTGCTTATTTTATATTAATCAAGTTCAGGTTTACACTGATTTTTTTTTTAAAAAAACACATCTGCCTAATGGGAAGAGCAATGGTGGGAGTGGCACAATTTCAGCTGACGTGAGCATGGCATGGGGTGTAGCCACTTTGAAGGGGCCCTGAGCAAGGTACCCTTCACTCCTCAGTATTGTCCAGATGGTCCCCACAAACTTACCAGTGGACTGGGGAGCAGCGCTGATGAACAGCAATGGAGACACTTGGTCATATATAGCCCTCCTCTCTAAATAGATGAACTGAGCTAGGTGGTTGTAGCTGTCAAGGACAAGAGCCATTCTGGGGAATTTAAGACAGTATCTGCAGTTGCCTTGCCCATTGTGTCTCTTCAAGGTGCTAGTTTATAAAAATATAAAAGAAATGTTTTTATTTCCTTTTATTTTATAGAAGTAGGCCACCATCAGCTTTCAGAGCCTTAAGTCAGGTGCAGATCCTGGGTTTGGACCCAACATGAATTTAGGAGCACTTCACTAAGTTACAAGCAGCACTGAAACAGGACGTATGCCATGGGTTGCACTTCTTCTTTTATTTTTTTCTGCTGCTTCTCCTGCGATTTTGAAGGGAGAAAGGAAAGGAGTTTATATATTTCTCCCATGGGCAGATGGAGTTGCTGACCTCTGGGTTATGGAGGGGGAAGATATTTGATTCAGTCTGCATTTAAAGTTGAATCTACTTAATTTGCATTTTCCAAGGCAATAGGAGAACCAAAACGCAGCCATCGTTCAAACGTACAGCTCTCTGAAATTTTGCAGTGCGGTTCTCCAGCCAAGTAATGTGTTACCAAAATGCATCTACGGGCGTAAAATGTCCCTGCAAGTGAATATATTAGTGAGAACAGCACACAGAAATGTGTTATTTTGGGGGAAATTGCTTTGCAAAAAATAAAATAAAATAAATGTGTCCATTAGGGATAACTTGTGTATGTTAGGAGAAATTTGCATTAAAACGCTGATGCATTTTTATGAGGATTTTGTCTTTTAAATCACAAACTGATGTGCAAGGTGAGGAGAACTGAACTGATTGGGAATCCCTATTATGGGATGGGAGAAGCAGCAAACCTCTCCCTCCCCCCAGAGTATAGGGTGTTACATGGCCTAAAGCATTACTTTTACATTTCATACACACCAGGATGACCAAGTATTTATGTCTAGTCCTGTCCTTGTATGGAAATATGTCCTTGCCTAGGATTGTAACAGGTAGACAGAAATGCCTTTAATTTGATATAATGAAGATTTCAGATTAACCTTCACCAACCTGGTATATTCCCTGCCCTCGCCCCTAATATTTTGGACTGCTGCTAGCTAGAGCTGAAGGGAATTATCTTCTGGAACTGCCTTGAGATCTTTGGATGAAGGGCGGTATATAAATTTAAACAACAATTAATAATAATAATAATAATAATAATAATAATAATAATAGCATTCAAAACATCTGGAGGGTGCTGGAGCTGCCAACTTTTTCTTTTTAGCAGTTCGTCTGTCCTTTACAACAGCCTGACACAGATATTTCTCAAGTGAAGCTTTCCCTCAGCTTATCTTTTTGCCAGAAAACATTTCATTGGCTTCATTTTTGCATGTCTGCCTGCTGTTAAAATGACAGGAGCAGGAGCAGGGGCAGTGAGACAAAAATAAGAAATGCTGGCAGTCCTCCAGTGTGCTGCAGTTCTTCAGAGCCAGAAAGTGTAGCTAATGCACACAAATAGCTTTTAAGTGCATGCGTTGCTCCATTAGGCCCAGACCATGTTAAGCTGGGTCAAATGGAGTGAATGACTGTCAGCCTGCTAAAATGCTTGGTAATGCTTTCCATTGGGTGGTGCAAGCCCAGGAGAAGCAGACATGAAGATATCATGCTGGAGCAGTTGCTGAATCTCACCTATGCAGTGGAAGCTCAGGTTGCAAACATGATCTGTTTGGGAGGCACGTTCACAACCCGCAGCACCGCGTCTGCTCACACGCGGGTTGCGATTCGGCGCTTCTGCGCATGCACAAAGTGCAATTTAGTGCTTCTGTGCATGCCCAAGCTCCGAAACCCGGAAGTAGAAACGCACAACCTGAAGCGTCTGTAACTCGAGGTATGACTGTAGTTGATTTACACAATACAGTGGCACCTGGTTTATGAATAGTCCTGTTTACGAACTATTCGGTTTATGAACTCCGCAAAACTGGAAGTAGTGTTCCGGTTTGCGAACTTTACCTCAGTCTTAGAACAGAAGCCGAATGGTGGAAGGGAACCAGCGGTGGGAGGTCTCATTAGGGAAAGCGTGCCTCGGTTTAAGAACAGTTTCAGTTTAAGAACGGTTTCGGTTTAAGAACGGACTTCCGGAACAGATTAAGTTCATAAACCGAGGTACCACTGTAGAAGCTTTCCAACATCCAGATTGAAATTTGTATTCCCCTCCCGCATATTCAGTTTCTCTTTAAAGAAGAAGCAACAGTGGCCCTTCACTTGCTCCTACCACACATTTTTGAACACTGTCTTTATTCATTCATTTATTTATTTTAAAAATGCCAGAAATAATGCCCTACTGAGTCTATAAACTCATTCTTCACATCTCTCATCCACTTCTGAAAGATTAGCTACTTCTTTTCAGTGACAAGCAAGCTTGTGTTTTTAAGGAATAAATGAAGATGAATTTGGAGTGCAATTTCCTTCTCAATCTGATGGGCTGAGAGGGGGGGTCAAAGGGTCTACAAGACAAGGGGAAATCCACTGACAGGCTTTACAAATGTATTGAGTGCACAACAAAAGCAAATTTTGCATAGGAACATAATTGCCAGCTCTTAACATCTGCCCATTATTATCTGGTTTTTCAAACGGATATGATAAACCAAGGACTTGGCTGCTCTTTGTTATTAAACATTATGCAGCATTTATTGCAACCTCATTTACCAAATGGCTTTGGGGATTCCAAAATATTCAGATAATCACAAGACTGAGTAAGCAGGAGGACTGGGGCCAAACTACAGGGTTGTGTTTTTGTTTTTTAAATGCAGATAGCATCATTTGGGTGGGTGGGTGATAATTAAAGGTATCAGAGCAGACATGGATGGGAATTTAATCCCTTCATCCCTAAACTCCTCTTCTGAAGGTAGCATTTCATTTGAATTTCCTCCACTGGAGCCAATGGAAGATTTACTCCCAAAGCAAATATTAGCTTCAGAAGAAGATTTTCTTCAGGATCTCAACAGGAAAGGAAAGGGTTAAATTACCCCCAAACCCTTTCTGGTTAATTAGTAGCCCTTCCAGCTGATGAAACTTGCATTAAAACTGGTTGCTAGATGCAAAGAGGGATTTACTATTATTTTATTTATTTACTTCGACAATTTGTATACCAATGAATCACAGTTGTCTCTAAGCAGTGTACAGGAGACCCAGTACAATAAGACTAAAACGAGTTGAAACTATAAGATCAGAATTCAATTTAAAAGCGTGCTTGAACACCACCACCACCACCACCACCACCACCAACAGCTAGTAAGAAATGACATGATAGATGATTATTTGAGAGAAGCGGTTATCTCATTCTCTCATAATTCTTGAACTCAGGAATATCCAATGAAGCTGGATTTTGGAAAATTCAGGACATATGAAAGAAAGTTATTCTCTATGCAGCACATGGTTAAATTATGAAACTTGCTCCCGCAAGAGCCAGTGAAGGTCACCAAACTGGATAGGTTTAAAGAGGATTAGACAAATTCATGGAAGACAAGGCTATCAATGTCTGCTAGTCATGCTGGCTATGTTCTCCCTCTACTGACAGAGGCATGATGCCTCTGAATACCGGTTGCTGTGAGACGCAGGAGGGCAGAGTGCTGTTGCAGTTCACAGACATCTGATTGGCTATTGTGAGAACAGGGTGCTGGAATACATGGGCCATTGACCCGATTCAACAATTTCATCTCATGTGCTTACGTTTTCAGTAAGCGACAGAGGTTCAACAGGGAGGGGTCCTGTCTGATTGCAACCAAAAGGGTTGCATGGGGGTTAAGTAGATATTAAGGGGCCTATTTGGTGGCATCTAACACATGGTGCTGGAGGAGACTCTTGAGAGTCCCATGGACTGCAAGAAGATCAAACTCATCCATTCTTAAGGAAATCAGCCCTGAGTGCTCACTGGAAGGACAGATCCTGAAGCTGAGGCTCCAGTACTTTGGCCACCTCATGAGAAGAGAAGACTCCCTGGAAAAGACCCTGATGTTGGGAAAGATGGAGGGCACAAGGAGAAGGGGACGACAGAGGACGAGATGGTTGGACAGTGTTCTCGAAGCTACCAGCATGAGTTTGACCAAACTGCAGGAGGCAGTGGAAGACAGAAGTGCCTGGTGTGCTCTGGTCCATGGGGTCTCGAAGAGTCAGACACGACTAAACGACTAAACAACAACAACACATCTGCCTGAAAAATCTGGTGATAGAAATGTGTGACATGACCTCATTTCATGTAGGATTTCCTGACTCCCTGCAAACAGCAGCCAATGAAGCTGAGGGTGGGTTAGCGGGGTGTAGGAGAACATTGAAAGCAATTCTATCACATTTCTTTGAGTAGATGTTACTGGCGAGATGTGAAGTTAGACGCACTTTGTACAGCCATTCATCCCCTGTAATAAGTAGCTCAGCCTAAAGAGAACCTAATCATTAATAGGTAGCCTGTAACTCTGGGGTTTAAATTGATTTTGTTCCATTGATTTCCACAATACAAAATAAATTTAAATTTCAGCCTTCTGGATTGTATTGTAGATACTCTGGGCCTACTGAGCCTCAGTTAACCAAGGTTCTGTTGGGAAACTGCCAGGGAGATATTGTCCATCATGGCCCCAAGCCGGCTGTCGGACGTCCATCGATCTCCCGTAGTCAGGCAGATCCAGCAGTTAGCGACACGAAGCCTCAGAAATAGATTGCCACATTCCAGGCTTGTGCACACTGTTTATCAGCAGAAACAGCAACCAGAAAGCTTGCACCGCAGAAGAGCATAATTTTCAGACTTTATTTAGCGTTGAACAGAACAAAGGAAAAACATGACCGTTCTGTGTCAGTGCCTCTGACCGACTGAAAACGAAAGGAAACAGCAAACATAAACATCCTGTAACAGGAAATACGCAGACTCTGTGACTCACAAGCCTGCTCTCTCTTAAGGTGGAACGGAAATATCCTAACATCCTCCCCCTTTCCGTGTAACCTGTAGTACCTGTGGTTCACCCAATTGCAACCTCTGTGTGTAAACCTTTAGTTGTTCTTTGTTAACAACCTTAGACAACAGATCAGCAGGAATTTCATTTCCTGCCATGTAGGACACCCGAATCAGTCCCTTTTGAATACACTCTCTTGCACGATGTAGCTTAATCTGCAAGTACTTGGTTCTTTGCTTGCAACTCTCGGAGTTCAGCAAAGCCAAACATGATCTATTGTCTTGATACACTTGTATAGGACATTTCACAGAAACCCCGATGTCCTTAAACAGTTGCATCAACCATTCACAATCCATGAGTGAAAATGACAGAGCATTGAGTTCTGCTTCACAGGAACTTAGGCTCACTGTTGTTTGCTTCTTGCACAACCAGTCAAACAGGCAGTGGTTGTACATGTAGCATACTCCAGAAGTGCTTGTACCATCTGTGGTGTCACTTCCAAAACTTGCATCTGCAAAGATTTCAAGACCTCCAGTCTTCTGACTGGTGAACCTCAGCCTGTAGTGCATAGTCCCTTTCAAATAGCGGGCTATGCGCTTCAGAGCTTTCCAATCCTGAACCGTAGGATTGTTGGCATGTCTGCTAAGCAGATTACAGCTTACAGCTATGTCAGGTCTTGAACATCTGGCAATGAAATTCAGCTTGCCTAGAACGCATCTATATAGCGTTGTGTCAGAAAACGCTTCAGCAGTACTGTCTACCTGGTAACCTGTCACCATCGGTGTGTCTGCTGAGTTTGCATCAACCAAATTCAACCTGGTTAATACATCAGCAATTTTCTGTGTTTGGTGTACCAGAAAATTACCTGCTTGGTCCTTCTCCACCTGCAGAGAAAGATAGTTGGATACCTCACCAAGATCCTTCATGTCAAAGTGCTACTTCAGCTGAGCTAGGGTGCTTTGATAGAAAGCCTGATTCTTCCAAAACATCAGAAGATCATCAACAAAACATAAACAATACAGTTTGTTTTGCCCCTCCTCCTTGACAAACACACATGGATCAGCTTTGCCCTGGTGAAAACCTAGAGAAAGCAACGTTTCAGTGAGTTTTGTGTTCCAACACCTAGCACTCTGTTTGAGACCATATAAGGATTTCCGCAGTTTACAGATCATTCCCTTCTGTATCTGCATCCCGTCAGGTGGAAGCATAAACAGGTCCTCGTTCAAAATCCCGTACAAAAAAGCTGTATTAATGTCGTGGTGGGAAACATGCAGTTTCTCCTCCGCAGCAATCTTGAGCATCAGCCGAATGCTCTCATATTTGACGGTGGGTGAGTAGGTCTCGTGGTAATCCTGTCCTGGTACCTGTGAAAAACCTCTGGCAACCAATCTGGCTTTGTGTCTGACAACCTTGCCATTCTGGTCTGTCTTGGCCTTGAAGACCCATTTGCTGCCAACCAGTCTCATACCTGGGACTACCGGTACCAGTTCCCAAGTTTGGTTCCTGTTCAAGGAATCAACTTCAGCCTTCATGGCATTAAGCCAAGGCTCAGCATCTTTAGAGGTTAACTCCTGAACCTCTTTGAAGCTTGAAGGTTCCCACACCTTCTCTGAGCTACTAAGAACAGCAGTTGCAGTCTTAGCAAACTCATCAGCAAATCTCTTAGGAGGTCTGCCTTTGGTCGCCCTTTCAGACCTACGTACTAGACGCAAGTCTTCTGGACTCATCTCCTCTTTCTTAGGAGAAAAATGACCAATGGTGAACAGTGGTTCTTCCAGTTCATTGTCAGACGCATCAGATGGTCTGACTGAGGCCTTTGCACTCTTGTAGTCTGCTGTGTCATCACTCTCACTGACATCAGCAGCAGCGCCGCCCAATGAACTGGAATCCGAACTCTGATCATCATCATCATCATCCTCATCATCATCATCCTCAGCAGCTTCCTCAGCTTTAGCTGCTTGCTTGACATCACCTTCATCCTCCTCTGGGTAACTCTGGAAAATTCCCACATTTTCCCCCCACTTAGGATTGTACTCAACACTCCTTGTGAACTTTATGGACTTAGAGTCAGTCATCCATACCCTGTATGCACCTTTTTCGTACCCCATGAACAAACCATGTGCCCCACGCTTCCCAAGCTTGTTGGTTTGTGGGGTGTGTACCCACATGTCAGAACCAAAAATTCTCATGTGTTTGGTGTTGGGTTTCTTGCCAAACATCTTCTCATAGGGGGTACAACCAATGGGTGATGACAATCTGCGATTAACGGTATAAGCTACCGTTGACAGAGCTTCCCCCCAAAACTTATCAGGGAGGTTGGCATCATGCAACAAGGTTTTCATTCCTTGCAGCAACGTTTGATTTGCTCGCTCCGCAAGCCCATTCATCCATGGCGATCTAGGCGTTGACATGTCATGCTGGATTCCCTTCTCAGTCAGGAAAGCTTCAAACTGCTGAGAAGTGAACTCCCCGCCGCGATCGGTAAACAGACAGCCGATACGTTTACCGTGAGCATTCTCCAGCCAAGCACAGAATGCTTTGAACCTAGGAAACGCTTGCGATTTCTGCTCGAGCATAAACACATGAATGTACCTAGAAAAAGAATCAATTAGAACCATGAAGAACCTTGCTCCTCCTAAAGAGGGCGTAAGTGGCCCAACCAGGTCCGCATGCACTAGCTGATAGGGTTTGGAAGCCTGCCTGCTAGACTCCTTGCCTTTTGGAGCAACCTTCACCTTGTTCTCTGCACAAGATACACATTTCATGTAATACTTACAAGGTTTGATGTTCAAACCTTCAACCAATCCAGGCATCTTGGCCAGCGCCTGCCAAGACATGTGACAAAATCTTCGATGTGCATCATGAATGCATCCTGCATGAAGAACCTTGTTAGTTTGTGCAACACAACAAGAATCAGCATTAGACACAACAGCATTGTCATCATAAGTTATACAGAATAAACCATCTATAAACTTTGCATGCAAAATGTCCTCTTTGCCTTTTCTGATGACACAGACGCTCCTCTTGAAGGATATCTCAAAGCCACGCCCAGTCAGCTGTGGGACGCTAAGCAAATTATCCGCAGCTCCAGGAACATACAGTACATTACTGATGGTTGTATGCAAACTTGCAAGTTTCACAGTCCCTTCTCCTGCAATTTGCAACGTCCTTCCATCAGCCAGGTGGATCTCTCCTTCTTGAGGCGAGAAGGAGATAAACAGGTGCTTATCCTTTGAAAGATGGCGGCTCGCACCAGAGTCCACAATAAACCTGGCTTTAGCCTTTGGAGCAGTCTTTGCAGCAAGCAAAACCTTGTTTTCCACCGGCGTGGGCTTTTGCAGCTTGCCCCCCTGCTCCTGGCCATGAGACTTGCCTTTAGCCTTTGGTGAAGCAGTGCCAGCTAACAAAGCCTTGTTTTCCACTGGCGTGGGCTCTTCACCCCCCTTCTGCTTCGGGCCATCTGCAGGCATCTGTCTTTGTTTACCTCTGGCCTTCCGGCCTCTGCAAAAACGATGACCTTGGTTCCCATGAGAAACAGAGCTTTCAGCTGCCGACTCCTTGGCTCCCCCTGGAGGCTGGAATGCTGCCTGGGATGACGTGACGGTCAGCTCCCCCTGCAGCTTGCAACCGGTGCCCTCAGCATCCCTGCATTCACTCGCATTCTGGGAAACAGCTTGGACCTCCGATGCAGTCAAACTCTGGGCTGGGATGACTGACTTGTGAGCTTTCATCAAAGCATACCACATTCCACGTGCAGTGGTGTTGCCAGCCAGCGTCTTAATTTCCTCAAGAGATACGGATAAGACTATTACGTCTATCGCCTTCGAATCATCGGCTTTCCATCTCTCTGTCAGAGGAACTGGGGGGGCCTCACTCACGGTATGCCACACCCTAAACTGACGCAGCAAACTCTCACACCATTTTGCCCAGGTTTCATAATTCTGCCCATGTAACTTAAGGCATTCAGCATTTGCCTCAGAAGCTTGGAAAAACTCCATTTCCAGCTTTCTGCTTTAGCCGTGAGTCTTTTTAAACTTCAGAGACTCCTTATCTTGGCAGCCATTAATCACGATGCCTTTTGGCTCGGCTCCCAGGCCAATTAAGCCTTGCCGGACATCAAACGCTCCGTCCGAGGTAAAACAGAAAAGCCTCCCTTTCTTTCGCTTTTCCCACGTACCTCTCAAACGCAGTCTGTTGCAGCTTTACTCTCCTGTAGGTGCTGTGAATCTGGGCCCGAAACCTTGTTGTTGGGAAACTGCCAGGGAGATATTGTCCATCATGGCCCCAAGCCGGCTGTCGGACGTCCATCGATCTCCCGTAGTCAGGCAGATCCAGCAGTTAGCGACACGAAGCCTCAGAAATAGATTGCCACATTCCAGGCTTGTGCACACTGTTTATCAGCAGAAACAGCAACCAGAAAGCTTGCACCGCAGAAGAGCATAATTTTCAGACTTTATTTAGCGTTGAACAGAACAAAGGAAAAACATGACTGTTCTGTGTCAGTGCCTCTGACCGACTGAAAACGAAAGGAAACAGCAAACATAAACATCCTGTAACAGGAAATACGCAGACTCTGTGACTCACAAGCCTGCTCTCTCTTAAGGTGGAACGGAAATATCCTAACAGGTTCTGGTCACTGAGATGTACCCACACAGCTCTAGGATGACTGCTCTGAGGCAAGTTAATCTTCATTAATTTTATTTTACTTCTTTAAGCATCATATACTATTTGGACTCTAAAATTTGTAATGCGCTCCCTGTTTTGGTATCCAACATTGCAGTTCACATCTCTTTCCATTTTGAAACATTAGGGAACCAGTGTCTAAAAAGAGCAAAATTATATCAAGCACAAGCTCCTACTTCAGGTCAGGATAATTTACACAGCAGTTCTCCACACACTGATCTACATAATCCAGCCTGGGTGACATGGCCAGTGATTTCGGATTGTCTTGCATATTAATTGGAATGCAAATTAATCACTGTAATCCTATTGAAGCTAACAGAAAATAATGTGGCTTATGACAGCTTTTGTCTCTGGAACTGAGGCTGGATCAACTCTTCCTTTTTGGACTGACAGAGAAAAGAGAACAACACAGAGGATGGTATTCAACTGAATTTTACTCAGAGTAGACCTGTTGAAATTAAAGGACCTAATTTAGTCATGGTCATTTCATTGGGTCTACTCTGAGTAAAATCTCATTGAAAACCACCCATTCTTTGCTGCAGAAGTTTATTTGTATGATCCAAGACCATTAGCAAGACTCTGCACATGGTACAAAACTACTAATGAAACTTCAAGGATTATTTTTATCTGGCCTCCTCTTTTCTTATTACTGCAGCACATTTTACTCATTTATTGTTCATTATAGAGAATGAAATCCTTTATTGCTAGTGTCACTGAGCTATAGAGAAATATCATGTATTAGTTTTCTCTATGCTCCAAGAATATATTTTGATAGCTTAATCAGAGAGAAAAGAAATCTATGAGTTCAGAGCACCACTTATGTTCACAGTTCTTTAAAAAACAAATTTTGGTGTTTCTTTTGCTAGCAGCATCCACAATATTAGAAGAGGTGTCTGCAAATAATGTTAACCATGGCCTTTATTTTATTCCTTTTATTCAAAGAAGCATGAATAATAAATAACATAGTCATGGATTTCCTGCTACTCAGAAAGTTAATGCTGTTGGGTCAGTTCAGGTAGCAGAAGGCGAAGGGGCTAACTACATATTTTGCACAAATGAATTGTTAGAGAGGTACCATAATCAGTATTTCCCAACCTAGTGGCCTCCAGAAGTTTTGGACTAGAACTCCCATCTATAAATACCTTTCCCTGTTCTGGTAATTTTCTACTTGGATTACTGCAATTGGGTTGCCTTTCAAGGCCATTTGGAAGGTTTAGTCAGTGCAGTATGAAGTACTGCCACAGTCTCCTTTCCATCCATCGCACCAGTCTTAAAAGTGCTTCACTGGTTACCTTAATTCTACCTTAGATCAATCACCCGAGAAATTCATTGGCCTGGAAGCAAAGGAAGGTCTTGATGTGGTGCCCAAAACATGGTGATGTTAACACTAGGCAGACTTTCCTAGGGAGAGCATTCCACAACTGAGGGAGCACTACAGAGGTTTTCTTTTGTGGCCACTCTCTGCATCTCTACCACCAGGGTCACTTGGAGGTAGGCCTCCAAAAATGAGAGGGTTCATACTGGGAGACATATTAGGGTTCCAAGCTTTATAAAGTTTTACAGGTCAAAACCAGCATTTTGAATTCATTTGGTGATGAGTTCCAGAGCTGTGGGGCCACCACAAAACAGGTCTTTTGCAGATACTTGTATTCAAAGTTTAGTTAAATGGCTTTCTTCATATTATGTCAGAAAAGAACACTTTAAACACCAGATCTGTAAATTTTCTCTGTGTACATCCATTGTGTTGACCACAAATGGAATTTGGCTCCCTGAGAATCTTAGCTTTCACTTTCTTTAAATAAATGAGTTTCTAGCTCTCATAATATGGAAAAAACCCCAGAAGGTCTGGTGAAATTTGAAATGAGTTTAGCAGAGCAAATCTTTTAAAAGTGCTTAGTATGTCTGCTTTGGCTCTCTGCATGACCCTCTCTCCCTTCATTTCTCAAGTATTTTTTAAATCATTGTGGAAAAATTTCTGGGAAATAAATTAATTAGGTAAGACATTAACATGAATGTAAAATTCTACATTTTGCTCTGTTTGCTGCTATTCTGCTTCTTCTCACAAGATCTGAGTTTCTTTCTTCAGCAGAAACCCTTTTTTATTTTGGCACAGAGCACACACAGCCCTTTATATGCTGAGTTGTAACATTGCTGCTGCCATTTTATTGCTCAGTTGCCCTTTCAGGTTATGAACTAAACAAAACAGGAAAAGGTCTAATTAAAACTATTACAGTTTACATTGTCCTCCCAACTTGGGGGGGGGGGGGAGAAAACTCTAGCTCAAAAAGCCAGTTAAGGTTATTCAAGTGCATCAGCCCTCATCAAAACAATTAAGAGACAGGAAATCAATAGTTAAGTCCTAAGCCTGCTTACCACCATGATAATGTCTTTACTAAATTACTTCAGCCACATTCATTATACAGGCCTGCAAATGTGTTTCATTTCCTCAGTGGTCCATAGGAGCAAGGTTAAGTTTTTTCATTGGTTTTGATGATCCTTGTGTGGCCGTTGTGATAATACTGGACATTTGGGGGGCTGAGTCACAGCACATTTAAAACCTATAGGAGTCTTCCCATTAACTTTGATTGTTTTTATGGCCAATTCATGAACATATGAACAGAAATGCCAAGGAAGGTGACTGCGAAGGGTATTTTCACACAGCCAAAATAGACTGGATTAAGTCAACATGAAGTCATATTTTATCCCATGAGTGTATTTGCTATGCCATAACAAATATGACAAGTTAGCAATCAAACAGGAGACGGGTGTGCTATTGCCTCATATTTCCAGGGCCTGCCATCAATAGCCATACAGTTGGCAGCAGACTTAAGGCGGAAAATAAGGGGAGCACTTCATTACACAGTGGAGTGGTTCTCACTTCTAGACTCCTCTACACAATCATACACAACAGTGTGGAGAGATGTCGGTGCAAACCGAACTGGCAAGCCATGTGTGTGATTGCAACTGTACTTTTCTCAACAACTTCAACCATGGAAATGGCTGTTGTGCTCGGACCACACACTGCACAATTGCTTAGAGAAATTTAGCAGTGTCAATGAATACAGAATCCGTTGCCTTAAAATACTGGGGAAACTGCCACCATCAGTTTTGAAGTACTAGATAATAAATACTCACAGGACAGTTAGGTCTACAGGAGAGATTCAGTTCATTTTGAGGTGAATCCACATTTCCTGAAACAATGCACAAACTCAAAGGCAACCATCCTTGAAAATTCACTTTTCTCTAAATATTGCAGTACGGTTCTGCAGCCAAAGAAATGAGTGAAAATGTGAGTATTAGGGGAAAGTGTGCACTAAATGCATATGTTTGGGAAAATAGCATACAAGAAAATATGTTATATTAGGGAAATTTGCATACTAAAATGTGTATATTAGGAAAAATTCACACTAAAATGCTTGGGGAAATCCTTTACTTTTTTCCATTGAAAACCAATGCAGAAATGTGAAGTGAATTTACAATTAGAAAAGTGAGAAACTGAAAGAAACTGAAACTGGCAGATTCCCCCGTCCCTACTGGTGGCCTACAAGACCTCTCACTATCAGGGCATGTTCAAAGGCACTAAACCTCTGGCTGCTTTCATGTGAAGGTTGATTTCCACAGCGATGACTGCTTGGGAACTTGCCAGGCTAGATGAACAATTTTTCTGTCTGTTTCAATTTTCATCCAAACCAGAATTTGTCAATGTTATTTCACTTACATTTTCACCTCTACTTGCTGTGGAACAAAATCTGCTCTGAACAAGACTTGAACTACTTCCACTATAATGTTACTAGATACATGTGTATACTCAGAGAAGTATTTCAATTTGCAATGTGGGTGTGTGCAGTACCTTAGTTATTCCCATTTTCGCATTCAATTTTCCAGCTGGAAGATGGATAGATAAATATGTAAATAGTTGTATAGGACCCATGCATTGCATAGTTGCGAATGTACTTATTTTAAGAAAATACAGTAATTATGGACTTGGACCAATCTGGGACAAGGTTTTGGTGCATGGAAACAGAGCGACAGAAGTGTAGGAATGTGAGGGAAATGAACTTACATAATTCCACAACCTCCATCAGTACAGGGATATTTTACCCCAAATATCCCCACTCAGTATTTGTCCGAAACAATCAGGCACAGTTTCAATCAGTTTCAATGCCACTTAGCATTTTTATTATTTTAACTCTTAGCCAAAATTGGGATGATAACTGTCACCACTTTAGATTCATCTAAGAATGTTCAGCACAAACTTGTGGGTTAAGAGCAGTGGGGGTGCTGGACAAATCAATGTGAATATTATAATCTAGACATCTGAATATTTAACTTTTTAAATCTGTTAGGATGAGAGAAAACAATAAAACTTTTAGAAAATTAGTTATCAGTTTATTTTTTAAAATTTCATTTATTTTGATTTTGATTTAATCAAAAGAACATGCCCCCAACATGCTTCACTTTGTGTGTTTATCATACATTTGGCTCACCTCTTTCATGGAGGATAAGGCCACCCATGACTACTACTTATGATAGCTCTATTTCTTTCATTATTGGAGAGAGTCGGCCTCTGAATATCAGTGGCTGAGGAACCTGGGCACTCATATCCTGCTTGCAAGCTTCCCTTAGGTATCGGTGGTGGCCATTGCAGGAACCCAATTCTGCACTAGATGGTCCTTTAGTCCAATGTTTCCCAACCGGTGTTCCGCGGCACACTAGTGTGCCGCGATACGTTGCCTGGTGTGCCGCGGGAAAAATTGGCGGGGGGGGGGGAATAAAGGGGGAAAAATTATTCCCCCACCGCCAGGCGTGGGGCTGGGGCGGGGGAAGCCCGAGCTTCCCCCTCCCCCAGAACGGGACCCAGAGCCATGCCGAAGCTGCGGGCAGCTTTGGCATCGCTCTGGGAGCTTGCGGGGCTGGGGGAGGAGGAAGCCCTCCGCCAGCCTCCAAACCATGTCGGGAGACAGCGGGATGGCGCGCTGCGCCTCTCTCGCTGTCCCCCGAGTTTGCAGGGCTGGCGATGGGGAGGAGCAGGCTTCTCCCCCCGCCAGCCTTCCAGCCAAGTCGGGGGGCAGCGGCAAGGGCGCGCTGCGCCTCTCCCGCTGTCCCCCGAGTTTGTGGGGCTGGCGACGGGGAGGAGCAGGCTTCTCCCCCCGCCAGCCTTCCAGCCAAGTCGGGGGGCAGCGGGAAGGGCGCGCTGGGTTTCTCCGCTGTCCCGGACGGCTTTCAAAAGCCTGCCTTCAAAAGCCGTCCGGGACAGCGGAGAAACGCGCTGCCTTTCTCCGCCCTCCCGGGAAGGCAGGCAGGGGGGAGCAAAGGCTTTCGCCCCCGCCCGCCTTCAGAAGAGGTCAAGGACCTCTTCTGAAGGTGGGCGGGGGGCGAAAGTCCTTGCTCCCCCCTGCCTGCCTTCAAAAGCCATCCAGGACAGCGGAGAAACGCGCTGCCTTTCTCCGCTCTCCCGGGAAGGCAGGCAGGGGGGAGCAAAGGCTTTCGCCCCCGCCCGCCTTCAGAAGAGGTCCTGGACCTCTTCTGAAGGCGGGCGGGGGCGAAAGTCTTTGCTCCCCCCTGCCTGCCTTCCCGGGAGAGCAGAGAAAGGCAGCGCGTTTCTCCGCTGTCCCCGACGGCTTTTGAAGGCAGGCGGGGGGGAGCAAAGACTTTCACCCCTGCCTGCCTTCCCGGGAGAGCGGAGAAACGCACTGCCTTTCTCCGCTCTCCCAGGAAGGCAGGCAGGGGGGAGCAAAGACTTTTGACCCCCGCCGTCCTTCAGAAGAGGTCCAGGACCTCTTCTGAAGGCTGGCGGGGGGCAAAGGTCTTTGTCCCCCCTGCCTGCCTTCCCAGGGGCTTTTAAATCGCCCCGGACAGCGGAGAAGTCCTCCGCTGTCCCGGGCGATTTTAAAATGCCGCCCGCTAGCATTTTAAGATTGCCCCGGACAGTGGAGAAGTCCTCCGCTGTCCCGGGGTTTTTTAAAATGCTGGGGGTGGGAAGAAAAGCCCTTGTCCCCCCCCCAGCCTTCAAAAGAGGTCGGGGGACAGACTGTCCCCGGACCTGGTCTGAAGGCGGTTTCCCTAGGAATGCATTAATTGATTTTCAATGCATTCCTATGGGAAACCGTGCATCGCAGGACGAAAAACTTGCAAGACGAAGAGACTTGCGGAACGAATTAATTTCGTCTTGCGAGGCACCACTGTATCCGGAGAGGCGGCCTTCAGGCGAGTTTTAATTTTAATTTTCCTTCTCCCACTTAATGCCCCACGCTCGCCCGAGCAGCTTGCAGTCCTCGGTTACCACGGCGACCCGAGGGAGGGGAGGGAACAGGGAAGTCGAGGGCGGCGACGAGCCGCGATGACGTCAGTGGGCCTCGCCGCCTCGCCCTGGCATGGTGTGAGAGCCCCGGCTAGTGGCGCGAGCTTCAGAATAAGTGGGATCCGCGTGCACGAGACCGAGATTGCGGGTAAGGAGCTCAGCCCTGGGCAGGAGGAAGCGGGGCCGCGCGTGCGGGCCACATCCCCACAGAGAGCGAGCCTCCCCCGGCCCACCACTCCGGGCAGGTCCACTCGCATGAGGGGGCGGCGATGGCGAGGGCCGGCAGCTTGCCTACAATGCCATCCCTCGAGCAGGCGAGGAGCCCGGAGGCTACCAGATGCGAGTCCTCTTTCCCATCCTGCTCGGGAGTCCAGAGCACTTGGTCGCGTTCAGGATCTAGAGTGGGGAAGCGGGGCTTGTGTCTGGGCTGGACACATTGGGCTGCCTGTGCCGCTCGACCTGCGGGGAGAAATCAGGGTGGGAGTCACGACCGTGAGGCAGGGCTGCCAAGTGTGGCAGAAGAGGACACGGCCGTCGCACCTGTCCTTAGGTAGGAGCTTCTTCCGTGTCGACCTGCTGCCCTAAAGTCTTGGCTTTTTTCTTGGCTTTTTGGCGGTTGGCACAGAAGGAAGGCAAGGGGGAGGGGAAAAAATTGAAACTTACACTTTCGTGCGTCCCTCCCGGCGTGACGCTGCGCGCTGACGTCACGGGGCTGTAATGGTGGTGTGCCTCGAGATTTTTTTCATGAAACAAGTGTGCCTTTGCCCAAAAAAGGTTGGGAAACACTGCTTTAGTCTGATCCAGAAGCCCTCTTCTATTTATGTTCTCCTGACTTGGGTGCTTAACATCAAATGATGACCTGCTAGGAGACAAAATTTGTTGTAATACATCGATTGTCTCTTATGTTTTTGTTGACTTAGAATTCCAACACTGGCTACTTGTTTTAAGGGGGGGGGCATCATCTGCATTTTTCCTGATTATGTACAGCAATTCCTGTGGGTATATATTCAGAATCATCCAAGATTTGCTGCCTCCTTGACACTACTACTATTGACACTCCTATTGTCCATGCTCAGATGAATTTCTACATTGCTTCTTTTTGCAAATCAGTGCCATCATCCTTGGTGACTCCATAAACTTGTTCAAAGCTTACCCTACTTTGTTACTCTATTAATAGCTCAGAGTACTTTCACTGGCATCAACTTTTTGATGTTTATTCCCTAATCAGTAGTTTGACTTCCTGAAGCACCATCCTTTGACCCTTAGAGCCAAAGCCTATCTGTTTTTGCCATCTGTTCACTTTTGAGCTGCATTTCATCTCGCTTGGATCTTTTCCTTCTACATGAGGGGATGACAAGCACAACACCTGGACCCCTAAATCTTTCACTGTTGTAGATAAATCTTAGTAATCATCTTCAACCTGACATTCAACAAGAATCAACAAAAAATGGAAAAGGCATTTTTTTCATTTTGTTTTTCCAGTGACATGATCACAAGAAAATACCCCCCCACACACACACTTCATATTTGCCAAGACGAAAGCCATTGACAATGAGCAATAAAGAACTCTGAGGGGGGAAATATATATCTGGTTTTCTTGTTATATGTTTTCTTGTTCTTGTTACATGATTAAATAATATTATTTTTCATTGAATATGTAATGGTTTTTAATATTCTTTATATATGAAATTATTCAACTGCTTTTATATATGCAATTGTTTTTTTATATAATAATAAATATTTCTATTAATGTTTAACTGAAAAACAATTCTCTCAGTTTATAAGGTAAACTACTATACTAGAGGAAGCCCTTAAAATTGAGCAGTTGGCAGCAAGAACATGTGTTTGTATACCATAATGTGCACACTGGAACACCTACCTGTGAATAAAATTTTAATGAGGCAAGTTATCCAATGTGCCAGATGTCGTTGACCACAAATGAGTATTTTCTGTCTCATACTAAAATGGATGTTTTCTCTCAAGGCAATACAAGGAGTCTCAAGTCACAATTTTAATACCAGTACTTATTCTCTTTGGAATGCAGACACTCAGTTTTTTATACCTTTCTGAAAAAGTAAGTGGAGATAGTTTATTGCAAGGTTTAGTATGAGTAAACACACACACACACATTTAAAAGAGCTTCATTGTTTTAAAATAATGGCAATTTAATATTTTACACTGCTTCCAGCTTTTTAAGCTTACTTTAAACTTTTAAACTGTTCAAATATCAACTCCTGCACAAGTAATTATGTAACAGGCCTTGCTGTGAAATAATTAGTGTTCCTTTAATCTATATATGACACATTTGTGATTCCCTAGGTCTACCAGGGCAATCGGAACACCTACTATCTATTTATCATTACCTCTCATAACAAATCCAGTTTGGGAGCCAAAGTGGTCCACCCAAAAATAAGAGAGCAAGTAGTTTCTGCTCCCCCTGTATTGAGGGGGTGGGGGTTCAAAGGTATGCAGAAGTTGCAAATTAAAATAAATTTTCTTTCCCCAAACTCCCAAAGCAGTCTGAGCAAAAACGTAAGAGCCCTGCTGAAACAGACCAAAGGCCTATGGAGTCCAGCAACTGCTAGGAAATGCTTTTAGGGTACAGTCTTATGGTCAATGGAAGATTGTCCCAGAGCCATAGGATTTTGCAGAACTCCCTCCTCATTGGTGGAGGAGATCTACCCTTGGAGGCTGCATGGAAAGAACTGATGCCATTGTTCCTTCGCAGTGGCTACTTCCACAGGGGAGGCGGGGTGGTGTGGTGATATTGCAGAGGCAGATCAGGAATGGCTTTAGATCCAGTGAACCCAATTCTCCTGTTCCCCTGAATCAGGGTAGAAAGTACATTGGCCCAGGGGCTTGCCTACTTCTTTCTCTTCCTGTTAGGACCAATGCGAAGGAATTGTGGGAGGTGGGGAGACACTGATGGAAGGAAAATGGAAGGAAGGAAGGAAGGATGGAAGGAAACCCCCCCCCCCCCACAACACATTCTGCCTTACAAGTTTAGCAAAGCTTTGGATTTGAGATTTCATCTGCCTTCAAGTTGTCCCCCCTCCCCATCTAGTAATGGTCTGTTGCTGAGACCATGACAAGTGGGCATTTTATGGCATGCTAGCCCACAAATATTTTGTCTGGAGTATGTACATGGAGGCTGATCAGTGATAATCCTGTACAAAATATTCCCTTTCCATTGCTAATCTGCCTGCCAAAGCTTCAGCAGAAACCTGTTGCATGAAACCAGCCTTTTAGCACTATACTACAAGAAACTTATAATATGGTGTGTTATTCAATTTGATTTAAAGCCTTCTACCTTAAACTCTTGCAACAAACACACAGCTCTCCTAATTCTTCTTCTTGTTTTTTATTATTATTAAAAACACTTTAAACAATTTCAGCCATGAAAACATTAGATTGGAGAAGTTGGTTGAGAGTCTAACCTTTATTTCCGTGAGTTCCAAGCATTCTGGAGATGATCCCTGGGTAAATGCCATTCTGATTCTATTAAGGTTAAATTTCAAACAGACAGCAAAGGGCAAGACGAGAGCAGAAAGTAATTACAGAGAACAGTGCACATCTGCTTCCCAATGCCTGTTCAAAGTCACCAGCACCAGCACCAAATGGGTTGAAGCTGTGCTCAAGTCCATGAGTGTCGGGTCCTGTTAAACAACAATATAAGCCAGCTTTGAAAATGAAGAGCTGGGAGCATGGGAACATTAGAGTTCACATGTTAAAGAAAGAGTATTATTCTCTTCTATGAAAAATAGATATCGTTAATTATATTATGGGTGCCTATATATTTTCAGAATCCAGACATGTATCATTTAGAATTGCTAGAAAGGCAACGAATGAAGATCATTTTCATGCAATTTTGCAAAATTGCAAGAGAGGGAATTAGTAGTAGTAGAAGTAGTAGTAGCAGCAGCAGTAGTACTATTAGTATTATCCATACAATGTCATGTGTTTGACAGGTGGTTTCCCTGCCCAGCCATCAAAGTTGGTCCATGGAGTGCGGTTAGATAAAGAGCTGGTCCCCAGAGCCAAAAATTTCCCACACACTTGCTTTACAGGAATATAATTTGTAAATGTGACTGTTATGAAAATTATAAAGTCTAAGATATAAAATAAATGTTCATAAATGTACCAGGCAAACAAATACATAAATATATAAACCACAGGTCTGAAACAGTACAGGAAAATAATCCTGAAGCCATTTTGACTCCCAAATTGACCTCAAATATTTCTCTGCAAGGAGGAAGGAAATAGGAAAATCTCCCCATTGTCTCTTTGCTCACAAATCCTGTCTTAAGGGCGTATATGTGTATGAATAGGGTGAGCCTGTGACCTGGATTCAGGAACTGAGTATTTACCATCACAAACAAATAGCCAGACTGCTCAGGTAATGAAATCAGTGACCATATCAGGTAAACAGGATTTCTGCTGTAGACCGCCTCCTCTGCTGTTGACCACCTCCTTCTGTGATGTATGTATGATGTTTCGAGGGGGGGGGGTTCCCCAGAATACACAACTGGGGGAGAAATGTTGTTGTCCAACAACATCTTAAGGACCCCAGGTTCTCCATCCCTGTAGATGGACAGCAGCCCTCCCAGGAAGGAGTTGTCAACTCTGTTTCGTCACCACGGAACATTTTGCAATCTATATTCTCACTTTGTTCTTCTCCCTTCCTTCTCCCTTTGTTCTTCTCCCTTAATCTCCTCAGGCTCACAATTATACCATGCAGGGTGCTTAAAAAACAAAAACAAAAACCCAACACATACATTTTATTGTTCAGACAAAACAGGTGCCTGACTATTACTGCCCTGTGTCTGTCACCTCCTGTTTAACCAGCAGGGGAAACAGTAAAACAGTAAAGGGCCGCGCTCTACAAAAACAAGAAAGAACCTAATGGAACAAGGGGAAAGAGGTCTATTTGGAAATACCTGGTTAACATAAAGGCACAATCAGAATGAACCCTGGCAATAAAATGCCACGAAAATGCTTCCCAATAAATCTTAATGAGAGATTTCCCAGGTGGTTTGCAGTCAGATTGCTGATTGTTACTTAATTAGTACAGGTGCTGTCTGCGTAGGGAAGCTGTAGAGGACAAACGGCTGCCAAGCAGACAACAAACTCAAAGGCAGGCAGCTCCAAATTGGAAACAAAATACGCTTGGCTGCGTGATAGGCTGCTGGAGAGAACCTAGCTGGTGGTGAAAAGAAGCAGTTGGAAATTTTGATATAAAAAGAAAAAGCTTAAACCATTTTAGAAGCACTTTTCACCAGCTCTGAGCTATGACCGGGAACTTGGCCACAGTAGTTCAGGCAATGGTGTGGCTTCCCTTACTATTTGTATATCATTCCCTTAACAGTTTGTGATCAGATTACTTGAGAAATAGCCTTACCCCATCTATGCCCACTCAATCACTTTGATTTAAGGAGCAGGCACTGCTACAGAGGCTGCATAATACTCGTTCTACATTTGTAAGGAATTGATATTTATTATGGCAGCATCCACACTTTTGAACTTCCTGCCTATTGACATCAGGCAAGCATCTTCACCATACTCTTTTAACCTCTTGCTTAAAACATTTTTGTTTAGGCAAGCCTATCCAAACATGTAGAATGCTGGCATGTGTTTCAATCTGGTTTTTAGCTTATTGTTGATTTTTTGAATTTTTAAAACTGTTTTTCTTTTATTGATAATTTTTAAAATTCTTTTTGTTTTTTTAAATTCCTTTTTGAGGTTTTATTATAAGTGGTATATAAAACTTGCAACATTAATTCATTAGTTAATCATCTTTTCACAGATGCTATCAACAGCATAGTTTGTCAATCGAGGCATAATTCTCCTTACACCCAACACCATTGGCTCACTAGGTTCTCTAAACCAGCTGAGATGTGCTTTATTCATGGCAGAAAATAGAGGTGGTCCATGAAATACACAAGCCCTCATTTCTGCAACTCTCCAATTTTAACCAAATTACATCTCACCTATGACCTTCCCTAAATAGCATCTAAGGAGGCAATCAGATTAATCTGGCAGCAGTCAGATTGCTGGCTGGAGTTCCCTTTAGAACCCACATAACCTGTTTTAAAACAGCAGCACCGGTTGCCAGTTCTTTTCCTGGCCCATTTCAAAGTGCTCACGTCAGTGTTTGAAGCCCTTGATGACTCAGGTCCCAAATATACGAAATAAAGCATCCTTCGCTACAGGCCCCTTTGAACACTAAGAGCAACAGAGGTTGGGAGGGGGCTCTTGGTAGTTCCGCCATTTTTAAAAGCTCACGGTAGTGGTAGCCCGGGCAGTGGCGTAGCGTGGGGGGTGCAGGGGGTGCCGGCCGCACCGGGCGCAACATCTGGGGTTAGGGCAAATCCACAGGTTAGGGGGCGCAAATCCACGGGTTAGGGGGCGCAAATCCACGGGTTAGGAGGCGCAAATTACTTGCCTTGCCCCGGGTGCTGACAACCCACGCTACGCCACTGAGCCCGGGACATGGCATTCTTTGTGATAGTCTCTAAGTTGTAGAGTTTGGTCCCCACAGAGGTGCATCTGACACTTCATATACAGCAGAGACTGATTAAGATGCTCCACTTTGCCCTGGCCTTTGATACCCAAGATGTGTATTTTAGGACTCACCCTACCATTGGCTATGCTGGCTCTCATAATTTTAAATCACGCAGCCTTCAAATCATTTTCAACAATAACATCATATGACTTTTCCCCTTTTGGGCGCCAAGTGGGGGGGGGAACTCATTTAACCCTCAGAAGTTAAATGTATACATCCCCTCCACATATGTTACCTAGCTCCTAAACAACTCCTTTGTTAGAGCTGTCTGTTGTATAGGTTTGAAACCCACCCAGTGCTACACAAGGTTTATTCTGAACCACATGCTTCATTAGCATTGGCCACACACTTTCCATTGTTTTTATGCGAGGTGCAAGAGGTAATTACCACTTTTTGCAGGAAATGCAGCCATGGGCATTGCCATAAATATTCAGACCTCTTAAGGCCATGGGCATTGGCATGCATAGGGAGTGTTCCCAAGAGACAGCTATTTCTCAAATCAGAGTTTCTTGCCATCGCAATAGATTTAAGAGTGAGCTGATGAAGCGTTTTGCAACATTTATCTTCTTGTCTATTCAAAAAGGCACAAAAGCAAACTTTAAATTTAAATACACATTTTGCCCACTAAAGGAAATAAGCTCCCACTGTAAGTATTGGTTTGGGGGTTCCCTGTCCCTGCCTAGCAACTTTAAAAAAGATTTTTAAAGATTTAGCAATGTTCTTTCAATAACAAAATACTTCTTATATATTTTTTTTGTCTTGTCTTTCCACTCTGAACACAGATCATGTATTAACACTAGCAACATACACATTGCATTGCAATAAAATAAGTAAAACAATCACAGAACCAACAAAACAGAGACATTTAATAAATCAACATTTTAGAGGGATTAGCAAAGGCTACCTGAAACAGAAAGATCTTCAGCCTATGGAGGGAGAGGGCTGTTGTGCTCCTGTCCTGCTTGAGGACTTCCTAGTTGGCCACTGTGAGAACAGGATGATGGACAAGATAGGTCTGTGGTCTGATCCAGCAGGGCTCTTCTTGTGTCCTTAAGAATGACAGAAAGGGGATAAATAGATCTCCCAGGGCAAGCAAGGAACTCCATATTCTAGATGCCACCACCAAAAAGGCCCTTTCTTGTTTTTGTACTAGCTAAGCTTCAGAAGTGGGTGGGACATGCAAGAAAGCCTCTCCTGCTGACCTCAGTGGTTGGGATGGATAATGTGCAAGGAAATCTTATTTTAAATTGCCTGGTTCCAAGGCAAGGATTCATCAATGGTTTTTTTTTTGGCCCAGGGTCTTCTTCAGAAATGAAATCAAAAAGAGAGAGAGCATAATTCTACTATTTCCCCCAAGTCACCCCACAAGCTTTCAGAATGGTTGTTTTAATTATTCACATTAAGAATGCAATAGTGCAGGAGAATTAGAAATACAGCACCCAGAAGGCCATTTGTTACATAAAGCAGTGGCAGCTGTGATGAGATAGAAGTACAATGGAGGCTCATATCACTGCTTAGTTGCCTGATCACAGTGTTAGCTGCCAGGGCATGGAGTTTAAATTGAGAGCCAAAAGGTTGATTGTGATGTTGATGCCTGTAGGATGGACTCTACAGAGAGATGTGCCGGGGTGATGATGTCTCTCATTACTGATGACTTTCAAGTGAGGCAGAACTATCATCTTCCTGCAGAAGTGACCTGCTAATTATATTAGTAACAGAAATTAAAGAGGACTTTTTAACACGAACAGCAATAACTGGCAAAGCTGCAGCGACAAGAACAGAATGGATCTGACTTCTGCTGCCCTGCTGTAATGAAGACCTGTGCTGACTTTAGGCTATGCACATAACTAACACTATAACAGCTTTCTGTGACTTTTGTAGTTTGGGTTTGATTCCTCTACATGTTGCAGATTTTGGTAAATCTTTGCTCGTTCATCCTTCCTTTTCTTTCTAAATAATAATAATAATTTATTAATACCCCACCCATCTGGCTGGGTATCAAAAGCATTAAACATTAGATGAGCTGTCATGATACGAATCTATACATACATGTATACACTCTGCATCACATCTGATTTTCTAAACAGGGAAGGTATGAATTCTTCTATCCAACCTCATGCAGAGCCTTTGCAGACAGGAGGCATTATGAATCTGCTCAGAATATCATGGAAGTCCACAGAGGGGACAGACTGAAATTCACATGTTTGAAATGCATATTTCACAATGTAATCTAACGTGCCTCATCTGAAATGCACAAGCCAATACAAGCAACTCCACTACAAAATCCCAATACACATATACAAAACTTTTTGGCATTTTGTACCAAAACAACATGTCCCCCACAGATACTCCTGGTAGCTTTGAATTTCATTAACCATTGTCAGGCAGAGGAAGAATGGTGGAGACCGCCTCCACAGCCTGACCCTTCCAAAGAAGAAGAATTACAACAGGGGTTTGAGGGAGGTCACAGCTCAGAGGCAGATGAGGGGGAAAGCTGGGGAAATAATGGGAGAGGAGGAGGAGGAGGAAGCACAAGGGGAGCGACAGCTGATGGACTCAGTGTCTTTAGAGAGCATCTCCCAGAACATGGTGGGCCTTGAAAGTAGAAGAGCAAAGAGCTCAAAGGCAGAGGGCATGTTCCAGCACCCGTAGTGATCACTCATGAGGAAGTCGGAGGGGGTGGAGATTCATTTGGAGCAACACCATTATTCTGAGAGGCCACATTCCCAAGGCTCTCTCTGTGGATATTGAATAAAAGCAGATGGTAAGGATTTTCCCTTGTCCATTCCTGGGAACCTGCTGTGGGGGTTGGTTCCTCTGCTGCCTGACAGCCATGTGAGCACACAAGAAGCAGTTACTTCGAGTGACATCCAGCTAAGTCACACTCAGAGTAGACCAAATGAAACAAACAGACTTAGGTTGAACATAGGGCCTTATGTAGACCCCTCTTCCATAGCTGGGGCCTGGCAGGCTTACCTGGTGAGGATGGTAGCTGTTTAAAGCTCTCCCATCCCACGACTGGCACAGTTTGCAACTGCTGCGGTAGCTCACCCACAGCTGCAAGTTTAACCAGTCACTGATTGGCTGAGAATGAACATGTGAACATTTCTCCCTGATTAGTAAGCAGGAAAAGGTTCTCCCTACCCTACTCAAACTGTGGTCTTAGTTTAATGCATCTTTTGTATTGGAATGTAAATTGCCTTCTCCGGGGTCAGACTTTTGGTCCATCTAGCTCAATACTGGCCCAGTTCTTCATCTATGGATTTATCAACTTTTGGGGAACCCTGTCTCTCCCTTACAAGATTCAAGCACCACATTCTCATTCTTTGCCCACATAATGTCCTCACTTCCCCCAAAATACAAAATCATCAAGTACACACGGGTGAAAGAAAAATATTGATTAAATGAATGCCTTGGAAATTTATCCTACACTTTCAAAGTGGATGGGTTTTTCTTCTGATAAACTGTGATAGAAGTTGTGTAGAACAGCTTCACTGTTTCTACTGAAGGATACAGACACAAGCCTTTGAGTCATAGCTGCTAGCCATTTCCCCCCCCCCCCCAGGTCTAGAGTGAATGGGGAATGATTTGTTGTGCTGCCTAAAAAAATCTCCTATATCAAATGACCCTGAGTTCTGAAAGGAGCATCATTTTCATGCAATTTCTACAGCTATCGGTGGATTCCTTGGTCATTTGAAAGGTGTTTAATGTAGTAGCTATGACAGAGCAGCTTTATCACATATAAACAATATCTGCCAGTGTGCTGGAAATGTCACACATGAGATGCTTATCACCTGATGATTACCACATAAAATTGTTATGTGGATCCATCTTAAGCATTTTATAGCAGCATAGAGAATAGTGGGGCAAAGATCTTTGAACAAAGAATTACTCTGCTGTATAGGAGACTTTTCAAACTTCTTTGTTATATTATTCAATTTGTCTACATCAGTTTCTGAGCAGGTCTCTTTGGTACAACCCCCAGTAGACAGCTGGAGGCCTTATCATATTATTTTTGGTATTCTGCATACTGCTGGGCACGAAGCATCATCCAGATAACTCTGCAATCTAATATTTTTGTCAGTATGGTTTGGAAGATGGAGAGTTTATTTCTCTATTGACTGATAAATCTCTTCCACTCCAACAAATACATTCCATTGGCCTTGCCTCATGACCTCCAGTTCAGTTCCGTGTTGACAGAATTACATCAAACTGTCTAAAATAATTATTGCCTTTCATCTTTGCTTTTGTACCATTACAGTGCCAAGAAGCAGCTATAAGCTCATTCAGTTTCATATGCATTGGTCGGCTCTGAGCCAATACGTTGTGTGACATAAAATAATCAGACTAATTTTCAATCGTTTAGTTACTGTAGAAAACTTTCTGCACAAAATATAAACATTAATGTGCAAACCCACAGGTGTCTTTCATTTTCCTACATTGTTTTTCAGTCATTCATCATTTCATAGCCATCATTTAGATAGTATAAAGCACTGAGGCATAGCAAGGGATTGAGACCAGATGAGAATAAACTGCTTCCAGACTTGTACCAATATCAGTTCACAGTAATCCTTCAAAGAACTGGTCATCTCCATACAGCAGAGTTTTGGTATGTCATTATATTATTTCATGTGATTCTTCCGTGAGGTAGGCCATTGGCCCTTGCAGACCTTTACTAGATGTAAATATTTTCATGTCAGTCTGGAACACCTTGACTGAGCAATAGGTTATTTTGGGTCTGTTGTTGTTCAACATCTTTATAAAAGTCTTCCAGATCAAGGGAAGTAACAGTACCATTCTATTCTTCCTTGGTCAGACCACACCTGGAATACTGTGTCCAGTTTTGGGCACCACATTTTAGGAGGGATACTGCCAAGCTGTGCAGAGAAGGGCAACCAAGATGATCAAGGGTCTGGAAACCAAGCCTTATGAGGAACAGTTGAGGAAGCTGGATATGTTTGGCCTGGAAAAGAGGAGATAGAGAGGAGAAACTCCAGCGGGTGCAGAATGCTGCAGCGAGACTCCTTACGAGGTCTTCGCTGCGAGATCACATTCACCCGGTGCTATACCAGCTGCAGTGGCTCCCGGTGGAGTACAGGATCAGGTTTAAGGTGCTGGTTTTAACCTTTAAAGCCCTATACGGCTTAGGACCCTCGTACCTACGGGACTGCCTCTCCTGGTATGCCCCACAGAGAAACTTACGGTCCTCAAATAAAAACATCTTGAAGGTCCCAGGCCACAGAGAAGTTAGGCTGGCCTCAACGAGAGCCAGGGCTTTTTCGGCTGTGGTTCTGATCTGGTGGAACACTCTGTCACAAGAGACCAGGGCCCTGTGGGACTTGACATCTTTCCGCAGGGCCTGCAAGACAGAGCTGTTCCACCAGGCCTTTGGCAAGGCACAGCCTGACTCCCTCCTTTGGCAATCTTCGCGGAGCTCTGGCCCAATGGCTGCCAGTGGCTTGAATTAATTAATTTTAGAATGAATGATTTTAGAGTGTTGTTTATGCTGTACTTTTGTACTGTTATATTGCTGTTAGCCGCCCTGAGCCCGGCTAAGGCTGGGGAGGGCGGGATATAAATAAAATTTATTATTATTATTATTATTATTATTAGAAAGCCATCTTCAAATATCTCAAGGCTGGCACATGGAAGAGGGAGCAAGCTTGTTTTCTCCTGCTCTGGAGGGTAGGACTTGAACCAATGGCTTCAGGTTACAAGAAATGAGATTCCAAATGAACATCAGGAAGAACTTTCTGGTGATAAGAGCTATTCGACAATGGAACATACTCCATTGGGAGTTTGTGGGTTCTCCTTCATTGGAGGTTTTTAAGCAGAGGTTGGATGACCACCTGTCATGGATGCTTTAGCTGAGCTTCCTGCATTGCGGGGGTTTGGACTAGATAATCCTTGGATTCCCTTCCAACTTTACAATTCTTTGATTCTGTTCAGATGGCTCCTCAATTTTTTTGCCTGAATCTTGTGTTTACATCCCATGCCTGTTAGCTTTTGGAGTTCCCACATCTACCTTGGTACATTTTCTGCTTGTGCCATTCTCCCCACCCCCTTCGTGTTGATTTATGCCTGGCACCACTACGCTTCATTTGAGCCAGGTCACCAGTGTCTTGGCCTCCTGCTCAGACTCAAACTACACAGCTGCTGATAGATCTTTAATACTATCTGCCTTCAGTGGAAAATAGCATTGTTGTCAGATTGTGCCAAAGGGGTTGTTAGATTGTGCCAGTTGCTCCTTTCTCATGGAATGGTTTGAAGGCAAAGGTGACAGCAGACTGAACTAAATACAAGTCTTTCAAAGATCAATGCAATATCCCAGACTTTTTTTGTTAGGCATTCTGCTTTCTGTGTGAGTCTTTCCCTCCATCCTGTCTTCACAAACTGTCATTATGAATCCTTCCCATGGCTGCATCTGATAAACTAAAAATAAAATTAGTAGCTGTGTAGCCTTATTGGAGTATAATTCAGCTTGCTAAATCAAAGGAGACCCTATTAGGATTGATCACCTGGATTCTGTTATTTGCTACTAGGGAAGCAAACATTAATGTAGATGGAGTTCCCTCTTCATTGTAAAAATCCTATTATTATTTAATATTTGTATTATAAAAGGCATCTCAAAGGCCAGCTAATTTAAGGACCAATTTGTATCATAGTAGACACTGGACACACATATACAAAGTGACATTCTCTGCCCCAAAGATTTGCTGATGAAAATGATTCCAGCTAACAAATGTAAAGAAGCAAATCATTTTCCCGCTCTGCTGCTTTCTGGTGCAAATATTCTGAGATTCTGGGTATACCAGAACAGGACATCTTATTGCTTTAAAGCTAAGCAGTTCTCTCAAGAACAAGATGTAACAGGCAACACACCTTGGAATGAGGAAATGCTACAGCCTGCACTAACCCCATTACTGTGCTCACCTGCTATGAAGAGGGCAGAAACCCAGTGACAGCTAAAAGCCCATCAGTGTGGGCACTGGATGAAAGAGGACATCTTAACATTAGAGGATTCCTCTTAGGAACAATAAGGCTCATTTTCGCCTACTGTGAACTGATCCACACAGCTACAGCAGGTAATATTTGAAAATCCCATTAGTCAGGGTAATACAAGATCTCTGTCTTCGGCAGGTGTTTAATTGGAGGCTGTGAATCACAACAGGTTGCTGCCAGCAGGCCAATTCCAAAGGAGAAGACATTAAAGATCTTCCTTGGGTCTCTTTTTCTGGGCAGGATAAGTCTGAGGACAAGGGCAATTGCTTGTGGATGGGTTTGCTTCTAGGTAAGAGTTTGGAGCAGCTGTATATATGTTTATAAGTACAGTGGTACCTCGGGTTACAAACTTAATTCGTTCTGGAGGTCCATTCTTAACCTGAAACTGTTCTTAACCTGAAGTACCACTTTAGCTAATGGAGCCTCCCGCTGCCGCCTCGCGATTTCTGTTCTCATCCTGAGGTAAAGTTCTTAACCCTGAGGTACTACTTCCAGATTAGCAGAGTCTGTAACCTGAAGTGTTTGTAATCCAAGGTACCACTGTAAATTAAACAGCTTCCAAGTGAAAGATGGAATAATGGGAAGCTATGGCTGTGGGGAAAACATGAATGTAGCTCATAAGCACAAATCCAGTGTGATTGGTGGTTATTTTGCTATTTTATATTGTTTCGTTTGACTAAATTTTATTGCATGTTTTTTTTTTTTAAAAATTGTTCACTACTTTCAGGGACTGTAAGACAAAAAGTGGTGTATAAATTAACTGTAACATGGCAAATTTATGCAGACAGTGCCTCTGCGTGAGCATCTCTCATCCGTAAGTGCAGAGGCAGCCCCACACATTCCCAATGTGCATGCAAAGAGAGCAGCAGCTAGCATGAACTGGCGCCCACTCTTAAAAATGAATTGAAGTGACAAAAGGCTGTCGTTCTCCAGTCACCTACTGATGAACTGAGAGCAGAATATCATTCAGGACAAACATGCCAGGCAGGCAGAGGGTCCTACCCTTCGTTCTTTGATGAGTTCTGACGTAAAGATGGCAGGTGGAATAAAAATAGCAAGGGTCAGTGTGTAGCCTTATTGGAGTTCACCGATTGGGTCTGCGTTGCTCCGGGACAGGAGGAAGGAAGTCAAAATGACACCGAGTTGGTTCAAAGAAAGAGTTTATTCTGCTCTCCGGATAGCAGAAGGCACTTGCGTGATCAAGTCCACAGCAAGTCCAAAGAAATGACAAGTTTCATGCAGTATATATACCCTCCAGGCACCCTCTCCCTCCTTCCAACCACGTCAGCTTGTATACGTAGGTTGACATTACATATGTTCCTGCTCCGGCACTCTTAACCATAAAAGGGATTTCCTTCCTGTACTCCTGACCATAAAAGGATATTCCTGTTCCTACTCCTATCTTGGAGCAAGAGGTCACTACTTCCGAGAACATGCTCTGGCGTTAGTCCCAGACTTGGGTCTCTGCGTCATTTGTGGCCAGGACATAAGATATGTCTGTGTCTGTTCTACTGGTAAAGTCAAGGCCAGTCTTGCCGTCAAACTGATAAGGGAGAGAGCTGTGCTCTTGTTTTGCATTTGCTCAACGGCTAAAGTTTATGCATTTTAGCTAAGGAGAAATGGGGATTTTGGTGCAGTTTAAAAACTGCCTGCACAGTCAGTTTTGGGTTTTGGAAACCCATTCCTTCAGCTGTATAAATTTATTAAATGCAATTTATTTTAATTTCATTTTTTTAAAAGGAAGAAATGAAACACCAGAATTTCCAGACAGCTACCTATATTAGTCCATGGTAATCCTTCAAATGACTGCATCTGATTTGCTGATAGATTAGACTAAAAATAATTCGAATCAATAGTTCCATTTTGTGCCTTGATGAAAAACCTCTTTGTTGTGGTAAGAAGAGAAATTCTCCCCAGCTTGCTTGTGGTTTGTCAGATTGTCTCTCCGTCTCAACAGTTCATCTCCCATGAAGCATAGAAACCATTTCGGCTTGCTGTTATCAGGTGCCCAGGCCTATCATCTTTGGTAATATGCATAACATAAAAATAGATTTATTTTAAAAAGATCTATACTGTATGGGTCTCATATTCCCCACGTAATCAGGCAAAACAGAATCCTCTGCCTAAAATTAAATGCCATAACAACTGAGTCATGTAAAGAGACTCAGATACAGTACAGTTAAAGTCCAGGAGGATGCACTAAAAGGGAGTGACATTCAAGGAAGTCAATGAAACAGATGTAGGAGGAGAAGTAGTAGAATGCAACAGGCTGATCACCCCCTGCACACTTACAGTTACCTGAGAGTGAGATCAAATGAACCCAGAGGGGCTTACATGCATGGGGTACTTTTTTTAAAAAAGCTGTATTGTTTTTAATATTCGGTTGGAAGCCTCCCAGAGTGGCTGGGGAACCCAGCCAGATGGGCGGGGTATAAATAATTTTTTTTTTTTATTATTATTATTATTATTATTATTATTATTATTATTATTATTAAGCTAGTTAGAACCAAACTGCATAACAAACATAATCCCTGGATCCAACAAGTGTTAAAATATAAGCAAGGATTTAAATTCCTGGTGGGGTCATAGCCTAGGCATGTTTTCTGTTTTAATATATGCTGTAAGCTGCCCAGAGTGGGTGGGGTATTATTGTTGTTGTTGTTAATAATAATAATAATAATAATAGTAATAGTAATAATAATAGTAATAATAATAATAATGTAATGGGTCATTAAAATTACAAAGGAAGTATCTCAGTGCCAGATAGAAAATGGGTGGGCTCCCTTCCCTCAACTGGCTGATAGTTAGAAAGACAAAGGCCTGAGCTAAGAGTTGAGTGAAGTGAGCTAGGAAGCCAGAGAATGAGAGCAATGTTTGATTTCTGTTTGAACCCGTGGCTGAGACTATGAGGGAAGCAAGGCCCCCTTGGGGTGTTAATACTGTGAACCCCTCCATTGTAGGCTCATGTAAAGACACCACAGTCTCCACTGTGCCTCATTCTGAGGGAAACACGAACCCTGGAATCTCACACTGCTTGGAGGTTGGGGCGGTGTGCAACAATAATGTCTGTTTTGGCTGTACGGAAAGAAAAGGGGCAAGGGAACACTGGGTAACAAGTTTAGCCAGAGATAAGGCCAGATAATTTTATGGGAAGATTTTGCTGTTGACTTCTCTATATACTTTGAATATGGCTTTCTTTCCCTATCAGCTGTTTTATCAAAGAGGCTATTGGGTTTGTCTACAAAAGCCTTTGTAAAAATGTCACACTGTGATGAATTATGAGGACTATTTTGGTTTGACTTTGTGACATTTCATTTCTTCCTTTGCTCACTGTCCTCAATACCAAGTATACTACCGATAATAAATTAAATAAAGCGGAATGACCTTTTTCGTCCTCCTTTTCTTTCTCATCACATTCCCCAGACATTAAGTTAGCATGTACAAAGTTATAGACCTTACCAAACGACAGAAATTTAACAAGCTCTTTTAAAGAACAAAATAATTACTAAATATTACTGCCCTTATTTCACTGACACCAAAGAGCCAATAATCAAATTTATGTTCCTTCCTTGTTCTATACATGAAAAGCTCCATTATATGAGTTTTTCACTTAAATTGCCTAAACTAGCTATTGTTCCTGTAAAAATCATTGCAGGCAATTTGTATATAGTTAAAGTGGCAACTAAGTAGCTCATGTTGATATAATATTTTTCCATGGACCATTTGCAGTAGCCCACAATCCATAATTGCTGCCTATTAGGATTATTTTGAAAGAATTTCACCACATCAATTCCATTAAGCACAGTTATATTTCTTACATTAAGATCTCAAGGCTTGTTTCCATGGTGATGATTGCTAGAAGAAGGATTTAAATTCCCCTTCCATTACTCTTCAACTGAGGTAGACTCCGCCACCCACAAGAAATGTTGAGGAAGATATCCATGGTGGCAAATAGAGTACAGTGGTTGGTGTTAGATGTGGGGTAGCTTAGCACAAAGCTCAGTGGAGTGGTTTTTACCAATTTTATCTCACAGAGCTGTTGTCAGTGCTTTTTTTTCTAGAAAAAAATGGTACCGCTACTCACATTATTCCCTTTAGGAGCTGGAGGCGCCTCTTTCTCTGGCACTTCCAAGGTTCTCTGAATCTGCACAGACCCGACTGCCACCTCACCTCTGCTCCTTAGGCCCATCTCAGCCTCCCCTCACCTAGGATTGAAATTCTGAAACTAGCCCCCAGGTTCATGGCAATTTACCTTCCTCTGCCACCACCCTTTTTACAGAGGGCGCATCACAGGATCTCAAAATGTCTGCTGCCCAACAAGACAGATGGACAGACAGCCTCTGGGCTGGTCCCATCCCCTCACAACCGCCAGGCCACACTGCCTGCGCTGCCGCCTGGCCACACACATGCCAGCTTGTGCAGGCCACATCCTTCCTCACCCACCCCTTGACCAAAGCTACTTCCCCCCTCCCTCTTTCCATGCTCATTGAAAGCCTGCCACCACTTCCACTGGTGAAAGTGTGGGAAGGCAGTGTGCATGTACAACAGCCAGGTGCCTGCACTGTAGGCACCTCCAAAGCTGTTTCACGGTCGGGGAGGGCAAAGGGATAAAATAAATGATGATTGCATTTCCACCTAATCAGCCTTTTCTTGGGAAATGGGAGGATGGGAGAGGGAATAGTAGAATCATAGAGTTAGAAGGGACCGCGAGGGTTATCACAAGATTTGAAGAAGAAGAAAAGTGCCAGTGCTGTGTACCATTGAGTACCACCAGAAAAAAAGGCACTGGCTGTTGTAACAATATGATGAGGTAAGAATGGAACAGCAATCCCATTCAAATAAAGTGAGGTCCAATACCAAATCTCTTGTGCAATCAAATTGTTTTGCTAACCAGATGGATAAATAACCGTTGTTGCTCTTTTAAAAACTATATAGTTTAGAATTAAGCATAAGCTTTGTAAGCTATGCCCTCTGTCCTCTGCCATATTTTGATATAAAGTATTTCTAACCCTCATTACAATGCAATAGCTGGATGGAGGCCAATAATAACATTTAAAAAGAAAATTCAACCCAACCAGCAACACAATAGAAGAGCAAATAAAGCAACCACAGAGGCAACAACATCAAGCACAGGACCAGCTCATTAGGTCCTCATAAAGGCCTACTGAGATAGGTAGCTCTTCAACTGGTGCTGAAAACCTACCAGTTTTTCTGCTTGTATGGACAGGAAATGGCCTTATCACAAGTCACTAAGCCATGAAGCCCAGGACTATATATTTTGTTCAGTGGCCGTTGTCTAGAATTCGAGGCAGAGACCTTTCACATCACCAACACCAGGGAAATGGGAAACACCAGGGACACAATGTAGGACATTTCAGGTGCAGAGTGTGCTCTAGCACTGAGCTTTGAGGGACTGAAAACAGCAGCAGTGATAGAATGATTATTAGCTGTTGTTGCAACTATTACTAATAATAACCAGGATGGGAATCTTTTAGCAAAACTTAGGAGCCAAGCAATTTCTCTCCCAGGAAGTAGCCATTAAGGAGGAAGGGAGGAATTGTGATTATGAAAGCAAAAAGAGACTGTCTTTTGTGATATATTGTAACCTATAATTTTGCTGTTATAAAAGAAATACACTACTTTTTAACCCTGGCTTTAAATATTGATACTTCACTATTTTGGTAATAACAATACATTACATCAAATCTTTGCCTGGCATAGTTTTATATCTTAGCTGGGATGGAATATAATGCACCATTATCCAAACTTCAGTATTCTGAAAATCTAAGGAACAGTTCCTATGCATATTTTATTTTCCTTGTTGTGTGTTAATTTGAATAGTCATCAAATGGATATGTCCTCATTTGAATCCAAGGCTGCAAGTCAACAATTTCCCTGGATACTTCCAGACATATAGCATTTTCCCAGGGTGGTAATAAAACCGATGCTAGGACTGCATCTATTAGAGAAAAATGTCAACCCAGGGAAATCTATCTATGTTTTTCAGTGCATAAACAATGCCCTACTCTGCAAAGTAGCATAGCAAGCATAAGCTCTGTTGAGATACTTCACTGTTGTCAGCTTCCAATCCCAGAGTCCCACAACAGTCTGAGGAAGACTCCAAAGAGGATGAGGTGGTATTTACCACACAAGAGAGTACCACCCATGTCCTCCCTTCTGGCCTAACCACTGTCCCTAGACTCGAAAATGAGTCCCCAACAGCATCTCAATTTCCTCAAGCTTGCAGAAGCCAGCATGTTCAGATTCAAACAAGCGCTCTTATAGAACAAGAACACAGATAGCTCCTCTAGGGAGGTGAGGTCAATACAAGCTTTGCCAGCCTACATAAGGCTTCAGTTCTCTGCTGGGATAATGCCCAGACAGCAGGGTCAATTTGGAGCTGTCCATTGTCCTGACTTCTTCTGGTTTCCCCATGCACAGCCCAGAACAGCTCTGCTGCCCTTCTTTCATGAAGTGATGCAAGTTTGCAAGTTTCACTCCTCCGGTACAAACAGGGGCGTCTTACCCATAGAGGCTAGTGGTGCAGGGTGCCAGGGTGTCAAGTTCTGGAGGGCACCAGGGAAGAGGCAGAGGCTGGACGTGGCGCCTCCTGGCATCAGCTCGCTGCCCTCGCCCACCTCTGAAGCAGTGCCGCACCCGGAGCCTCCACATGCCGTGGCCACCACGGCACGAAGCTGCCAGCTGAGCCAAGAGCTGCAGTATCCAGCCTCCGCCTCTTCCCCACTGGAGGAGCTGCCCTGCAGCCACTGCCCGCCTCCTCCAGCCCTGCAAAGCTGGGCACGTCGCCGGCAGCACCGTCCTTCCTAAAAAAGGTTGGCAACTCTGGGAAACGGGGGTGGGGTGAGGTGCCGGAGGGATCTTTGCACCACGGTGCCGGATATGCTTAAGACGGCCCTGAGAACAAAGCTTCCCCCAGTACATAGCTCACAGGAACTCTCCAAATGGGGCATTCCAGGAGCAGAGCTGGGAAAAGGTTTGGCTAGGCCTGGGATCTATTGGCTCCTGAGCCTGCACTACTGTCATCACTTTACAGCATCTGGCCCAATCTGTGCCCAGTCGCTATGCCAAATTCATGGTGCTGTAGCACAGAGCAGAATTTTGCTTGCTCTTGCCTTCTGCCCCAACTGTCATGAGCACAGGGGCTACAGACATGTCAGTGGTTAAACCAGTCCGCCACACCCTGCTGCAGCCCACCCAGCATTAGGATTGCTCTGTTAGCCTGATGGTGTCTGACATTGCCTGACTTGACCTACCCAGAAGACACCTGACCTGACTGTCTCTGTTTCTCCTGTGAGCCTCAAGCCCCGATGGGCAGCTGTGCTCTCTTCCTCCCTGAAATATTTTTCCAGCTTTAGCATAGCTTTGTGTTGAACATCTAAATGGATCGGCACTAAGCTCTCTGTGCAACTTCTTTTTATAGAAAAAGTAATTACTTTAATTTTCCTAACAACCACAATATCATCGTGACCTATGCTCCCAAGAGGTGCTTCAAAAATTCTCCTTTTATTCTAGAAAGATTATGTGCAGCATTATCTTCCCAACAGAAATTGAGTATGTAAATGTGTCCAGGGAAGCACAGCACAGGTAATAGCACCATAATCTCCCTATCTAGGCATTAGCTGCTAAAGATTTCAGCGGAGCAAGTATCACCTTCTTCAAAATAACACACCCTCCTTCCCCATTGGGTCACACCAAACAAAAGGGGGGGGGTCTTTAGAGGATACAAATGGGCACGATTCCATTTAAATTAGGTATGTCAGTTTGATCTGCAACAGTGACTATTCTGCAGAACTTTTTGTTATCAGAAAAAAGGCCCAGCCCAGAATCACTTCAGATGGATTGCCTAGATTTAAGCTGCTTTCAAACTGCTGACACCTAAACATGCCAGTGAAGTTCTCCTGAACCAGCGTTGGAAGGCATTGTCACTTCCGCGTTTCATACTGCAATTTTCTCTGGAGTCATTTATCGGAAAGCCTATCAATATCTACTAATCACAATGGCTATGCTCTGCCTCCACTGGTAGCATGCCTCTGAATGCCAGCTGCTAGGTTTGTAAGTGAGAGAGAGTGTTGTAGCATTCGGGTCCTGCTTGCAAGCTTCCCATAGGCATCTGGTTGGCCACTGTGAGAACAGGGTGCTGGACTAGATGGATCACTGGCTGACCTTGGTAACATGGTGCCCTGTGTGAAACCCAGATTCAATGCCCTTCCCAGCCCTTGCATTGCCTTCCGAAAGCTGGATAAGCAAGGTGCTGGGCTTTGGAAAGGAGGTTAGAAGCTCTGTCAGGGCCCTGGAGCCCTCCCACTCCTTTCCAAAGCTGGGCAATTACTAGGTTTTGAGAAGAAGGCGGGAAGGCACCATTTTAGCTGAGTGCCCTGTGCAGGGAAACTGGCTGCACTGCCCTAAATCTGCTTTAAACAGCTTTCACCCATGCATATGATGATGATGATGATGATGATAATAATAATAATAATAATAATAATAATAATAATAATAATAATAATAATAATAATATATTTATACCCTGCCCATCAGGTTGGGTCTCCCCAGCCACTCTGGGCAGCTTCCAACAAAAGATTAAAAATACATTAAAACATTAGACATTAAAAACTTCCCTAGACATGCCTTCAGATGTCTTCTAAAAGTCAGATAGTTGTTTATTTCTTTGACATCTGATGGGAAGGCATATGAAAGTTAGTTTCTGAATTATTTTATATTATAGGACAGAGGACCAAAAGTCACACCAAGCAGATACTCAGGCATCATGCCCATTCTTTTCCACCCAAACAATTCCATTTGAATTAGCCACTGAATCTAGAATCCAGAGGGGCCCATGGACAGATGCAGTGTGCTTCCATGCATGCATATGAAGGTGGCACCATTTTACCTTTTCAGCAGCAGCCTCCCATGAATTACAAGGTGCCATTTCAGAGAGCCACCACCCCTCTCCCCAGAACCTTCAGAGATAAGCTCTGGGAAAGTGACTCCAAGAAGTGAGCTGAAAAGCTCTGCAGCAAATGTGGAACAACACACAGGCACTTGGGGTCTCATTGCAAAGCATTAATTCCACCTTCTACTAAACAAAGTTCTAAAGTCACATCTAGCACTTTTCTGTTCATGCTTATTGTTATGATCTTTTAAGATAGAGAGAATAGGGAGAAGCATGCAGAGTAGCACCTACTGGTGAATATTGTAAGCTTCCTAGATCTGAAGACAGCTCAGTAATCTGTGGGATATTGCAGACCACATTGGGAACTGGTCTGAAGTTGGATGCCTCAGCTCTACTTAACAAGTTGAGAACAGGCTGAATTTGCAGTGGCAAAGGTAAGGTAAGGTAAAGGTAAAGGACCCCTGGATAGCTAAGTCCAGTCAAAGGCGATTATGGGGTGTGGCACTCATCTCACTTCAGGTCGAGGGAGCCAGCGTTTGTCCACACACATCTTTCTGGGTTGTGTGGCCAGCATGACTAAACCACTTCTGGCACAATGGGACACCATGACGAGTGCCAGAGCGCACGGAAATGCCATTTACCTTCCCACCACAGTAGCTGTTTATCTACTTGCATTGGTGTGCTTTCGAGCTGCTAGGTTGGCAGAAGCTGGGACAGAGCAACAGGAGCTCATCCTGTTGCATGGATTCGAACCACCAACCTTCCGATTAGCAGTCCCAAGAGGCTCAGTGGTTTAGACGAGGGCTGCATACACACTAACCTGTTAGTAGCACAAACATGTTGTTTTTCTCAATCTGGAATCATTCCTGCTCATCCTCAGCATGCTGCTTTTGAGCTAGATTGGTTCTAATGTGGCTACTTGATAGACATTTGAAATCATAGAATCATAGAATCATAGAATCATAGAGTTGGAAGAGACCACAAGGGCCATCGAGTCCAACTCCCTGCCAAGCAGGAAACACCATCAGAGCACTCCTGACATATGGTTGTCAAGCCTCTGCTTAAAGACCTCCAAAGACGGAGACTCCACCACACTCCTTGGCAGCAAATTCCACTGTCGAACAACTTTGTCGAACACTGTCGAAAACCCACCCTTTGATTAGGCTACCCACACCTTTTCTTCCCTGCACATATCCCATGTGAATGAAGAAGGAAGGGACGATTGCGATCTTGGTATACACTCAGCCAAGATGAGCAGGTGTGGATACAACCCCTTCCTTTGCAAGGACCACTTACATCTGTTTTCAGACAGACACGTTGCAGGTTAATGCAGACTCAAATTGCAACAAACTTTTATTTTCAGAATGAAAGCTGTTTCTCAAGAGGTGCTTTTCAGGCACATAAAATATGCAGTAGATCTAAGTTGTGTATGAACCACATAGAAAAAGCAAATATGCAGTCTATTGATTCCAGGAGAAGATTTTGTGCAGCCAAAGCCAAGAAATAGTAATCTGGAAAATTGTTGGACTTGAATTTTGCTTTTAGACACGGGAGGCAATTGGACAGCCTCCACAGTGGGATAAAGCACTGCACATATAGGGGGAAACTGTCTTCCATTCTCAATCATTGGATCCCACAGTGTATGTCATGTGTCCCTATACATTTAGTACACAGAGGCACACTGTACACCTCAGAAGGTCTCAACATATACAGTGGTACCTCGGGTTACAGACGTTTCAGGTTACAGACACTTCAGGTTACAGACTCTGCTAACCCGGAAGTAGTGCCTTGGGTTAAGAACTTTACCTCAGCATGAGAACAGAAATCGCGCAGCGGCAGCGGGATGCCCCATTAGCTAAAGTGGTACCTCAGGTTAAGAACGGACCTCTGGAATGAATTAAGTTCTTAAGCCAAGGTACATTTAGCACACAGAGGCACACTGTACACCTCAGAAGGTCTCAACATATACAGTGGTACATCGGGCTTACAAAGGCTTCGGGTTACAAACACTTTGGGTTCCAAACTCTGCTAACCCAGAAGCAGTACCTCGGGTTGTGAACTTTGCCCCAGGATGAGAATGTAAATCACGCGCCGGAGGCCACATTAGCAAAAGTGTGCCTCAGGTTAAGAACAGTTTCGGGTTAAAAACGGACCTCCAGAATGAATTAAGTTCGTAACCCGAGGTACCACTGTACAGGCCTTTTGACATGCCACACACCTGTCCCAGTCATTGGCATTCTGCTACTTTCAAAATAAAAAGCGTGACATTGCATCATTAGCACAAAATATGGTAATGAACCTTTTCTGCACTTCACCCCTGGAGCATAATAAGCCTCACAGAGAAATCCTCTGTGGTTAAATTTGGTTCCCTCACACCATTTCCTGCTCCTGTACCTGTTAAGAAATTCATTCTGCATTTCAGTTATTCCCCCTCCCCCACCAGACATAATTGTGTTCATGGCACTACCTGTTGTCAGAAAATGTCAAACCTGTAAGCAGAAATGTCAGATCTTTGAAAAGAAGTTCTGCTTAATGAAATGGAACTCACTTTGTAGTTCTTCAAAAGGTTTATAAATAGCTGGTTATATATGTCTGCATTATATCCACCTGTGTTCCTCTTCTGAAGATATTTAATCATCTCGCTACCAAGGGCCTTTTCTGCTGTTGTTAGTCTCCTCATCCTTCTGAATCCTGGATCATATGCTACTTTGCATAAAATGATGCCTGGATTGCTTTTAATTCTTTTGTGACATTACCAGTCCTTGTTCTTATCACGGTTTAGTTTCCCTGTCTATTTTCCATTCACCCATCTCTGGTGGGTTATGCTGCAAGCTCCATTTTATTCTTTATTTTGCCAGTCTCAGTCACTTTCTGTTTTCCTGTTTAATAATTAATTTGTGTTTTCCCTCCATGCTGAGTCTAATTATTTCCATCTTTCTTCATCTGCAATTTTTAAAGTTCATGATAATATTTCTTCTTTGCAATTCAAAACGCTTTATGTTTTCTCCCACCGGCATGTTTGTTTTGTATGTGCAAGGAGAAGGGCTTTGTGTTTCTTTTTTAGTGTAGCAGTCAATCATTTGATATCCCACTCACAATCTGAAGTAGTACAATCCAGCACAGAGCCATCAAGTGTATCTGCTGACCACAGGGCTGAGCTCTTACATGTGTTCATCATTTAACTTACATATCACCATTTGTTTATTAATTTATACAGTGTTTAAGGCCAAAGAAAGGCTTCAAAGTGGTTTACCAGGTATTAAAACTTGTTACACAGACACTGAGATGTAAAGATCCATAATTACAGTATACTACTTTAACTAAAGAGCACAATACAATATTTACTTGATGGAAGCTGACACTATTCATTTAGCGCCATTAAAAAACCACCAAAAAACCACCTCTGGGGGTTTGGTTATTGTGGCTCCGGTCCAAAAAATTTTGCATGTAGCAGAAGGGAGAATTCTAAAGCATCCCACAACAGATGGCCAGTGCTGTCAGCTTTGATGGAGCTAATAGCTGAAGGTGAAAAGGGAGAAGCACCCTCACCTCACCCATAACAGATGACTTTCACTAGCATTGTCTAGCATACCTATGCATGGAAAACAAAAGCAATTACTACCCATTTTCCCACTTGCACTTGTTTTTCACTCATTTGAAATTTGAAGATATCATTTACAATCAAGTGGTGTATAGATTTTAATAAATAAATAGGTTGTGAAACAAACAAACAAACACAAATTTATCCTTAGCATCAAGAATGTACACAAGTCACAAAGTCAAGCACAGTCTCTCTACATGTACTAGTGTGGTGACTTTCCAGTTTTTTCAGCCCCAAGCAAGCAAACTCTACAGGAAATAGAGTTCATACACATGATCAGAGTACCTGGAGTCCTTCAAGCTTGTTTCCCTGCCCCCTTCAAATCACACAGGAACATGCAACAAATGTTTTGCGTTGCATAATATTTGTGGAACAAAGAAATACCCTTTCCGCTTCTCTCCCTGTTTCTTTGACTGCTAACTCAGAATTGCAGCAATTTTCGAGTAGCACTGCACAAAACTGATTCTGAACCGAGCATTTATTTGGTGTAGAAAATTGCACATTAGAAAAACACTCGCTGGTGTTGCTGGAAAAACACAGGATGATTTGGTGCCAATTTATAACCACCAAGTAAATATATATATCACCAACAACCAATAAAACATTTGCTTCTTGATAGTTATCCTGCCATCTGATAATTCCTGTGCTGAAAAGTTACAATCCTCATTCTACAAGTCTCCCAAAATGAAGGTTCTTCGTACATGAGACGAATCATAAAAGATCTCAGCCTTGTGTGCAAGTCGTAATGGGGGGGGGGGGGAGGGGTGAGAACCAAACTATTTTGCAATTTTACTCTTCAATGTGCAGCTTAGAACAGAAAACATTCCCAAGAGTACACAGGAAGTGAAGTTCAATTTCACATCTATTTACTCTAGCAATGTTTCTGAGGCTGGAAGCATCAATGATTTTTTGTATTGCTAGGGAGAATGAAAGATGCAGACTCACTAATGAAACCCATTAGTGTTATTGCCACAGCTAAAGGGACTTGCAGAGTGTTTGCATTAATTAGGACAGAGCTGAATATATGGAAACCTACATATTTATATCTTTCCTATTCTTTTAAAAGAGAAATTAATCAAGAAAGAAAATTTAGAAATATAAGGCTCCTGGGTGCAATTTCAAGCATTGTGAATGAAGAAATTAATAATTGACAAAGAAGTATTGCAGTCTGAAAATGTTTGTGGTGCTAAAAATAATCTGCATCTTTCAATAATACTAAATATGAAATGCAACGTGCTACAATTATACAAGCTAAAATTATAAATAGTTTTGAATTGATGGCTACCGGGTATTTGCTTACACACACACACACACACACACACACACGCTAGGAAATTATATGATTCATAATTACTTTTGCTGCATCAAATGATAATTTTCCCCATGACTTTACATTAAAACTCCCCATGCTATTTAAACTCTTTCATGATCAGTTACACTGAGAGTTTTTATTGGCTTAGCCTTACAGCATTGTGTGTGTTTGAGCATTAATAAATTACTCCCACAATACTATTCAGCAGGAAAGCTTGGTTATTGGTGTAAAATTCATTGGATTTTACATGTTCAGGTGCAAGGAAAATGTATTTTCCTGGTCAGAATAGCCCATCAACTATTCAGGGGCAAACAGGGAGGCACCATTGTTGGCTCCAACTCCCATCAGCTGCAGTCAGCACAGCCAACAGTCAGAAAAATGGGCGTTGGAGTCCAACAATATCTGGAAGGCATTGATTCCCCCTGATCTAGATCATACTTAGTAAAATTTATCCATCAGAGAACTTTCCTGCCCACAGCCACTAAGCCATGGAGGCATAGGTGGGGACCAAAACAAAGAAAAAGGATAGACTTAGGAAGTAAAAAGTGGGAAGCAACTGGATAAGGGCAAAGGAGATCAGAACTATTGATGGAAAGGCTACACTTGCCTGGACCCTGACGCGGCAGTCAACTGTGGCCCCATGTCAGGGACTGGCAGGGCTCTGAGGAGTGTGTGGTGGAAGGAGAGGCAGACCCTCAGAAACTACTGGTTAATGTAGAAAAGAGCTAAAGTTCAACTTGTGAATTATTTGCTACTTAGTTATCATTCTATCAACTTTGATTAAGATCTTCTCCCAAGTGACTTAAGGGCTACCAGTAATGTTTTTCACATAATAAAGCATGAACACGTTACACCAACTCTCCCACGTAATGTGTCATGGTAGTAAGCCAATGGCAACCAGCTGCCACTGTAATTTATTACTGGAACAGTTCATGGAATTGTGACGCCTCCTCAGGCTTCTGGACCCACAGATTCATGGTGTACTAAGGTAACCTTTATGGCGAAAAGAGTGAGCACCCACCTAACAGAGAGAAAAGAGGAGATTCTGGCTGCATGGACACAGATCACCACTTGGAGTAAATAAACTGTAGAACAGAGCTGGGGAACATTAGACCCTGCAGGCCAAATGCAGCCTTCCCTTTCTATCTGACCCTCGGGCCTCTGCCCTGACCAAACATCCTCCTACGCCATTTTGTCATTTTCTTAAAGTTCAAGAGAACAAATTTCTTAAGGTTCATTAAATGAAATCCATAGAAGCCTTTTTATACCTGCAAGGAGCACACACAAATATGAGGCTGTCGTCTCCAACTAAGGTCTACACAGATTAGACCTATAGAAGTCAATGGATATGTTTTGCCCTTGCACTCATAATATTAACACAATCTTGTGTGTTGTAGTTATTCACATGTATATGCTCTTTGATTCTGGGGCAACACTAAGAAGACTCAGCTTGATGCAAATTATAAAGTAGCACTTTAAGCCTGCATTGCACTTCCCACTTTTGAAATGTTCATAATTCACTATAATTACCAGAAAGCCTATGATTTACTAATATTTTGCATGTGTTTGCGAGATTTAGAGGAGGTACAACCCCCTTCGTATGGGGTTTTTATGGCTTGCCCTCATTGTGTCAATGTGACAAACTAACCTCACTAAAATATGCCAAAATTATATAGGCTATGCATGGATTACACCAAAGGTATTTAGTTCCTGACAGTAGTTCTTAGTTATGCAATTAGATCAGGCTTTGCCATAGACAGGTACTTTGCGTAATTCATTGCAAATCTTCAAAGTTAGCCCAATTAGGTTAAATGTCTTAAACAGAGCAAATGCTAATCCCACTGTTGAACCGCAACATGTCTGCGTAAAGCTTTATCAGAGTACAATATAGATTGCACCTCCCCATTGGGGTGTCAGTTGCCCTTCAGAAAATTTGTTAATGAACAGTAGCATTTGCACTGAAGGGAAAGCTAAAAAAACGAGAGGCCAATGTCCTGTTGTGCCACCACTGAGATCCCACTGCTTCACACTGTGAGCCCCTGTGGTTATACAGGAAGAGAGGGCACACCTTGCATCTGATTTGGTTGGCATTTCAAGCCACATCTAATATTCTGTCCTAGTAACACAGATTCCTAGCAATGTGTCTCAGTATGTTGCTCTCATTCTTCGCATTCAGGTCCCAGTAGCATCACCCCCACCTCTACAGTCTTCCGTTCTCCATTTCAACTCGTATAAAAATCATTACAGCACAAGGCTTGCGGCCAAAAACCTGTCTAGCTAATTTCAAATCAATATGTGATTCGTCACTTCTGCAGCTCTTGGCCATGTCGCTCTTTGCTCTGCCCATTCTCTCTTCTTCCCACAATGCATCCGCACCACTCCCAGGTCATTGAATCAACCCTCCATAAAGTTCCCAAGCTGCTATTGGCTTTGCTGCCCTGATCTCAAAGAGGTGTAGGGCAAGCCAAAGACTATAGGAAAGGAGGAACAGAAGAAGCATGTGCCTAGGGAAGGGAGGTTCCTTTTGCCTGAAGCAGGATAACTTAATGCCAGGCTAGGGAAACTGTGGCCCTCTAGGTGTCACATCAGAGCCAGCCAGTATTGCCAATGGCCAGTTATTATGTAGCCCAGCAAAATGTGGAGGGCCACAAGTTCTCCATTCCTGGCTTAAGGAATGGCAACTCATTCCCCTTCTGAATGCTGGGATCACCTCCATTAGAAAACCCCTTAGCACATTACAAATGGCTCTGGTTTTTTTTCCAAAAAATGTATTTTTATTGATTTTTTCCCCAAAGTAACAACACAACAGAACAAATGGAAAACAATAAATAATGTCACAGTTTAGGAGGAGTATAGGAAATACAAAGAGAGCTGGCAGTTATCACAGTTACTGGTTTGAGGGTCAAAGAATCACACCGAAAAGAAAACTGAGTGATAGACGAGCCATAGGACCATTTAAAAACGCCATCTCCAACTCCTTGAAAGATTCCATCAATGGTGTCTCCAAATTTTTTTACATATCACTTGGGAAGACAGGCGAACTAATGTCAGTGTACTGGAAAGATCAAAGATCACCAGTGTCGAAGCGATGATTTTTCAACATCAACTTTGTTGGACTGGTCATGTTGTTTGGATGCCTGATTATCGTCTTCCAAAGCAACTACTCTATTCCCAACTCAAGAATGGAAAGAGAAATACCAGTGGTCAACAAAAGAGGTTTAAAGACTCTTTCAAGGCAAATCCTTAAAAAGTAGCATAAGCACTGATAACTGGGAAACACTGGTCTGCGAGCGCTCCAATTGGAGAACAACCTTTACCAAAGGTTTCATGGATTTTGAAGAAGCACAAACTCAGGGTGAAAAGGAGAAATGAGCTAAGAGGAAGGCACGTTTGGCAAACCCTCACTGTGATCAACTCCCTTCCAGAAACCTTTGTCCCCACTGTGGAAGGATGTGTGGATCCAGAAATGGCCTCTACAGTCACTTATGGACTCAGTGTTAAGACCATGTTCATGGAAGACAATCTTACTCGGCTATGAGTGATGACCAAAGAAGAAAAATAAAGCACTCTGTCCATGTTCACCATTCACTTTGTTCATCCCTTGATTTCCCCTGTGTCTATGGTCTGCTTCACATGTTTACACATTCCCTACACTGAAAGTAGTTTTATGGTAGAAACAGAATGAAATGGATGGCTGTCACATTTGTACATAGAGATGTATATATGCAAGTAAAATGAATGGGTTATTCATATTTGCTCTTCTGTATAATTAAAAGAATAGTTCAAAGTAAAATTATTTCGACAGTTGTCCCTGCTCATGTGTGATGATATATAGCCAGGTTTCACACAATGGGATTTTCCGTGCAGGAAGTTCATAACATGATATCCTGATATCTGCCTTGCAGCTGGCTAGAGAAGGGCTTTTAGTATGTGGTGGGACTTGCAATGTGGAACAGCCCCCCTCTAGAAATAAGGCATACACCAGCTATTTTAGCTCCCCCCCCCCCCGCATGCTAAAAAGCTTTCTGTGTTCCTGGGTGGTTGCTGTTGATTAGTTATATTTGGATTCTCTGAATTTTTATGGCATTGTTTTCTTCTGCTGTATTTTATGCTTTTATCATGTTGCATGCCACTTTGCGATTCCCTTTGAATTTAAGTGGTGTTTCAAGACAAAGAAGCAAACCAACATGCATTATTTGCATCAGCACCCTTCCTAAAAACTTTAGCTTCAAGTAAGATTGTTAAATACATAAGAAGAGCCCTGCTGGATCAAATCCGTGGTCATTCTAGTGCTAGTCCAGCCATTGGTTTCCTGCAGTGACCAGTTACGGTAAATGCTTTTGGGGAAGCCCACATGCAGGGCCTAATGGCAAACTGCTCTCCTGCAGTACCTTTTCAGCAATTAGTGTTCAATTGCACACTGCAGCTGAACCCAAACGTTCTGTATAGCCACCCCTCCTGGCTAGTAGCCACTGATCCATCTATCCTCCTTGAATTCATTTAAACTCCATTTAAAGTTATCTAGGCCAATGGCCATCATCACATCCTTCAGGCAGCCAGTTCTACCAATTAATTATGAATTGTGGAAGGAGGTACTTTCTCTTGTCTCTCCTACATCCCCCACCAATCAATTTCAAGACACGACCCCAAGTTCTTGCCATAAAAGAGAGGCAGAAAGGCTTCTTTCTCCCTGCCATGCATAATTATATAAACCTGTACTACGGCATGCATGCAGAACTAAGTTACAATATTGGATTTGCTACCGCACGATGTAGCGAAGGCCGCCAATTGGAAGGCTCTAAAAGGAGATTAGATAAATTCATGGAGGATAAGTCTATCAGTTGATACCGATGTCTATATATCACCTCCACTATTAGAGGCAGCGTGCTTCTGAGCACCAGGTGATGAGGAGCAGGAAATGCTTTTCTGTTGATGTACTGCTTGTAGGCTTCCCAGAGGCGACTGGCTGAAGACTGTGAGATCAAAATGCTGGAATAGATGGGCCTTTGAGCTGATCCAGCAGGACTCTTCCTATGCTCTATGCGCACTTTCCTGGAAGTAAGCCCCAGGAAACACAGCTGGACTTACTTCTGAGTAAGTATGCATAGAATTGCACTATAACGCTTCACTCCTATGCACTCTTACTTAGGAGTAAGCCCCAGTGAACACAGCAGGACGTACCTCTGAGTTGACATGCATACAATTACACTGTACCGCTCCACAAATTATCACTCCATCAAAAGGAAAATAATGTACTCAAAGATAACAAATATTTTCTTCATGCCTTTTCTTAAAGTGAAATAGCACAATTTCCATTCCTACTAAAATAATATAGCCCTAATGCTGAAGGACTCTGAGGAATGCTACCTTGAGGTCTATGCTTTTGCATGCATGTCTTTTAAAAAAGAAACTGGCGGATTATTTAAACCTGTCATGTATCATTCTAAATAATTTAAGAATTTCTCTCCTCCAGATGTTACCTCACAAGAAGGTATTGTTCTCAAAGGCGCAGGACAACAAGATAAGCGTTACATTTAAAAAATCACTTCAAAGCCTTGACTGTTAGGAGAGACAGTTACATCTCTGACAGTGCTTATCATCAAAACATAACTCTTTTCCCCATAGTATACATACCAAATTAAGGACAAGCATCCCATTGGCAAACTCTGTGAGTTCAACTGCAGGTCAAAACTTTTACCTGTAAAGTTAGCTTTTCAAAGTAATCACTTCCATTTACATCCTGCTTTAGAAACATTATTAGTTTCTTTTGCATTCATTCTAATCAAAAGCAAGCAGGGCCAGAGACACCAGTTGTATAACTGGGTCGAGACAATGACTAAGGATACTGGGAGCAGACTGTTGTTGTTTAATTATATGAAAGCACGGAGATTAAGAATTTGTTTGGTTTATTTACTTCCATCACTTCCGCTTAGTTCACACAGACATCCTGATCCTATCCATGTCTATTCAGAAACAGAGGCCCTACATGTGCAGCCTAGAGGGCCCTTCGCAGGCCAGCCTCCCCACAAACACTCCCCCAGCCTCACAGTTGACGGAGGGAGCCTTTCTTCACTGAAATGCTTAAATAAAAGCATCACACTCACATCCTACAGCACAGAGTTCTCATGCTGGTTTTTGGCTCAGCAGCACTTCCTGGGACACTCATGAAACTACACGACGTTGCATTATACACATGAGCATCCCAGGAAGTATTGCTGTGCTAGAAGCTGGCAAACAAAGAGCTTTGCACTTTTGCAAGTGAGCACAAGGCTTTAGAAAAGTCTAGCCTTGCATGTACTTGTAGCAGCACAAAGTTCACATGTCACCTCATGTTTTCAAACTGATTGCCCACAAAAATACTAGTGAAGGGAACATATTTTCTGTTCCCTCACTGCACTAAAATAGTCAAGTTTGTCGTTATGGGAGAACTGCTGCACCTATCTTTCTGAAACTTGGTAGACTTCATTCCTTCAAAATGGGTGACCATTTCCACAACTCTCACCCAGCTTTGGCAGAAATTTTTAATACCCTATAAAAAAACCTTTAAAAGTTCCCAGAATGAAAAGCCTTGGCTTTATCTGTCTGAAATTCGACAGGCCTAGTCCACTCTGGGGAGACTCCTTTGCCTTCAAATTTCATTCACTTATGCAAAAAGGAGAAAAGTTATATCCATTTTTTGATTCCCCGATTACAGTCATCGGGCTGAAACAGAGCATCAAATTTGACAGATCAGATTCAGACCTGAATAGCTTATCAAATTGGAATGACTCAGAGCATATCCAAAATAGATCAGGCTGCTTCAAAACACTTAAGATGCAAATACGAAACAAAGCTTGTGGTTTTGTGCACACCCCTAAAATGTACTAAAAATGTACAATAGGATGCTGACTTTAGCTGTTGCATAGAAATGCTCACATAACTGTATTGCAAATAAAAAGTATGTTGAAGTAACATATGCATATTACACAAGTTTCTCCCCTCTTTAATAGCTTTCATAGTGGTCTTTATTATTATTAAAGTAGCCCACCTATAATAAAACAGATGGTTTCAGTTCCCATTATTACTTTTAACCAGGTGTGCACAAAACAGCACCTCTTCATATATATAGACACAGAGACCAGCTTAAAATAATCTGGATGACAGAAAATTGTATAACATATGCTTACATAGTGTTTTGTATGTGGTTAGGGTTGCCATAGTGCTGCATCTGTATACTACATATGTGTGTTCAGTGTGTGTGTGTGTGTGTGTGTGTGTGTGTTTTCAGTGTGTATGTGTACCAGTGTGTATGTGCACACACAGCCACACATATAGCCTACTTGCGACACAGTGTAGATGGAAATATCTCAATAGTATTCCCAAGGTAGAAAAAAATGTTGCCACTTCCATGGTTGCTAGAGTTGGAATCATGAGTTTCAATACACTGCTACCTCGGGTTAAGAACTTGATTCGTTCTGGAAGTCCGTTCTTAAACTGAAACTGTTCTTAACCTGAGGTACCTCTTTAGCTAATGGGGCCTCCCGCTGCCACAGCACAATTTCTGTTCTCATCCTGAAGCAAAGTTCTTAACCTAAGTTACTATTTCTGGGTTAGCAGAGTCTGTAACCTGAAGCGTCTGTAACCCAAGGTACCACTGTATGTATATGTATGGGAAGACCAATATATCCAGACACATTAACCTTAGTACTAAGTAACTTTTCCTTTCTCCCCTCAAAGTCATGCTTGCTTCATACTTCTACACATGTAAAGACCCTTCCATTAACACCCCCCGCATACTGTAAATTAAGACCCGGCGACCTCATAAACAATAATGACAGCCAACGAAATGGAGGAGCTGTGATATTCTTCCATGTGTTCCCAAGAGGGGGAAAGGCTGCTCAGATCAGTGGCCACAGGCTTGATAATGAATCCCCATGTGTTTATCCAAGGGCTGCAGCAAATTACCCTCCTGGAAAGGGTGACATGCTGAGAGACCCAACACATTCATTATACATGCAGAGCGTGCAGCACAATCATCTGAGGAGGCGTTGCACTGCAAGCCATGGCTTTCTGATGTTGTCAGCAGGTTTTCTGTCCTCGATAGCAGCAACCCAATTAAAATGGTCACCAAAACAGTGCTGAACTACATTAAATAGTTTCTCTCATTAATGTCATGCTCAGTTTAGAAGTCTCGTGCTGAAGATGTTCATTACTGTCCTTTGCTAAATTCTGTGGATAAATGTTAAGAATTCTATTGGCATCTTATGTAAATGTAAGCACTGAACTTGTTTGCATTTACCAGTACATGTTTCATGTTGTTTTCCTCGGCCCCCCAGCCCAACATATTCAGCTTCAAATTGGCTCCTGACATTCTACATTTTTCACCACTAATTGCTGCAAGCGATCAAGGAGATTGTACTTGATTCCACTTGTCTCCCTCAAACTTAAGTGTCTTCACTTACATACCATCAGGAAGATGGGGGATTCTCCTTTAGAGGAACTCGGATGTACTTGAACCATTCTATAGGCTGCTGCTTATGACACTTTTTGTATTTGGGTGCAAAACATATATGTGCCCTTTATAGGCATGACTTTATAGGCACATATTGGTTGGCATTCATTTGCCTCGAGAGACAATGGAGGAGTGTACCTTTGGGGGCAAGGTATGGGATGTGAATCACAAGAGCAGTCAAGTACAACATCCCTAGAGTTGGACCAGCCAGTCAGAACTTCCTGTTTCTCCTAGGCTGGGACAGACTTCCTCTGCATGTGACTAGAGGTGGGTGTGACCTCACCTGCCCAGGTAACAAAAGAGCAGGACTGGTCAGCCATCTCTCTCTCTCTCTGACTACATTTGTCGAAGAAGCAACATCTGCTTAGCCTAAGATGCTCTCTTGGCTTGCAGCTCAACTCTGTTCTACTGAGACACACGTTAATTTTCTGTGTCACATGTGCTGTTCATGACCAAGATGAGAGAGAGATATTTTGTACTCTCATATCTAGGTACAAAGAGAATACTAACAAATGGGAACTGCTGTGTCTATTTAATCGTGAAGGTTGCAATTCAATATCCATTGACCAGTGACCTGGAGTAACCCCATTGCAGAGTTTTGCAAAAATATCCAGAAACATTTTAACTTAACTATGCCTACTGCTTTTTCAGTAATATGTTAAGATTGTCTGCTGGAGTTCCAGGATAAATAAATAAAATAAATCGTCTCTCTCTTTAGGTTTGATTATACCAATGAAGGCAGCAAAACACCTTTTTGTTCGAGTCCTCTTTCAGATGAATGAGACAACATTTACCCTCTGTGTGTCATACAGAATGAATTAAAGAGCTTGTTTCCTTCTCAAACCAGATTCGCAAAAAGGAAATATGAATATTAATGAACAAATACTGGACATGTCTTGAGATGGCATTCCTCATGCCTGCCGTAATTAGACATATGGGCATTTCTCCACCTTGCTAACTTCCACTCTCTCCATCACCTTCCTCCTGAAATTTCACCCACTCACCTGGCTGCTAGGAGGTCTTTCTGTTGGTGTATATTTGCTCCAGATATTTTGGCAGCCTACTGAATCACCAGCTACATGTGTGAGCCAAATGTGATATTGGGTCTATTCAGCTTAAAAAAAAAAAGAAGTCTCTTTATCAGCTCTTCTGAAAAGGGAAATACACAGTTCTGATTAGATACAGTTGGCAACTTTGGCTCTCCTTATACATACAAATTAAAGTGCTTACATTGGAAGACTATGCAGCGATTAATGAGTCTCTGATTGCTGCATTTGAATTTTTCTTCATTCCCAATGTATTAAAGAGACTTTTTAAAACCAGATTTTCTTTTTGCAATTTGTCAGCCCCAGGGCCCTTTCAATTACATGTGTTATTTATTGCCTGCACCGTGTCTTCTAATTTACTTTCAGCACCATTAATCCATGATGTACTCTCATTATGCATGAAGTTTTGAACCCATGTATTCTTGCCCAAGATTGTGGAATGGGGTTGGATAGAAATCCCAGTCCATAAATACACCTTAACAAAGATTCAGTTTCTTCACAATATACAGGGTAAACTGGACTGGTACATTCAGAGCTAATTACAACTCTGTAAAACTGCTTCTGCATCTTTCAAAAAACTTCCCCTCTTGTTCCATTTTCTATACTCAAGTGTATCTGGCTATTTCATCCTTGTTTGAGTGTATACAGATATTAATCACGTCTCAGATTGTGACTATTGGCAATCCAAATAATGGATGATGCTGTTTGGCTATGATGCTCTGTTTTACCTTTTATCTCCAGGGATCAAACATAGCACTTTTATTTGGTGATGAGTTACCTTCCATAGCTCCTGATCAGTCATTTAACTCTCAAGAAACTGCACCCTCATCCATCTAATAATATTGGCACCATGGGCAGGTTGCTATGATTATTTATTATCACCTCCCAGCATTCGGCATTATGTGTGGCATATTCTTACAGTAAGCCAAAGATACCCATATCAGGGATTTTTTTTAGGCTTGAAGCAGGAACTGAAGGAATTCACATCAACTGACCCATGCACTGGGATTGTTTTCAGAGGAAGTGGCGATATCGGGGAATCTCTTGGGAGATGTCCAAAGCCCAGCACAAAGAGCAGGAGGGCTCATGATATTTTGAAATAAGTGAAGTAATACAGATTAATATGTAAAGAGGAGACCAGAGTCTAAAAAGTGGCCTTTTCTGTCCAGAGGCTGACCAGGTACCCCCAACACCTCAGGTGAGTTGGGTGGGTGGTGACTAGGGAAAGGGCCAGGGAACTGCCCATGACTGAGAATTTGTATGTGCTCAAGCCTCATTGCTGTCTTTAGGAAACAGGGCTTTGAAACAGCCTATGTAAATTGTCAGATAGGCTGCCATTATAAATCTGCTGGAGTTTGTTTTCTGCCCCCGTCCCTGTTCAAAGCGCTTCACAATCCAGCCCCTTACTCAGCTCTAGCACTATGGACTGGAGGACACACACTGATATCCCACAATCCTGTTTTTAAACTGGCTCAAACATGTGCATGGCGAAATGTCCAATCAAAAGCTAGTTGTGCATTTCTGTCTGGTAGAGTGCTTTCTTGTGAAAAGAGCTCCCTTCAGAAAGGGTACATTCCATTAACTAAAGTGTTCCATAAAGCACACTTAGGTCAAGCTATATTAGCTCAATCTACTGTAAGTTTTAAATGGCATGCACAATATGCTCAACTGCTGTCCATTTAATTCTTAATTCATTTTGAATTAAAACGCAAAAGTCTAGGGGGAGGTCCCCCTCCCATTTAGATGTCAAAGCAACATGAAAACACTATTGAAGAGCTAACACAATTTTATTGCCTAATGTAGAATGCCATTGGCTGTTGAAGATTGGCTGCTAATTTGACTGTGGTTGTTGCACATGGATGGTAAGGCAAAGAGGTAATTAAGGATACAAAATAACAACACTGAAGTAGGCATTCAAAAATGGAAGTTATGAGTTTATGTGGCATGGGGGTAAGTGCTCTTTATAATGCACATCGATACACAATCAGTTAATTCTGTAACTTTAGTGGTCTTCATAATATAGAAGTCAAACTTAAACATGGATTTGCCCAGAGTGTGAACAGAAAACAAGCTACCGGGAGACTGCATGCATACAAGCAAACCAGAAAGCAGATAAGAGCAAGCATCTGCATAGGGAGGACGTCTAGTGCCCCCATCACCTTACAATGGCTGCGCTGTGTCATTGCAGGGGGGGCCCTTTCCAAATGCCAACTAGTCTAAGTCAGGGATGAGGAACCCGTGGCTCTTCAAGTGTTGTTTGCCGTGACTCCCCTTGGCCCCAGACATCCTAGCTTATGGTCAGGGTTTGTGGATGTTATAGTTCAGCAACATCTGGAGAAACAGGTTCCTCACCCTTTGTCTACTTCTACTGCAAATGAGTTACTTTTTCTGCAAATGAGTGAGAGATCTGCCCAACTGCAATATGACAGGTCCAGCTGCCAGGCTGTGGACCAGGCAGGAAGGAGGCACAGCTGGACCATCCATCATTAATTCCTAACAACAACAGAAAGGCACTTATTGGAGGCTATAAAGATAGCAATGTGCAAAGACCATTCTGTAGAGTCCCCAATAAGCAGAAAACAATGACATTCATTGATACTGGTTGCTGGGGATATTACAGATCAGCCTGCTATACAGTGAATAATTAACTTCTGGGATGTGCCGCCACAAGATGTGGTGATGGCTACTAATTTAGATGGATGTAAAAGGAGAATCTAAAAGGAGGTCCTTGGAGTCCTGGATGTCATTGGACTACAACTCCCATCATCCCCAGTCAGTTTACCCAATGGTCAGGAATAACGGGAGTTATAGTCCAATGACATCCAGGGCTCCAAGGTTGAAGAACCTTGAGCTAGACAAATTCATGGAGGATAAGGCTATTAATGGCTACCAGTCATGACGAATGGATGCAACCACCATGTTCAGATGTAGTATGTCACTGAATACCAGTTGCTGGGAAACAGATATTGGAGAGGGCTGTTGCTTTCATGTTCCAGAGGAATGTGATTGACTACTGTAAGATGCTGCAGTAGACAGGCTATTGGTCTGATCCAGCAAGGCTCTTACGATGTTCTTACCCCTCTCTGCCATAACCCAGCTTCCAGAATTATGAATATTGCTAACTGGGGCCTCACTATGCCCATTTCTCAGTAGCTGTATGCCCTGCCTTGTTCCTGAAATATGTTGCTACTTCTGATTTTGAAGATGAGCTTTGGAGTTCCCTTTTCTGAGATATTACTCTGTATTAGGAAAGTGCAGATGCTAAACACAAGCTTCAACATGCAACAATAATAGAATCTGCCACTGTGCATTAGAAAATGAAGATTTTAAAGAAGCGAAACTATAAGCATTTGGTCACTGGATTAAGAAGATATATTGCCAAGCCTTTTCCTTCCATCCTCCTTACTATCTAAGTCTGAAATGCTTTAGATATAAAAACATACTATTAAAATGATAGAGATGTTACTTTCCCCTTGCAATGGGTTAGTAGTCACGTTTTCAAGTTTTAACTATCTGGAGATAAATACTCTGACAGCTCTGATGTGTATGAGCTATAGACTGAATATCATAAACAGAATAAGGGAGTATCATTCAAGGCTTTTCCCAGTATGAATCCACAAATCCTATCACAACCTTGGGAGCCATAAAGCTTTCAAATACATGTTCTTTGTGACACCTTGGCCAAATAATAGATTGAAACACATTATTAAAATGGCCTTATTTAGATTCAAACAAAATGCTTGTCTCCCGATGACCCAGCTATAAAGTGAGGCCTTGTCCATTAGTTTGGGGAGGGTTGGGGAAGAAAAGGTCCTCTCAGCATTTCTACTTTAAAGCCTGCGGGGGGCAGCCAAAGGTGCAGGTAGCATAGATGGTTTGGGAGAAAGGCAAGGACCATTAGGCTGGGAACATCTAATAGACCATCCATGATTCAGGGAAGAGAGAAGCAGGTGAAGATGAAGATGAAGGAAAGCTAAAAGACTCAATAGAAGCCTGAGGCACAGCCAAGGAAGTTGCAAGTAGGCAGCCTCAGAGACTGGGTGCAAACCCATAATGTTTTTGGTACATCTTATACTACTGACAATCAGTTTGGAATTTGCTTGTGTGGTAACTGTAGGGTCAATTCTGGTCCCTTCACCTCAAAAGGAATGTTATAGAGCTCGAAAAGGTTCTTTGGAGTCACTAGCATCCAAAGTGATTCTACATTTTATGGATAACTCTCAAAACTGAAAAAAACAACTACCCTAAAAACCTATTTTCTCTTTTGCATTAGCTTTGTCAGGTTTAAAGATTGGGCTGGCTATTTTCTGGAATGTCACAATTGGTTTTGGGGGAATCCAGAAACTAAATATTATTTCCAGTCAGTGTATTTACATGCCCAAAGAGATTGCACTCTTCTCTTTTAACTGGAATACATCTCAATGTGTCCCTGTTTCAGAATCTGCTCTTGACATAAACGATATTGAACCCATGTTGGTGGGTTTCAGCTAATGCATAAAGCCAACCAATTTACCTAATAAGTTCTCTCAATTTTCAACAAGCTAGCACTATTCAAGTGCACAGAGAGATGAGGATATTTTAGAGAAAATTGTTATGTTATATAGAGGTAATTATATTATATGTGTTCGAAATAGACATTGAATGTGTCCCATATTACCAGTAAATCCTCAACCTACAGAGTTTATGCACTGCTAGAGAGCTTTATAAAAATATCTTTCCTCTCCAGTATAACTTTTCTAATGACCAGATACTTTTCTGAAATATAATTATGGAACATTTTGTTAAGTATGGGCAATGCACACGATTACATTTTCCCAAATAGACTTGAAATGGTGCGCTATTTCGGCTTTGAGAGAACTTGCCAATAATTTCCTGGTTTACACTGGGGTCCCTTTTTGAAAGTATTTAGGGGTTTTTATTTTATTTTAAGTGAGCTTTTTAATTAGGCACAAGCCAGTGCAAGCCACATGTTAAATAAAGGGTCTCACCATGAACAAACACAAACATCGTCAAAACTGTGGCTGTGGTCCTCAGTACACTTACACTGGAGTAAAGGAGTAAACCCCATTAAAAACAGTAGGACCATTTCTGGATAACGATAATATTGTGGTGGGAAGAAAGAAGAAAAAGATTCTCTCTGTGGAAAGATTCTGAGCTCTTTTAGAGAAGGTGGCAAGCTAGAAAAGCCAATTTGTAATGCTCGTTTTGCCTTGGGCCTAACATCTGAAGCACTTTGAAGAACCTTTTGTTGTAGCAGTCCTCAGAGGGTCTGGCAGGACCAACCCCACCATTAGCCAGAGTGAGGCAATTGCCTCTCCCAGCAGATGCTGAGGGAATGAGATGGAAGCAGTCCCCAGTGGTTCTTCCTGGTCTACTAGCTTCCTTCCATTGACAGACAAAGCTGATGGTGAATCCCTGAGGCAGACACTTTTGCACTCCCTCTGCCTCACAGTCACTGTCTAAGGCATCCGGGGATGGGAGCAAACCAAGGATTTGAACCCCCCTTTTGAAACAATATTCCTTTGTAGCAGATTTCTTTTCCAGAAAACAAACAAACATTAAGTTTTGCTTTTTTGCTTCAGCTGCTTAGAATCTGGCTGGCATACAGGGGTGTATATACCCTCTAAACAGGACAAACAGAGCAAGGCTTTCTTCTATGCTCCATATCAGTTTTAATTCTATTCTGACAATGGTAGGTGGGTATGTGTTACATTTATGCTCCACCTTCCCATAACAAATGCCCAGAGTAACTAACAATATATTTCACAACAGAAATTGTTGCCATGCCACAATAACACTATATAAAAACCTGATAAAGGAGATCACTAAAGAAAAAAAGCAGCTAGCTAAAATAAAACATAATTAAATTTAAAATACAAATCGAAGCACAGAGCAGCAGGGGAAAAACAAATCAGCTTATAAGGCAAACACCTGTTTAAATAAAAAAGGTGTTATTTTTGCTTGCCGGTTGGTACATTTCCTCCAAATTAGATGGATAATATGGTTTCACTGTGGGCAAGGGACAGAAATTTGCTGGAAAGAAAATGATTAAGGATAGTAGCTTTATTAGAAAAACAGAACAGAATAACTCAAGAAAAGGACCAGATATTGGAGGGGTTTGGGGAGGTGGAGAAAGCATACAATGAAGCCAAGAATTCAGGATTCTGTAAGAGCAACCAGGATTATCTGGCATATCTCTTTTTATATATTTAAAGTATTTGTGTGTTGAAATTCTCCTCCAAGGAGCATTCAGTGCAGCTTATAACAATAAAAAGCACAAAAATATAGAAACTATAAATAAAGAATACAATATACACCAGTTGTTGTTTTTTTAAAAAAACTAACATTCAGCTTAAAAAGAAATACAGAGTTCAAATACATAGTTCCAAAAACCCATGAAGGCTTGGTGAGAAAAATCTGCAACTGGCAGCAAAAAGGATGAGAAATAGATACGGGTATTCTTTATTTTTTTGGAAGACAGTTCTATAATGTGGATAGGAACAGATGATAGAGGACTATAGAAAGCTAGAGTCAAGCCATTGACCATTTAATATCTAAAGGGCTGTCACATGGAAGATGGAGCAAGCTTGTTTTCTCCAGCTCTGGAGGCTAAGACCCAAACCAATGGCTTCATGTTACAAGAAAAGAAATTTTGACTAAACATCAGGAAGAACTTTCTGACAGTAATTGCTGTTCAACAGTGGAGCAGACTCCCACGAGAGGTAGTGGCAATTTCCAGTTTCTCCAAGGGCTATGCACACCCAGCAGATGCAGTCATGTGATCGTATAGGGACCAGCAATGTTCCATTTGATTGGAAGTTCAAGTGCCAAGAAACTGAGTGATGTATAAACCAGGACAAAGTCATTTACTGCAGTCCAGAAGAAAAGAGAACATAAACAGGCTCAAGCAAACTTCCCAAACTCTGAACAAAATTGGACAGATTGCTTTCACAATACTCTTTGACTTCACAGCAGAACTAGAGTGTTTTATATGCTCTGTTCTGTCAATTTATGATGCTGAATACTGCATTCTTCATCCAGAGCTCAGAAACTGAATTTCCATAATAAAAATGTTAGACAAATATTGAAATGGATAGCTGCCTAGACAAAGGGAGTACCTTAGTTTTCTTTGTGCAAAACCATACTGTCTCCATCTTCTGCTATACTAACTCAACAAAGGTAATTTGTGGCCCTATAAAACAGGCTGGGGAAATCTTTTATGAGTGAATTGTCTTGAATTCTGTGAACATAAGAAAAGGCACTGGTAATGCAAAGAATAGTTTCTAAAATGTTCTTCTTGCCATTAGTAATGCAAGGTGAAAGATGAAGAACCTATGGCCCTCCAGATATTTCTGGACCACAACCCTCCTCATTCCTGGCCCTTGGCTTTGCTGCCTGGGGCTGATGTGAGTTGGAGTCCAATGACATCTAGCACATGCTAGAACATCATATATATGGCCCTGAGGCAAAAGCATCAGATATTGAGGAACACACCATCCACCCATCTGAGTATGCTCCATATTTGCAGAAGATCTCCAGCTGTGGAAAATGCCATTTAGGTTTTCATCATGTGAATGTCTCAAAGGCCTTCATACAGACACATCTGCTAAAAGATGACAGGCATTAAAAAATAAATAAATAGAGGGATGAGTTCCAGTTACTTAATTTACTTTATTCAGTGTAGGGTTCTTCCCATTGCTTCAAGGTATTAAACAGTAGAGGACTCTAAACATAGGCATGGAACATTCATATCTATGGCATTTCAGGAACTTCATTTAGAAAATCACATCACATCACAACCTTCGGGGTGGGTGGGGAGCAGAGTATTAACAGTATCTCAGGCACACAGATTCTATCATGACACTAATGTGACAAGACTTCTCAGAAATTGTCCCCTGGTGACCTGCCTCTAAACTCTACAAATCCTTATATAACTTTTTAAGATTTACATGTTGCCACTGCCTAACCCAAAGGTCTCAGAGGACTTTAATAGTAGATACAGCTCCAGTGCAAACAAGGCCTTTCCCTGCAGGTAAAGCGAGATGAGCGCTGCAACCCCAGAGTCGGTCATGACTGGACCTAATGGTCAGGGGTCCCTTTACCTTTACCTTTAATGCTTCAGTGCAGGCTGCTGTTATGTCCAGTCTAAGGCCATGGACCTTCAGACTCAGATATGGAGCATGTGTACTTCATGGGCTGATTTAAAGGGTGTGTCCTCTAGTGGGTTTTCCCTGGTGTGCTGGGCCAGTCCCATTCCCAGAAGTCTTACCAAGCAATGTGTAGTCCAGCAACAGTGGTAGCCAGCCCATCAATTGAAG